>NC_138127.1:43279495-43594036 GCF_964188305.1 Podarcis bocagei
GCCTCAGGGACAAACTAGGCTTGACACTGTTCTGTTTTGTGTTTGTTATGTACTGAGTTGAATAGGGTCCAAAATGCAGCAGTCTGATTGGTCCTAGAACAATAGGATCCAAAATGCAGCAGTCTGATTGGTCCTAGAATAATAGGATTCAGAATGCAGCAGTCTGATTGGTCCTAGAACAATGCAGCAGTATGATTGGTCTGCAGGAGCCACCCAATCCAGCTCCAGATGGAAGTGAATCCACAACCTGATTGGCCTACAGGAGAATTCCGGAATTAGCCAATCACGTGCAGCCCATTGTGTAAATAATGTACCGTATTTTTCGCCCCATAAGACGCACTTTTTCCCCTCCAAAAATGAAGGGGAAATCGGGGTGCGTCTTATGGGGCGAATGCCTGCAAGCCTCGCGCGCCCGGCAGGAGGTCCCACCGGGTGCGCGAGGCTTGGGGCGGCAGCCTGTCGCCCGAAGAACGGGGAGCCCTCGGGAGGGCTCCCCCTGCTTCGGGCGAGTGTCTGCAAGCCTCGCGCACCCGGTGGGACCTCCTGCCGGGTGCGCGAGGCTTGGGGCGGCAGCGGACTGCTTGCGCGCACCTAGAAGCTTGGGGCGCGCTGAGCTCAGCACGTCCCAAGCTCCTGGTGTAGCGCAGCAATCCGCTAGCCCTGGGAGAGCCCCGCGGCTCTCCCAGGGCTAGCGGACTGCTTGCCGGCACGCAGAAGCTTGGGGCGCGCTGACCTCAGCTTGCCCCAAGCTTCTGGATTAGCGCAGGGGTCCCCTAGCCCTGGGAGAGGCGCCCGGCTCTCCCACGCTAGCGGAGACCTTGCCGGCACGCAGAAGCTTGGGGCGCGCTGAGCTCCGCACGCCCCAAGCTCCTGGTGTAGCGCAGCGCACCTGGGGGGGGGGAAATAAAATTTTTTTCCTTTATTCCCCCCCCCCCAAAATCTAGGTGCGTCTTATGGGCCGGTGCGTCTTATGGGGCGAAAAATACGGTATATAAAGCAGATACTTTGGGGGAACTTCCATTTTTCCTCCTCACCACTATGAGCTGAATAAAGAGCATGAAATCCACTCTTGACTCTGAGTATATTTCAGTGTTGCTTATATTTATTCAACAGATAGTTGGTGTAGGAGGACCAATTTGTGGAGAGGAGGACAAATGGAGCACTGCCGCATCGACCCCAGTCTGCCCTCAGCCAGCCTCCACCTGCCTGCCTTTTTTCTAACAACCTGCCCAGGGAATGACACTGCCTGCCAGCTTTCTCCCTCGCCTTAGTTTCTGTGCTGCCCTTTTACAACTCAACAGAGGAGGTTGGAGACAAAACTACAGTCAGTTGGCACTGCCTATTATTAGCTGAGACATCACCTACTGTTGGCCTCAGGCATTCTGTCCCATCAGGCCCAATGAGCAAGACCATGGTATTTTAACTATTTCCCCTGCATCCTTACAGTACCAGTCAGAGTCAGGCACTCCATACTCACTCCTGACAATGTGCAGGAAAGCTGCCACTGGCACCATTGGAAATTTTCACCCCCTTTCAAATAAGAGGCCTGGAGGAGGAATTTCAGGTGGGACCATGGCAGAGCCCAAAGGGTTATTATAGCCCACCTCCTCCAAGCCATGGGCCTGATCTGGCTTGCACCCTCTCCTGGCATAATTTACTAAACAAAAATCAGCTATATAAAGCCAAACTGCATTAAAAATACTGCATCTAGTTTCGCTTGCAGAGCAGACAATACTCTAGACAATATTTTGTTTAATTACACGAGTCTCTAAATTGTACATACTTAGTTCCATTGTGAAAGCTTTTTGGACTAAATCATTGCCAGCAGGCCCACAAATAGCAGGGTTGTTTTTGTACTGTTGCTTTGTTCTTTTGATAGTTTCTGCAAGTGGAATATGTGGACATCTCAACTCATATGGAACCGCCTCCTCTCTGAAATAGAGCAAGCACTGACTTTGATGTGCTTTCAATGCTTGCTAAAAGACCCATCTGCTCACCCAGGCATTTGTGTGTTGTTAATACTGAGTCTGGGTGGCATCTGGCTGGTCTAATGTGGATTGCAATACGTTTTATTGTTTTTTAATTGTGTGGCTGTGAACCACCCTGGTAATATTGACATAGGGCAGTATAGAAATGTTTTAAATTATAGTTCTAAAAGTATGAATGGCAAATTATCATTTTCAGTACTAACAGATATTATTTCTAGCACTGTAGCCATAGAATTGGGTGCTGAACTGTTAGTTTGAAGTATTATTTTACATAAATATGTGCTTATTTGAGGGTATTGCCATTGTTGGCCGCTTATAGGAGACATAATAGACTTTTCAAACAACATACAGTGTTTTAAAAATGTGTGTATGCAACTGTAAGCAGGCATATCTCTTGTGCATTTAGACTAAGATTCCCCCCCCCCCATGAATCTGGGGACAAAACAAATAAACAAACAAACAAATACTACACGTTTGGGACATCGATGCTGCAGCAATGGCGACAGCAGAGGAGCAGCCGCTGCCTTGACCTCAACCGCCACGTTTCCCCTCCTCCCGAGGTTTTTATCTCCTTTCTCCATGAGCCTGGGCAGCCCCTGAGTTGTTGGTTCTTTGCTGGTGGTGGTGGTGGGGAAGCGGTGTGTGGTGGGTCAGGCATGGAAGACGGAGAAGGAGGGCCAAGAGCGGCAGTGGTAGTGAGGCTCGGGCAGCGCGATGCCTCCCTTCCCATTGGAGCAGCCCCAACCCCATTCCTACTTGCTTGCAAGCAGGAGGGGGCGGAGATTCCTCAGCTGGGAAGGGAGGCTTCTCCGTTGCCTAACTGAGAGATCCCTGCCCCCTCCTGCTTTCACGCAAGCTCTGATAGGCAGCATGAAGCCTCTCTTCGCAGCTTAGTTGCTGGGGTCGGGGAAGGTGGAGGCAGCCCGGAAGCTGCATCTTAGATCCCCTGCACCACCATCATATGGGGACTTCCAAGCAGCTCCTGAAGCCAGCCAGAGCAAACTGCTCCAGGCTCCTGAGACTGCGTTTCCCGGGGACATTAGCTGAAATCTAGCGACATTCTGGGGATGGAATTTATCTGGGAACTTATTTGCAAATCCGGGGACTGTCCCCGGGAAATGAAGATGTCTGGTAACACTAATTTAGACATCCTCAAATAAATGAATGTGTGGCTTGTAGCTTACCATTGAAATAACAGGGGAAGCTGTCCAGGGAGGGGAGCATTTCTGTGTCTTCATCAGAGCTTAGATTTTTGAAAGTGATTCCCCATACCTTCTTTAAAGTCTTTTTCCAGACTTAAATGTGAGCAATCATAATAGAAATAAGGGTTTACAGATTTTTGAAAATGGAATATGTAGATAGATCCCCTGCTTCTAGAGAGGGGTTGGACTTTCTAACTCACATGGTCCTTCATACGCTACCTCTCCATAATCTTGTGGAAATGAGAAGTATTTTTACTGAATCAGTTGGCCTTGTGTTTGATTAGATCTTACAAAACTTAAGGCATCATAAATTGGGCAATTCAATTATTCCAGCAATCCAAATTGGCGGAGCCATGTTCGCGGTCAAAAGACTTGCTTAAAGCTTTGTAGCAAGTCACATTACTTATTCCCGGATTGAAGTCCTTTTGTTTAAGTCATGTCGATTGACTGGTTTGGACTAAAATTAAAGTCAACTGTCAAGTGTGATACTCATGCCATATGCTGAAAACATCACAACAAAATCCATTGGCCATATAAAAAAGTCATCACACATGGGAACAATAACGTCTCCTTGAAAACCACATAACAATTTTGATCTAAAGCTACCATGCTCCATTAAGGACTAATAATGCACCCATTTTGTAAATAGACACCATCGTTTTTCAGAGTGGGTAGAAGAAATGGTAATATAAAAGAACATTTCATAAGCATGAAATATGCTGACATTCAAATTTAACAACACCCCTTTTCTGAGATCTTGTGCCAAATTTTAGCTCTGAGGAAAACGTTCATGGCAATAACATCTGAACTGTGAAAAATAAAGGTCCATAGCAGAAGGGCATCACCTACCATCACAACACAATTAAAGAGGGACTGCTGAATGGCATATAATTAAAAGTCTGCTTTTCTTCTTCTCTGTAGCCTTTCCTCAATGCAAGTTCAACTGACCACTTCGTCTCCCTTATTTCAAGAGTTCCATTTCCCTGCCCCTTTATTATCTGTGCTATCAAAATTATTGTAATGAGATAGACTCTAGGAATGTGCAGACATCATCTCTTGAATAGGTTTGGGACTAAAAAGAAGTGAAGAAAAAAGAAGGAAGAGGCAGGCTTTATAGCATCTAAGAAGAGACTCCCTCTGTAGGTCTGGTCTTGAGCGCTATATATTAATCCTGTTACTTTTAGTGTTTTTCCTTTAGTTTAAAATGACGTGTTTTATATATTATTGTTATATAAGTGTGGGCTGCACAAAAATGTGGGTTTTGGGAGTGTAATATGCAGGGAAAGAAATTCTAAAAACTACAGTTTCCCCTTCCCTCAAATGTGTGATCCCTGGTCCTCAGAAGCACAGGTTGCGTAACATGGGTTAGTGTGTATGCAGTCTCTACCTTATTTGCACAAATGAGTGTTTTCATCATGAGGTTGCTCCATCTACATGATTCCAAAAAAGTTTCTCTCTGCTATTGCATATGTTATGGTATCTCCTGAGAGTTTTTCTAATTCTTACTCCCCTTAATTTTGGTGAGTTGTTTTTTTAAAATTGTTATCGCTGGGCCACTACTTTGTTTTTAATTTTCTGTCACGACAGGGGTTAGGGATGGGGATAAAGTAGTTGTGAAGGGTATTGTTCTACTCTTGCTATTCTTAAAAAAAAAACTGCTGCTATGCAGAATTAGATTACTTAATCTCCTTTTAGCTGAGTAATAATAGGGTACTGTGCTGGGGGTGGGCATGTAATCATACCTCACCAGGGAATCCATTCATTATTTCATTGATAAGTGAAATGCTGTTGCCTGCAGCTAGAGTGGATCTTCCAAGTTAATCCTCCCCTCTCATTTCACAGAGAAGATAACAAAGAAGTACCTGAGAATACCAGGGGACTTGTTGCTCAGAAATATACTAGAATGCTTAGCCAGTGTCAAGGAGATGAGCCAGGAAGAACTATTCATGAGCCATGAAGCACTATTCCAGTGCAATTAAAATGTATAGCTGGTATTATACTTTGAATCAGATTTCTTCCTATTTGAACTAGTTGAGTCTAGAAAACAAATCCAGGCATTAATGTTGGAAATATAACCCTCCTTTTCATTACTGAAGCAAAATGATTTTTACAATTAATTTCATATAGAGTCATAAAATCATAATGGCACTGTATATTGTGTTTGTTCATTTCCCCATTTGTTACACACTAGGTGCATAAAAGGAAACTAAAGCCCTTCTTTATAGTGGAAGAAAATATAAATTGGGTTATGAAATTATCAAGCTGTGTCTAAATGGAACCATATTGCAGAATGGAAATGCAAAAGGAAACCAGAGTAGGGATATAGGGTGGAATCTCTAAGGAATAACAGTGTAGTTCATGGAATATATAGAACACAAAAGGAAATTAACTTAATTTCTGTGTATTTAGGAGGAAATACTTTATTCTGTAATTCAATAATTTGCTAAAAGTCTAGCAAGAGAAAACTTCAGAATGTTATAATTGATTTTGAAGATAGTTTGCTCAGAACTCCAGCTTTGAGTGAGCCAAAAATGCAATGTGGTACAATTTATTACTAATGTAGACATGACTTGTATAAACTTATGAAACCATTCAGAATCATCAATATTAATTTGGTAGCATGCTTTCTCTGTCTTACTGAAAACCACTAGAAGAAAAGATTTTGGATGTATTGTCTACCAACAGCCACTGTCTTGCTGTCCATATATCACCCAGTTTATACAATCACTTCTGCATGTGTTCATAGATGCCTTGGCAGAATAACGTGCTGGCATATTGGTGCAAGCACTTGAGAAATACAAAATAGACCAGATACTACTTTGTCTAGCTTCTATTAATGGAAGTCTATTCAAATGGAATCTGCAGAAATTTTAATTGAGTAGAACCTTGCTATGTGGAAACTATGTAATGTCAAATACATTCCTACACTGCTGTTATACACAGTGCTGTACTACACAGAAGGCTCACATGCAGATAGACTCTTGGACTGAGATTTATCTCTTCCTGTCCAGAATTGCCTAAATAATCAGTCCTGCCACCATAGTTGTTCTTGGTTGCTGTGGTCATATAAAGGTTTCGCTGCCATGCTGGATAGAGCCCTAAATTAAATCATGAGTTCTGGTGCTTTTAAAATCTGGTTTCTTTCATTGTAAGAAATGTTATGCTATTAATCTGCTATCTAATTTAAAGGTGGCGGCCTGACTAGATGTCTTAGGCAACCATTCTCTTCCTTTCCCAAATCCCACCTCCTCAGTTTATTGATCTGGATAAAACGGAACAAGATCCAAACCATTCTGAACATGTTTTTGCTTTTCCAGAGCCAAACCTGAATGATGAGGTTTGGCAGATCTGAAACCCCAAATAGCTCCATTAACTGTGTCTATTAAAATGATGTAACTGAGCACCAAACCTTTTATCTCAGACCTCCATCCTCTGCTGGACATTTGTGGTTGGAAACTGGAGGGAAACCATGCCTGATAATGGGTTTTTTTCAAATCGCAACCTGACTGCTGTAGGCCTCCAAACCAAAACTATAATATGTTTTCTTCTGGTTCTGTCTCAGCAAGTTCAGGATGTTGGGGATGAAGCACTTACTGTGCCATCCTCTGCATGTTTACTCAGAAATAAGTCCCATTCTGTTCTGAGAAGATTCTTCTCAGATCAGTGTGCACTGAGTTGCAGGCTAACAATCCAAAATCTGCCTCCAGATTATGATAAAGTTTAATGCCTCTGGGCATATTTATTTTTGAACAGATGCGTCTTCTACTGAGATCCTGTTAGTCTTACTAAAAGAGAAACACAGAGTTGCCTTCAAGTTAAACTAAAATGTGGTTTGCATAGCTTTGAAATTTTCCAGACATTAAATATAAATTTTCTCCATTCCTGCTTTCCTTTTGTCCCAAACTCTTTATCACATGTATTTCCTCATCAAAAATCTATTTTTATGGTAGGTTCCCATAAATCCAAAGTTAATACATACAGTTTCAAGAAAGACAGATACTTCTTAATGAGGCATTCATCCTGGATGCAGAACAACCTTTCCCATGTGATATTATTGTTAGTCTGTGGCTATGACAAAGAATATTGTTGTGCCTGCCTGTTATGGTTCTGAATTTAGCAATGGTTGACAAGAATTGAACATACTTTTCAGCTAACAAGGAAGCATCTGTTGCAGTCAGATTAAGCAATAGATTGAAATTTATTATTGTTTCATTGTTGCTTTTATTGATTTGTTGTTTTTAGTGTGATTTTTAACATTAGTACGGTGTTGTCTAAATTTCTAATTACTGTAGTAAGTTTCTGGGGTCACAATCCAACAGAGTTAGGCGTACTATTTCTGTATGAGTTGTGGACCTTAAATGTTTTCTGGAAAGGTGAAAGGCAGATATATAAAGTTTTATTTTGTATATTATTTTACCATATAAACTGCATTGAGAGCGATCTTGTCCTTAAAGAAGGCCTAAAGAGATTTTCAATAAATAAAATAAACAAGATAAGGATTATACAGGACAAAAGTACAATTCCTAGCATGGGAATCATTAGATGTTCTAGCGCATACATTAGCAATTGCCATTCATCCCCAGACTAGAGAAGCATTACATTTCCCATTCTATGGAAAGTTTGTAATACGTATCAATCACTGTCCCATTTTCTTGCCCAGTCTAGTAGAGTTGGAATAGGTCTGTATTCTGTGGGCCCAAAAATTGTTTTCAAATATTTCTCTGAACTCCTGTGAACCAAATTCCTTGCTTCCACCTTCATTATATCCATAACTTTCCTTGTGTGTATTGTAACTTTTGTCAGGGCAAGATTGGAACATTCTTTGAAAATGATGGATGCTTGACATTATTTTGGGTCTCTGGTCTATAATTCACCATGTGAGCTGCAACTATGATGGGCTGAATATCAAATAGGTTTTATATTGTTATTGAGCCTTGAAGTCCTCCTCCAAAGCTGGCAGTATATCAGGGTGACGGGTGTTCAAACGACTACTGGTAAGTTACTTAGCATGGTGTACCAATTCAGGCCAATTTCAGTGCTGCCTAAATCGTACAGTTGGATTGCATTATACCATTTATCTCTACAATGCATTCTGTTTGAGAGCAGATAGCTGCATTTCTGCTCCATAACTTGGAAGAACAAGTATCTTGTCTAAAGCAGAAGGTTCAGGCGGAACCCGTATGACCTATAAAGTTACTAACATGTCCATAAATAAGCAGATTATCATCAAACATATCAATGGCTCTCTCAAGATATTTATTGTTAGAGGCCAGGCTGAAGTTGTGTAATGGCTTTTCCTTTACAACTAAACTTTTAGGGGGCCAACAAAATGAGCAACATGAAAGCTGGTTACCAGATGTTCAGCATCTTGGAGAGATAAAAGGTGATCCCTCCCATTGCCCTCCTCCCCTCGAAAAGCTTAACTGGATGATATAGTAGCTTGTCCTGTATAAGACCACTTGCACTTTTATGAAGTCATTTTGTACTTAGCCAGTAATAACCCATATTTCCACTATCATCGTATAACCTGTTCCTTTATCCAAGCTGAATTTATTGCCAGTCATTTCTAAATAAAAAATAAAAATGGGCTTTCTTCTGAAATCTCTTTCATTGTATTGTCTTAAACATCTAAAACGGCATCACCTGTTGTAAATCTAGATAACCTTAGTAAAGTTGATCTCAAAAGCAGAACATTAAAAATGTTGAAGGTATTTTTAGAAAGGGAAATGAATTAAGTGTGTGAACCTCCTTTCTCGCAGGCAAAACTTGATGCTGTGGTGGAGATTAATCCATTCCGATGTATTATTTGGATGTATACAGGCTGCTCATGAGATAGCAGTAACTGAAATATGAAAACAGGAGCCTGCTTGTTAAGAGCAGAAAGGATAGCTATAACCTACAAATGTGGTGAAATGATTGTTTATTAAGAGTTTGGGAAATGGCATATATGCTTAAATATTGTTACAGTCAAATAATACAGACGGATAGTAATTTTATTGAAAAATTGAGTATTTAGTTTATATACTGTATTTGTATATCAAGGTCCAAGTTACAGAATTTCATATGTTAAGAATTATATAAGAAATCACAAATAGTTTATGCTGTAATTGGGAGTATTTTTGTTTTGTTTTGAAATAAGCCTTGGATATGTATGATACTCCATTCTACTTCATATTTTTTGTGTGCCCCCTGTGTCACCAGCCTGCTTAGAACAGAAAGTTGATGTTGAAACCTTTTGTGTGGTAATTTATTTATTTTTAAATACATCCTGCAACAAAACCCTCATCTACATCATGTTTAAGATAAGCTTTCTCGCACCTAAAAGTTCTTTGATTCTCCACCCCTGAAAGTCAATCCAATTTTGGGGCATGTTTTTGTCCTCCCTCATAAGTAACAGCATCAAAAATGTGGCCTGAAAACTTTGGTCCAGTGCTGTTCTATTCTGAAGTTACTTCAGAATGTTGTTGAGAGGAAGTGGCTTTCAAACAATTATTGCAGATTCCATGGCCAAATGGCTTTTCATCATCTCTGGAATTTACCGTTCATTTACTTGCTTGGCAGTGAGTAACAAATACTGCTAGGTGAATAAATGGGTGGCAAAGTGCCGCTGAGCTACGCAACTCTTACATGGTGGGTAGCATTCTGATGACTGTGTTCTTGGCTCTCAAACTACTGGCCTTTCACATTTTTAAGACTATAATACTAAGAGAGATCCATAAGCACAACTCCCAGTGTGTGGTACTGTGGTTTCCTGCCTCAGAAAAAGGTAGCAGTACTATGATCCCTCTCTACAGTGGTAACTCAGTTTACGAACTTAATCCATTCCAGAAGTCCGTTCTTAAACCAAAACCGTTCTTAAACTGAGGCACGCTTCCTCTAATGAGGCCTCCCTCTGCTGGTGCACTTCCACTGTTCGGATTCTGTTCTTAGACCGAGGTAAAGTTCTCAAACCAAGACACTTTTTCAGGTTTTGCTGATTTTGTAAACCAAATCGTTCTTAAACCAGACTATTCTTAAACTGAGGTACCACTGTACTATCTTTATTTCTATTAGTCCCCAACAGCTCTTGAATCAGATCTTTGTCTACTTGTCAATATAACAAAAGACTACAAATGGACATAGTTGGACTCCTTGCAACTTCTCTGCTGTTCTAGCTCTGACCTTCAGAAGTTCTGTTTGATCATGAACCGTTAGAACTTGAAGTAGAAGCTTTCAAATGTTTACTCCGTATCCAAAGCGGCTAAGAACTTGGAAATTATACAACCACACACAACCCCCCCCCCCAGGCTAGGAGTCTTATGGGGGTATACAATCCATGGTACATGGTCTTGTGGAAACAGAGTGTCTGTGTATGGTGTGGTGACTATTCATAACAGATACCCAGTTTGGCCAGAAGATGAAAAGCTATTATTCACCATTAAAACTATATCCACATCTTGCTGTTCTTGGCTGACTCCCACCCACCCCTTCCTCCATCTCCTGGTCTCATACTGCTTAGCAGTTCTCTGATCTTTTACTGCTTCCATTTAGTAACCCAGCAACATTCCAAGGTGGATGAAGGCCACAATATTCATCTAAACTAGCGTTTATTTACCCTGTAATAATTTTTCCTGCCTGTTTGCAGTTACAACTAGTTCTGCTCATTAATTATTATAAATGGAAAGACATGGGATGCAAACCACATCCTATTAAGATCAATGGCAAAGCTCCCATTGAGTTTAAGACAACAGGATTGTACTAATCAATTCTAATTTTTCATAAAGCCCTTTAAAAAAACATGTTTTTTTCCAAAGAAGCAGCAGCAGCAGCTCATTTTTTCAAAAATATTTTTATATCTGCAGGCTTTGAACAAACATGGTAGATAATATCAATTTAAAAACAAATACTTGATTGATGCTTTCCTCTTTCTAATAAAATTATATCATCTACCACATGCTTGTTATATGGAAGACTTGGTTCTATAAGCTCATTGGCAATATTCTCATATAGGAGTGGACAAGCATGTCAATTTCAGTTTCTCTAGTGGCATGTTCACATTAGTGGTTTAAAATGCAGCAATGTCATTTTTCACTGCGGTGTTTCAAGCCACATTTGCACAGCATTGTTCACATCAGAGAGGAGGTGGAGATGTCTTCACCCAACATGCACAAGGAGGGATGGGGGAAGCCCCATTATACTAGTGAAAGACCTTGCATGGGCTTTTGCTGGAGTGACTGGTCAGTTGAATCCCACTCATGGTCTGCAACAAATCTGCACTGCATAATTGACACATCTCATGAATCTTTGCAGATATTAGTTACAAAGAATTTCTGATTTCTGTATGTTTACTAGCTAGTAAAATATCTGTCATGTGCCATATTTGCTCCATGGACCCCTTTCTAGCAAGCTGGCATTTATACAGCAGGCAAAACAGATAAGCAAAATCTCATAAAATGAAGACTGAAAGACACCCATAATCACTGGAAGCCATCAGAAAATAAAATAGAAATGGTTGTGGCATATCTCATTGCAGAGACTCTGGAAACTAGGCAACCAAATTTTAAAATTTGGAATTCTCCATCTGTTTCTCTAACCTCTTTGGACTCTTACCTTCAAAGCAGCATCAGCATCACACAACACACAACCCTGCTCTTAGATATGTAAAAAATGGTAAAGTTAGTCTTCTTTGGATTTCCATACGTTCAAATTCATTAAAAGTATATTTGCTTACACACATTCCAAGCATTAATCTTTACAGCATCTTGCTCCATTCTATTTTACTTATGCTATTTTAAAACAAGCCTTTCTCCAAGGAACACAAAGTAACATAATATATCCCCCTCAACCTTTTTATTATCACAGCTACCCTGTGAGGAAAGCCTTAAGTCCCACGTAAGCTTCATAACTGAGAATTTGAACTCAATTTCCTCACTTTGAGGTCTAGTGCTAACAGTTTACATAAAAAAAAAGCAGTTATACCTTCAACCTATTATACAAATGTTCAGTTTATTTCTTGGTAGATTATTCTCCAGGCAGAGATGTTACGTATTAATATCTTTCCATGCATAACTATTAGAAGTCTTAATTGATAAGATGTGGAGATTCACTGGTTCCTAAAGAAGAATATTGACATAATCAACATAAGTATCATCTATAGATATTATGTAATGATAGCTGTGAATGTCCACTGGTAATGCCTGTATTCCACATTAAGTGATAACAAAAATAGCTGTATGTAGTATGTGAGGAATAGTGAGCATGGATTTTAGGGGTGAGCATGGGTTTTCAAGGGTATCACCTATGTGCAGATAAACCCTGTGATTATCCCTAGAATAATGGAGGAGTGCAAATGTATGAAAGCATAACATTATTTAAGGGGAAGAGTTGTAGGTCAGTGGTAAAGCATCTGTTTTTCATGCAGAAAGTTTCAGATCCAATCTCTGGCATCTCCAGGTGGAGCTGGAAGAGACCATTGTCTGAAACCCTGGAGAGCTGCTGCTGCAAGTCAGTACTGAGTTTGATGGACCAGTGGTCTCAGGACCAGCCCAAGACATTTTGGTGCCTGAGGCAAGCCACAGAAAGTTAGCTCTGCACCAGGGAACAGGGGATGAGTGAAGCTCTACACTGGAAACAATGGGAAGTGTGTCAAATCAACCTTACCTGACAGTTGAAGTGAAAATCAAAGGCTGCCATCAGGGAGGGGCTGTTCTAAATCAAGCTGGGTGGGTGCAGAGCCCAGGAGACCTCTGGGGATAGTCCTCATCATTTCCTCTCTAGGGGTTCAAGGAGACCAGCAGTGCCTTCTATTTGGTGAGAGGACGCTGGAGGGTGGGCTCCCAAAGTGGTGGCAGATCTGGCCTTCAAGAAGTGCACCACAGCTGTCTCTGCCACCATGGCACTGGGTGGTGATTTCCATGGAAAGTGGAACTGCTGCCCCTGAGGATCCTGTGAATTCTGCCACTTGAGGTACCGTAGTTGCCTCACCTTGCCAAATGGGTGGGTCGGCCCTGAATGGTCTTACTCAATATAAGGCAGCTTCCTATGTTCCTGTTTGAATATTATTATGGAAAGCTAATGATAACAGAAACAATAAAGAGGACTGTTCAAAATGTGAATGGATTCCTTTTCAAATGTCTTCCAACAGTTTGAGGAGCCGCTTAAAGATTTTTTACTGAGACGTCCTTTCCTTTAATCAGAACACTAGGCAATTGTCTTCTTCCTTTTAATAAGGAAACCTGCAGGAATGGAAACTTTGAAAGCCAACTTCAGTCACAGAAAAGATTAAACTTTTGTGGGTGGGCAAAGGAAAATATGTTCAACTTTATGTGTTTTTTTTATTTAAAAGGAACAGTCTTCTTGGGCTGGTTCCTGAACTCTGCTCCACGTAGTATCAAAGGATTATGTGCATCATAGGGAAAGATTAGGGATTATTGGGTTTAAATGTAAAGATTACTTAGAGACACATGCTGCAGACATTAGGAGGACCTTAAAGATTAAAAGCTTTACCATGAGTAAGTACCATTTTAGTTTTTTCTTCGTGGCTGGCTGTTTTCACAAAGGAAAGAAAAACAAGTCGTTCCTGACAAAACTAGGTATTTGTACAGCTTCAGGTAGCAACACCTTCATTCACCTTCTATTAGTTCAGCTTTGGGTCAGTGAGTTTCTCTTGGGACGGAGGATAGAAGGTGGCTTTCATTCTGACAAGGAGGGAGAGCTACACTCAATATCCTCATCAATTTGCTGTAGTTTGACAAGGTTACTGGTGTACCATGACACAGACACTGTGAGGAAAGCTGAATGTTTATTTGAGGGTCTTATCTTTGAGGAAGCAGGGAGGGGAAAGAAACCACTAGCAATCTTCCAGTACTGTTTGACTGAAAACAACCTAACCTACGCTGACAGGACTATGCAGCTGTTTAAAGCCTTTCGACTTGCTGTTCATCGTTAATGATTACTTTTTTCTGTTTTAAAGTTTTATTGTATACATATTGTTGTACGCTGCCCTGATATTTTTATGAGACAGCAGAATATAAATATAATGATAAATATTTTGAGGATGACTCACAGTTTAATTACAGTGGTACCTTGGTTTAAGAACAGCTTAGTTTATGAACAATTTGGATTAAGAACGCTGCAAACCCGGAAGTAGGTCTTTTGGTTTGTGAACTTTGCCTTGGAATAAGAACATGTTTCGCTTCCTGTTGAGTGTGTTCCATTTGTAAATTGAGTCCCTCGCTGCTCCGGTGGGAAGTACTGCTCCGGTGGGAAGGTAAATGGTGTTTCCGTGCGCTGCTCTGGTTCGCTAGAAGCGGCTTAGTCATGCTGGCCACATGACCTGGAAACTGTACGCCGGCTCCCTCGGCCAATAAAGCGAGATGAGCGCCGCAACCCCAGAGTCGGTCACGACTGGACCTAATGGTCAGGGGGTCCCTTTACCTTTTTAAACTGATCTTCAGAATAGGGCTTAAGTGCATAGTAATAGAGCAAAGAGGAATCATGTGTGAACTGAATTTCACTTAGATATTAAACACAAATATTTTTCCAGCTTAATGAGTCACTACTACTATTATTTGTAGTAGTAATATAATTCTTAATTTACGCACCATTCCTGTGTGCTTTAAAATATTATCTCCCTTCATAAAAACAAGTGGACACTATTATTCCTACCTACTGATGGGAAATTGGGGCCCACAGCTGAGATAGAATTTGAACCCAACTCTCCACAGTATACATCCAGTTTCTAGACATCAAGGCCTAAAAATGAGACTGAAGAGAAATAACAGTCACTGGTGGCTTAGTTTGTATGTTCCTTTGAACGTCTCTTAAAAAAAAAAAGTTAATAGGAAAATTATTTCCATTTGCAGTTGTGTTATGCTTTTCCTACCCTGCTGTCTTGAGCTTTCAGTTGCCAAGGACAGAACGATGTGATTCATATTCTCTTTAATTGAAATGTCTGTTGCACACAGTCA
Source organism: Podarcis bocagei (assembly GCF_964188305.1). NCBI lineage: Eukaryota > Metazoa > Chordata > Lepidosauria > Squamata > Lacertidae > Podarcis > Podarcis bocagei. The sequence continues at coordinate 43,294,634 of NC_138127.1, forward strand.
GAACACATAACCGTAGCTTCTGTCAAAAGTGGATGGGAATTCTGCCATTGACTTCAATAGGGAGTTAAGCTTGGCTCAGAGACAGACAGACACAAACAACTTCCTTGTGTTTTATTTTGTCAAGAAGGTAGCAAATGTAATATTGTCAATGATCTGGAACTCATCTCCATATCCCAGAATTGTTTTGCTTTCCTCTAGCCTGATCTGCCAACAAACCCTTCCAACTACAGTGGTGCCCCGCAAGACGAAATTAATTCGTTCCGCAATTTTTGCCGTCTAACGAATTTTTCTTCTTGCGAAGCACGGTTTAAACGGTTTAACAAAGTCGCAAGACGTTTTCGTCTTGCGAAGCAAGCCCATAGGGGAATTCGTCTTGCGAGGCAAATCGCGAATGAAAAAACCTTTCGTCTAGCGAGTTTTTTGTCTTGCGAGGCATTCGTCTTGCGGGGCACCACTGTACCTTTCACCCATGGTACATAGAACTGCTGCCATATTCTAGATAATTTCGGCATTCCTTCTATCAACTTAGTTTTGCATATTCAATCGCACCCAAAATTTAACCCTTTCTCTCAACTGATCAAACAACTCCCTAAGTGTTGCACTGGGGGATCTGGGGCCTAAGTCATGCCCCTGGTAGTTAGCCCTTCAAAGCAGAAACTGTGTCCCTCGAAGCAAATAATAATAATAATAATAATAATAATAATAATAATAATAATAATAATAATAATTTATTTGTACCCCACCCATCTGACTGGGTTTCCCCAGCCACTCTGAGAGGCTGAGTTGCCTTTAAATCTAATCTTAAACTCAGATTATGCTGGCATGCCTTCCTTTTCCAGAAGACCTTTTTTTCTTCTTCCAAATTTCAGTTTACAATAAGGAAGGAAGGCCAGCTCTATTGCCACTGCAAGGAACTTTCTGAATGTCTCAGATCCCAGTTCTAGCATCTCGCTACTTATAGTATCTCAGTTTTACAGCCTCCTACTACAAATACAGGGACGCGGATGACACTGTGGGTTACACCACAGAGCCTAGGGCTTCCCGATCAGAAGGTCAGTGGTTCAAGTCGGTGAAAGAAGACTGGAAGAAATTTGAAGACTACTTAAAGAAATATTGTAAAATTAATGAATGTTAGAAAGATGTTGGATAGAAACTAAGCGGTTTCCAGCTGTAATGCTTTAGGAGATATGAAAAAAGGATTATAAATGGGTAAAAGTTTAATGGTAAGGATTTGCTGAACTAACAAACTGAAATGGAATACAAAGAAGGGAAGTATGAGGAGGTCGTAGGAAATAAGGGTATGGAAGTTATGTTATTGAAAATTAATGTGTGTTTTTAACTGCTTATTATTTCGTATGTTTATTTTTTATTTTTTCTCATATTCAAAAAATGTTCTCAATAAATATCTTTTTTTTTTAAAAAAAAAAAAGAAGGTCGGTGGTTCGAATCACCGCGATGCGGTGAGCTCCCGTTGCTCGGTCCCTGCTCCTGCCAACCTAGCAGTTCGAAAGAACGTCAAAGTGCAAGTAGATAAATAGGTACCGCTCCGGCAGGAAGGTAAACAGCATTTCCATACGCTGTTCTGCTTCACCAGAAGTGGCTTAATCATGCTGGCCACATGACCCAGAAGCTGTACGCCGGCTCCCTTGGCCAATAAAGCGAGATGAGCTCCACAACCCCAGAGTCGGTCACGACTGGACCTAATGGTCAGGGGTCCCTTTACCTTTACCTTTACTACAAATACAGCACAATGGCTTCACCAAAGGGATGTCCAAACTAACAGGATGTGGTCATATCCCTTTCGCCATTAATGTATCTGATTTCTTGGCTGAATGAACTGATCTGTTGACTGTATGCCTTCAGTTTTACTTGAGTTTGGCATGCTTCATTAACTAAGCTGGCTTTCTCCCAGCCAGGCCTGCTGGGTGGATTATTCTATATTTTAATGATGTAATTTATTTGTGAATGGGTTAGACTTCAAACTGTACATCACTTAAAATTTATTACACTTGTATTATACACCAATGTTCTTTCAAAGAACCCAGAACAGAGAATGCAGAGTAGTCTCTCATCTTTGCAGCCAACAGGGCTGATTCTACTTAGCTTCCGCTCTAGACCCATTCTATGTGTCTGCAGACTATTTGTGGCATCTCTGCCAATTCCATTCTCTTTTCATTCTATGCTCATAATTAAAGCTGGGGTTGATGGGAGTTGGAGTCCAACAATATCTGAGGGATATCACATTGGGTAGCCCCAAGCTATGCTATCTTTTGAACTAGGCTAGTTCACCAGGTATGCAGCCACTGCTCATTAATATCTGTGTGGCAGCAACAGGTTGATCGTTCCTCAGAAATTGAACAACTATATAGCTCTCTTCACTGCCACTTACAGCTTCCAGAGTTGGAGTATCTGAGCATGCTTGAGAGACCTACATCGCAGAGAACTATAAACTCGGGAAGTGCTTTAGTCTTGTCTTCCTTCCTCTTGTCAGTATCTTGATAGGCCTTGAAAATGGGGAACAGAAGAACTAAAGGCCTGACGATGGAGGAGACACACACTCCTCTCCTGGCTGGGTTTTCCAGAGCTTTGGAGACTTCTTGGAGAAAGAAGCCACTACTTAGTCCATGCCTGCATAGCAGAGCTTTACAATGTTGATTGAAAGTCGATTCAAAAGATTTGTGCTTCAGCTTGGGTAGAGATTCATAGTCTACAGCTGGAGTCAATTATTTTGATTTCTTCTGGATATTTTTCAGGAGCCTAGCTGAGCTATGAGCTTGTCAGCATTATCAGTGATCCATGGACAGTATTATTAGCTTATCACCTTTAAAAATGATTTTATCACTCATGTTGGATTGATTAGTACTGCAGACACCGTCTCTGCTACAGAGGCTCTCAACCTTTGCTGCGCCATGACCACATGTTACAGCAGTAACAAGATTCTGGCATTCACTTCTGTAGTTTAGAGACTCCATGGCCTTTTCCTGTCTAGACATAAAGGAAGGGTGGTCTCCTGGATCTTTGCATGGGTATCATAAGAGTCATGGAATTAAAAGCAAGAACCTGTGTCCTGTTGTAAAATTCCACAGAAAAATACCAACAGTAGCAACTAGATCTCCTCCACATCCTATTACCTTCTGATCCTAAACCGTTTCGCTTGGAGGGGAAGGCCAACTGAAATCAACAATGATGGAGTCTACAAATTCATGTATGCTAATTACAGCGCAGCCCTAAGTATATTTATCCAGGAATTAAGTCTCAGTGTGCTCAACGAAGCTTTCTTCTCAGTTCTTCAGATTGTTCTGTTCAATGGGAACTGCAGCACCTACAATGCTGCCCATTGGCTCTGGGCATGACTGGAAGCTTGGAGAGCTTAGGTGAAGGTTGTATAGAATGCAGGGTAGAAACCAGTTCTTTACTTACTGTCCCATCTTATTACGTTAACCTGCTCAATGGTGGCAGGGCAGAGGGAAGGACCTCATTTGCACTGAGCATGATGTAGCCTTTGCACAAATCTCTACCTCAATTTATAAAAATTGTGTTTATCACTGTACAAGTAAATTGAGAATGGAGTTTATCATTATCACTTCCTCTGCCTCACTACATAGTTTGTTGGTTAAAGTGAGGCAAAGCACAATGCAATATTGTTATGTACTGAAGTTCTCACCCTGGGCCAGCAGGGGGATACTGTAGATAGTTTTCACTCAGGTCCACATATGCAAATAAGGGGTTGAAAGTGATGTTCAGTGATTGGAAAATGGTTACTGTTCTGGCCTGTGAATAAACAAGAGCTGCTTGAAGACTTGCGTTGTCGTCTGATATGTTCACCCACAACTTAACAAATATAATATTTAATCATGTACCTCAGGAGGATTTATTGAAAGCAGGTGCAATAGCAACATATTCCTAGGGAAAAGTCCTATTTTTATTTTTATTTTTTTGCTTAATTACACCCATCTCTACTTTTGACATGACTGATTGAATGCATTGTTTGCTTTCTTAAATTTGTACCACAGCCTTTGGTGTTTAATTGGTATTTCCAGGTGGGTTAACAAGAATTAAATTCCTCTATCTGTTGGAAATATATTATAAATGCATCTGTGTATATATAGTATTAATATAATGTAATAATTAATAATATAATACAACGTAGCAGTACTGGTTGGATCGTGGTGCTGAAAATGCCAAGGTGGCAGGTTCGATCCCTGTATGGGACAGCTGCATATTCCTGCAGTGCAGGGGGTTGGACTAGATGATCCTCAAGGTCCCTTCCAACTTCACAATTCTATGCTTCTATAATCTCTTACATGCAGTGACTGAGCTAATGGGAAGAAAACCATGTCCTTGGAGACATCTCTCTGGAGGAAGGAGAAACAGATATATGTATTAAATAGAGAGAAAACAAATAACTGATAGAAGTAAATGAGAGGAAGACGTCTAAAACATGTACAGTCATAAGGCAGATGGGAAAGAACATAGAAGAAATGCAATAAAGTTCTTTTTTAAAAGTAGTTTCAGAACAATTGTGGGATTTTTTTGTACACAAAAGTATCCAGCATTTTTCAGAGCCAGCCACATAGTACAAAAGGAGTGTTATAAAAATGAGCAAACAGCTGTATCTAACCTTATGAGAAAAAATAAGGAAAAATTTAAGGAAAAATAAGGTAAATATATAAGGCAAGCGGAGGAAGTGCTGAATATGTCAGGAACAAAAATCTAATTTCTTTCCTCTCTGTGTGTGTGCAAAAAGGCAGTTAAATATTGGTGTTGTGATTAATTGGGGAAATGTGAAATAAATATAGTCAAATCCAGTGATATGCTTATTAAAGTATATAGTCAAATATAGTCAAATCCAGTGATATGCTTATTAAACCATATTAAAGGAGACATTCCAGATGAAAAGCAAATATCAGTTCTATCGATTCTCACTCTTGCAAGATGTTTATATGGGAAAACATGGGAAAGCAATTAGATTCTCTCTAGGAAGGAATTGTTGCAAAAATTATGGGAGCTGATTAAAATTATTGAATATTAAAAGGTGCTCCAAATTTCAGGGGGGGGGAACTTACACAAATGGATCCCTATGCCCAATATATTAGACAGAAGCTGGATTTTGGAGGAACAGTCATAGAATATATAAATTACAATGTGTTTTAATGTGGTTTTTTTTGGCTTTTTGTTGATTTTAACCGTCTTTAAATAGTTTGAATTGTTCTTTTAAACTGTTTTTACTGTATCAAGCTTTTGCATTTACACCTAATATTTAATCAACCTGTTGCAAGATAAAATGGCAAGGTAGATATACTTGCAGAAGAATTTTGTACAACACAAGACTGGCTGGCAGGGAGCTGGTTGTGACACAGACATGGCCTCTTAGCACCAGCACTGCTTCCATGACCCATTACAGTGCGGGAATGAGGCATAGCAGTGGTGGCATCAGTGAAGTACAGTGTGATAAAGAAAGTCCATGTAGGAAAATATTATAACCTTTAATAATAATAATTTCCAAAGTAATAGTAAAAGGATACTGAAAAGAATAATTTGTTTTAAACTAGTAGAAATTAAAAGGTAGAAATGACAGGAGGAATCAGTAACACAGCAAGCATGGAACAATAGTGATGATTTTGGCCTATGTTTCTAGGAGAATGAAATAGCAAAAATGGATAGAAAGAACAATTGTACAAATATCAAGATTTCTTTTAAGATGCTCGGCAGTAGAAGAATACAGATGGGTAAGCCAGATGTAGGGATTAAACCAGAACCAGGAATTAATTGGAAGAAGGCAGTTGCATTCCTCCTTCTATGTACGATTTCCCTACATGTGACTAATGTGTTAATAGGGACCATCAGACTGAGAAAAATTGTAAACAATGTAGGAAGAAATTTAAAGAGTATGGAACAAAAAGAAATCTTCATCGGTGAAGATTGATATAATCGACTACATGTTAACATTTCCTTTTTCCCGCCCATGGTAAATCTTTATTAGCTTAAAATACAGGCACAAATGATCATTTACAACGGTGGTAAGTATAAAAGAGATAAATAAAAAAGAAAAATCAAGACAAAAGAAAAAAGAAGAAAAAAGAAAAAAAGTTATACAAAAGCATAACAATCAAATAAAAATTTATGTATAAAACTTCCAATCGTTCTCATTATACTGTTTATATAGTCATGGTTTTGTCGCACAGCTTTGCATTATATCATTTTTCATCTATCCCAATAAAGTATTTGTTTCATTCATTTTTTGTTTACAAGTATTCAAGTTCGCCAATATGGTATTATTTGTACAGTATAGTCTTAGATATTCTTTAAATATTTTCCATTCTCCACATACTTTATGATTTAAAGCTCCTCTAACTTTTCCCATCAATTTTGCTAGTTGGAAATATTCTATCACGAGTGTCTGCCATTCTGTTATCGTTGGTGTTGTTTCACTTTTCCAATTTCTCGCCACAAGTATTCTTGCTGCCATAATTGCGTACATGAACAATGGTCTTTTTTTAAAATTTCTATTGGTAATATTCTTAATAGAAAAATCTCTGGTCTTTTTTTAACTGTAAATTTGAATAATTTCCCTATCTCTTTCTTACATCTCCAACATGTTGGTGACCTGCTTCTATACATTTTAGTAAGTTTTAATGGGGTATGATAACATTTCCAGAAAGAGCTGTCCTCATGCTTTTCTGAAAGCAGCTTCTATCTGTCCAGGCACCTGATATTGAAACTATAATAATGTGTTTCACTGGCAGTTAGGTATGGGAAATTCTGTCATTTTTGTTATCTCTCAGGTTCTCATTTTTCCGACCTAAGTTCAGTTCTCCACATTTCCACCGCAGTTTGCTTTTTTTTTTTTAAAGGCCTCATGAAATTTCACTGGCATTTTAGTGCAACCCCCCCATGCACATTTTTGCAAAGCAATTCTGACTAACAGAATGCATTTTTGCATCTTATTTTCACAAATGTATTTTAACACACATGTTACCCCAGTATATGTATTTTCGTACACTTTTCTTGTTTAGAGAACCGCGTTGCAAAATTCAGGGAACTGTGAGTTTTGAAGGATGACTGTCTTGTATTGAAAAGTATGAATTTGGTAGATTCACCTTTTAAATGTGCATTGAATTTTTCCTTTATCCCTACCGGCAATAAGGAGCAGTTTCTATGTGTCCATCTTATGGAAGAGTCGAAGATGAGGCATTTGGTGGAATAAGAACAGAATATTCTACACATACATAATGGTTTGTGGTAGTGTTGATGAACTTGGTAGGGAAGACTTATTTGGGTGCCAACTGTCTGTCTTTCAGTATTTTATTCCTCCTTGCCACAATGCTGAAAAAGTTCCCACTAATCTCCAACTTCCTGAAGAAGTCTTCACTAATGCCCCCATAAAGTCTCGCAGAACCACCATTGATTATTTTAATATGAATAGGATCAGACTCTTTGGGCACCCGGTGACCAGTGTGATGTACTGTAAAGCAAACTGACATGCAGACAACACATTTTCAAAATATATTTCTGAAAACGCTCAGGAGCCCTAGGTCAGCGAGATGGAAAGCAGAAAACATGCATTGCCTGTCAGATTTGCAAGGCACATATCATAATTGTGGCCAGACCTATTTAAATGATACATTGGTAAAAAATTCTTCTGGTATTAAAAGATCAAATGATACTAGGAAAAATTTACAAGGGAATGGCTGAAGGATGCGTCTAACTGGAAATATGTGGTTGAAAAAAGTTTAGGGATTTTTGAAATCCCTTGTCATACTGTAATCCTGGTTAGTGGTGAGCAAATATTATTAGTACCTGATGCCTATTCCTTGGCATATCATGTGAAAAGAATTTGGTGATCTCAGTCCAGTGTTTAATAAATAAATATCTTCCATTATGATAATCCACAAGGAGAAGAGGCACACATTCCAAATGACATAGTACAAAGTGCTTTGGCAAACTGTCCTTAGAGAGTGGATATGAAGTTAACCACTGATGCTTCTGCTATGCTGTTTCTGAGAAGTGTCAAGTGTGCCTGCTTCCCTTTAAAAGTAAGAAGCCTCACTGAACACACTTGGAATAAACATGCACATAAGATTGCACTGCTTCACATTATCACCAAACTACGAGGTTGGAAAAAGCACATTGTGCCATCCTCTTGGGAACAGAATTTCAGGCAGAAGAATTCTCCTGGACTGCATGCTGGTTTTCAGTGTGCAAGGAAAAAATAATAATAATAGATGTGAGCTCACACTGTTCTCAGTTGCCAGGCAGTAGCAAGATTTTAAAAAGACGAAATGATGGTATAAAAGAGGAACCTCAGGTTCCAACACTTTATGCACAGCAATTTCATTTTTAAATGTCAGGTTTAACTTGGCATAGCCATTCTTACAATCTAGATTTTCATTTGTATTCCAGGTCACAAGAAAAAGAAAATGTTACATTGATTCATAGCCATCAGCACATTTTCTAGTCTGAGTAGAAATAAAAAGGTTACTTTTAAAGTTATTGTCTGAAAAGAAAATTGCCTTTAGTATGAAAAAGGATCGGCTTTCATTTAACAAGGACCAACCACCACTACTGCTACTGCCTCTGGCAGGGAAAACTTCTGTAGGATACGATGGTGTCAATGATATTGTATCAGCATTGGGACCTGGTCCAGGGAGGTCATTGAAGATGCTAAAAAGAGACAATGGCATCATCATCATCAACAACAACAACTTTGTTATTTATCTGCCACCCATCTGGCTAGGTTGTCCCAGCCACTCTGGGTGGTTTGCAACAAAGTATTAAAAGCACACTAAAACCCCAAACATTAAAAAATTCCCTGTACAGGGCTGCCTTCAGATGTCTTCTGAAAGTCATACAGTTGTTTAACATTTGATGGGAGGGCATTCCACAGGATGGGCAGCACTACTGAGAAGGCCCTCTGTCTGGTTCCCTGTAACTTCACTTCTCAAATTGGGGCAGGGCTTTTTTCAGCAGGAACTAACAGGAACTCAGTTCTGGCACCTCTCAGGTGGGCGCCATTGCTGTTACAAGAGAACAAGGGAGGCGTTCACGGTGGGTTCTATCGAAAAATTGGTAACCTCCCCATTGAAAATTGATAGGTTAGAGAATACTAGCCAAGTTTGGGATCTCTTGATATTTGTCAAATCACGTCGTGGTGGCAGTTGTATTAGTTCTGCAATACTGTGGTCCATGGGAGCGTATCCCAGGGAGGAAGACAGTTTAAGAATTTTTTTTAAAAAAATAAACCTAGAAGAGGATGGAAGAACACAAAAGCACTGTTCCACCCTTACTTCTGTCCAGCTGGTTTGGCCCACTAATATCTAATCCTACTAATGTACTGTGTACTTCTGTACAGACCACTGAAATGATTTGCCCAGAGGGCTTAAATATATATTTCAAAGTACTTCATTTTAATAATAGCCAGAAACAGTGATTTCTGTAGATTAAATATCCAAAGTCATCTACAGAGAAACCTGAGGCACGTAAGGACAGCTGCTGTGTTATAATGCAGAGTTTAGTGTGGAGTTGACTAGCCTGTGTTTCTGGACTCCAGCTCCCTTCAGTCCCAGCCAGCATATTCAATGGTCAGCAATGATGGGAGTTGTAGTCCATCCAGCACCATCCAGAGGGTCATAGGCTCCTCCACCCCTGAACTGATTGATCTTTGAGAGTTTCAGAGTATTCACTGGTCTATTATTTTCTATGGAACTATTTCTGAAGCAACTTACAAGTACGTGGTTGCTTAAGCTATCATTTCTTCCACTAACACAGACCTTCAACCACATTTGTATATTTTCTTTAGTGTTATTTCTTTTCATCTAGTTCATGATTCATTTCGTTAGGGAGCTCTTTGAATGTGAAGCCCGTTTTTTATGTATAAAATGTTTTTTTATGTGCAATATTGCCCTTATTCTAATAATAGCAAGTACAGTCTAGAAATAGAAAACTAACGTCACTGACCACTTGAGGGAGATAGTGTGTTTTGTCTAGACGATAAAAGCTACAATAGTTCTTGCTAAGTATTCCTTTTCCAGATGGAAAATAATAGTTTAAAGTTTGCTGTGGATAAAAAAGATTATTGGAAGAGATCATTTCACTTCATTTCTGTCATTTGTCTAACCCTCTATAATAGTGGAAAGGTGTTTGCATACATTTGGCCACTGTTGGTCTCTGTTTTAACCACCCAAGCTACTATGTGCACTGAGTTGCACCTTGCCATGTATACTAGGAGTTGTGTGAAGGCAGACGGCACACAGAGAACTAAGCATGAATTAACTTTTAGTACACTGTAAGTATTTGTGGAGTATTTGCACTGAAGTATATCGTGTGGTTTCAGCAAAGAACTGAAAAGGCTATGTTAAAAATTGAAAGAAGAATAAGAAATACAGCTCCATTGCCATTTTCCCTTTGGGATGGTGGGTGTGCATGTCCTATCTGGGTTAGAACCATATGAAACATATTTTAGGTATGTGTTGCAAATTAACTTTCACTTTTGGACTAGCAGGGGTTTTTATTGCGGGGGTCAGGCACGTATAACTTTTTCCACATCTGTGAGGCATGGTGCTGCACACTTTTATTATCTTCTCCGTGAAAGAAAAGGATCTTACACTGCCGGTAATAAATGTCATTTTGCATTCAGATCTATTGAGGATTGATGATGTGAAATTAGATGCAGCCAAAGATTTCCATTGTGAGCTATTGTTAGGAAACACAGGAAACAAAAAAGGAAATAAAGACATACTTCTCTGCTGCAACCTCCACATGCATGTGCATGCACAAACACACTCACACCCAAACACACACAATTTCCCCAACACTGATTGGTGACATTTCCATATATAGTTAGGAGTGAGACTCTCTTTCTGAAAATGGCATTTAAAACTTTCCCTTTTTAAGGAGCAAGCACCACTTTGGCAAAGCAACCAACCTGAAGCACATTCATTCTTTTGGTCAAAACATTAGCAGAGCACTTTGTTAACAAAATGTTCAGGTCACGACAAGGTCAATGCATGAACTGTAAGCCTTTTTATGAGCTAAATGTTTCCAAATAGCACTCCAAGTTGAAAGTGCTGAAAGTAAACTCTCCTCCTGTAAACAGGCAGCCGCTGAGCCAAAGGACGTTTTCGTGATTCAGCACTGATGACTTTGCAGTGCCGTACACTTGTTCCTTGTGGAAAGTCAAAACACAACACTTAGAAGGCAACTATCCCTCCCCTTACACACACACACACACACACACACACACACACACACACACACACTTGGGGTGTGATGGAGGCAGAGTTAAGGACTTTAAAAGCCTTATTTATTTCAGCTGGCGACAGCTAAACACACCCTTAATTTCCTATGGAAACTGATGCTAAACTTAAGCAGGACCATTCATTTGTTTGGAACTGGTTGCAATGAATTGCATTCACAAGTATTTGTGCTGTGCAGAAATCTGTCTTTCTGTTTCTTGAACACTTCCTCCCTCTGTGAGGGCTCTTGAATTTTTTTTCTGAGAATGTCAGTTGGTGTGGAGCTTACCATATCCTTGTGAGGTGACCAAGGGTGATGTGCCTCTTTTTCTTTCCAGAAAACGTTCTTCTAGCATTTTGCAGCCTCCCTGGCTGCCTGTGCTTCCTAATTTGAAAAAAAAGTCCCATGGAAAGAGTAACCCCAGGATGCCTTCTCCTTGGCTTTGATTAAAGTACAGATACCCAGTTTATTCTCTAAGCCTGTCTCCAGAATGCTGTTTACTGTGGGGACGGTGCTGCTAATATATGGTCCCACCCCAGATATCCATGCTACAGCATTGACATAATAATAATAATAATAATAATAATAATAATAATAATAATAATAAATTTGTATCCCACCCTCCCTGGCCAAGGCTGGGCTTAGAGTACCTAACATCATAAAAACAACACAATATGCATAAAAACAGACATCAATTAATTAAAATACATCTTAAAATTAATTCAGACTCTCTCATTCCCCTTCCCCATTTAATCAGGATTTACCCTTTCCCTGGAAAGTCCTAGCCATTTTTTTGGTTTTTAAAAAATCCAACAGCACCTGTTGCCAACAGCATGTATGCAATATCTGAATGATCCATTTGCAGTATTAAGTCCCCTGTCCGAAGCCACACTAACACACAGATCATGACTGTAATCATCTCTGTGTACCATTTAATGACACTTCTACTCCTATATGAGCTTCATTATACTTCCCTCTCCCCCTTTTAATATTTTCCTTCCATTCACACTTCTCTTTCTCCTTCTGTGGCAGAAAGTCAGACTGGATCTATCACTGGCAAGATCACTTCCCCGGGAGAAGCAGAGGAAGGATGTCAACACATTCACTCTTGTTTATGGCCTCCTCTGCTTTCCTCCCGTCATCCCCCCTCAATCCCCAGTCTTGAGGATCCATGACAAAGCTAAAGTATACCCTTCAGTTCTTTCAAGGTTACAGTCTGTTAAAGAAACGAGGAAACATGGGGAGGGAAGAGAGAAAAAGTCTGTCCTCCTTGAACAAAAGAGCCTCTCAAAGTAAGTAGATCCTCTTTCTTCATCAGGTGAGAATTCTTTTTTTATTTTATTTTTTTATAAAAGCTACTTTATCAGTCAGATTGATCTGGAGAATAAAAGCAGCCTTTGAAGCAACTTAATAAGGAAAGGGGGAACCTGGTGGGGAATTTTAGGCATAGCTTGCATTCTCTTCCCTAACCTTTGCTTCTCAGTCCTTGCCCTTCTGTCATTTGCTGCTAGCTTTTCAACATGAGGCTTGATGGGATAGTGAGTAGCATTACCAGGTTTCATAACCCTGTCGAAGGCAAAGCGGATGGAGGCTGAAAGTGGCAGTGGAGCAGTGTGGAGAAATAGGAGCAGGCTGGGAAGTGCTCAGATAACCTAGTCTTGTCCAGTGCAGGCCATCCAGGCCTTGATGGATCACATATATTGGTTGCCTATGTTGAGAATGCAAAACCAGGGTGATTTTCAAGCACAAGGTGGGAGGGGCGCGGGGCTTCATTTACCTTGACTGCTCACAAGTGGTATAAGTCCTGCCATTAGGGTTAGGTCAGGTCTACTGAGAATCTGATATTGCTGTAGTTGTCCAGCACTTTCAAGACTGTTTTGCCCAATTGGAGTTCAGCGTTCCAGTTTCGGGCCAGCACCCTCTCTCTTTTAGATACGAATAGCATACACACGTTGCATTCATAAGCTAGATCAGTCTTTCTCAAGGTTCCCCAACAGCATCTCCAAACTTGATCCCAGGGACAGAAAGTTCTTTTATCCATTGGGAATCTTTGTCTCTCTTTGCATGGACTAGCACTGTTAATCCAAGAGCAAAGTGTCAATAAACACAAACCAAAAGGGATTAGGACATGCTATGTACTTAATCATGACTAACGTGGCCTCAGCTTGCTCCCAATAAGTCTCATTAGGTAATGAGGCACAGTGGCTTTGATTGCATGGAGGACACCTAATCTTCTGCTGCAAAAAGGCGAAAGGGTTTTATACCTTCTGATGAGGAAAATAATTCTAGATTTGCCTAAGAAGGCAAGAACAGATGAGGGATAAGTATGTGGGGGGCGGGGGTAAAAGTTCTGCTGTTATTTTTTCACAGGTGTACATGTGCATATAACTGCAACACACATACACACACGTTTATGTATCTGATCTTCCTCCATCCCAAAATGTATGGCAAACTCAACAGAACAAAAGGGATTCTCTTTGAAATTGATGCCGATAGCAGTGACATGAGCAAATTTCAAGATGGTGGTGGTGGGGAGGAAGATTAAATGCCAATGCTGATTTCCAAATGGTTGCAGCCAAAAATTATTATAGGACCTTAAATACTAACACATTTATCATGGCATAAGTTCTTCCAAGTCCATTATTTCTGCAGCTGCAAGATCAAGTTATAAATTTTGACTTTGTGTTATCTGACAGTGCCTCCACAGAATAGAAATAACCATGGAAATTGAGCCATTTACATCTAACATCTCCAACTAGCCACAAAAGAAAAATCATGATAAAGTATCCGTCATTAATATTTATTAAATCATGTTATTATTGCTAAAGAGTACCCATTTAAAACTATATGCTAAACAGCAGACAGAATAGACAGTTTTGTAGTAAAGATGTCAGATTATGAGATCTTTCCAGCTGTTAAGAATTCCAATGTTGATTTCTTGTTCCATTGTGGAGGAATGGTCATGGAGGTGAAAGATCAGAGAGCCAGAGGAGTGACTAAATATTGGCTTTTTTGGCATGGAGGTGGGGAATGTACAAGCTAGAGGGCAACCTTATTTTACGTGGGAGGATGGCTGAGGGTCCTTAGATTCTTCAGGCCTCCCTCTCTGCTGGCAGAGTCTTATAGTCTTAAGTGAGCGTGTTCATTATTTGAGAGCATGTAATTGAATCTAGATTAGTAGGTTGGAGCAAATAATATGACAAGTTATGTTACCCAATAGGAATGCTGCCTTTCATCTACGTTTTCCCATAGACTGTTGTATTCATCACTGCAGAATCAGGTTAATGCTTCCTGCAACCACAGTGGTCATCTTGAATGCCAAATGTATCTCCTTTGTTTAGATAAAACTTTCTTCAAAATTTTGCCCGTGTAACGAATAAAGCAAGATGGATTACAAATAGTGGAAAAAACCAAATATTGGGTGAATAGAGTTCATTGCCTTATATAGTAGCTTGATTCATATTGGCAGAGCATTTGCCCAACTTCCAGTATTTGAGACAAAAAAGAAAAAAGACTGAAGCAGAAGCTGAAGAAGTGCATGCATGTGTTTGCCCTATTGGCATATATCATTCTGTACAAATGTTGCATTCTGAAGCATCTGCTATGAGTATTCACAAGAAGAGAGATTTATTCATTCTTTGTATCCACTCAAAACAAAAACAAAAGCTATGCAGATACACTTCCAAGTTCTGACAGTCCATTTTTTGAAAAGATGGATGTGGAAGGGAGGGAAACCCAGAAATAGCTTTTGATTATCAAGAATAACAGAGCATAGGTGGTCTGTTGTGGCTATAATAATTGACACTAGCGGAAGATGTTACACAGCAAAGACCGTCCATAGAACCAATCTGAAATCAGCTGAAACCATGTGGAACCATGGCAGGCTTGGAAGAAGAGAGCACTGCCAAGCAACCAGCCATCATGTGCCCTGTCTTAAATTTCCCAGAGATTCCCCATCCTCTTTTAAATGCTATGGAGAGGGAGAAGGGCTTCCTTTATCCCACAGCAGGCTATAAAGCTAACCAACAATAAGGAACTTACAAGAAATGGACTAGGAGATATTAGCACAGGGGATGCATGTAGATTTGGCAGAACTGGCCACCTGACCATAGGATAACCTAACCATCACCTTTCATTTCTTTTCTCTATAGATGGACCCCCTTTCTTTGATTCTTTAATCCCTAAGCCATTTAATTACTAGTTTAGAAACATATCTATTAGGGAAGATTACTGTAACTTGTTTTAAAACAATAGCACAGACTATTGATCTGATATTTTATTTGCTCAGACCTTTAGGCATGTCAGTTAGCTGGTTTTAACTGTTGCCTTTTTTGGCTTTCCATTCATTTACCAGTTTTTTAAAATGTTTCTGTTGTTTGGTTGCTTTGTGCCTAATTTTAATATTGTATTTTATTGCAATATTGTCTGCTGTTCTAGGAGCTTCTCCGCTGAAGAGCAGTAATCCATTTTTTAAAAAAATAAATAACATAATAAATATGTATATTGCAGCAATATTTCCAGGAGGGCTGCTTCTGACAGCAAAGAACATTGCATGTGGAAAGTGAACCAAGCTTACAACCCCTGAATAATGACAAAGCAAGTCCTAAGGACTTGAACACAAATAGTTTTCCATTTCTTTGCTGTGTGAAGCTGCTTATGTCTCAACCACGAGGGGTTTGCATTGCGATGGCAAACATTTCCAAACAGACATGGGCTGCATCTCCGTATAACTCAGCACATGTCTAAATGTATCACACCTACAGCCTGGATCATGTTTGGCACATAGGAGCACAGATCTCTGCTACACTGCAGCAGACAGCATAGAAGGCTCCAGATGTAATGGATTTCAGTTCTTGTCGCCCCTATCATCATGCCCAGTGGTCAGAGGTTATAGAAGCTGTAGTCCACAAACCTCTGGGCTGGCTACCCCTGCGCTAGAACTCTCACCACAGTTCTGTGGAAGGTTGCCCACAAGCAAACTCATTCTGCTCATATTTCTTTGAACCCAGTCCTTGGCTAAACAATTTTCCAGGTGGGTTTAGTGGTTCAGAATTGGAACCCCAGCCCTGACACCGGTTAAGATGGCAAAGATGTCTTCAGCCGAAGAGCCAGCAATCATGAGCCGTGATTCCCTTACCCACGGCCTGGCTTTGTGATCTCCCCACTTCATCGCATTCACCAAGCCAGCAGGAATTCTCCTCACAGTGCTGTTTTTGAAATAGAACCAGACTCTGAAAAGCCCCTTTGGAAATGAGAACATTTCCTGCCCAGTGGTTCACGGGGGATGTGGAATGCCTGTACAGCTGACACCAAGTTTCTTTGTCCTGTCGTAAAGGTATAGTCATTCAATAAAAGGAGAACCGCGCAGGGTGGAGGGAAATGGGGGAGTATGGCAGTTTTTGCCATATGCACTCTATTAAGAGTAGAGTTGTATGGCAAATCTGCTCTTGATTACTGCTCGCCCCTTCCCCCCAACTCTCCTTCCAGGATAAGGCTGGAATATCCTCCATAAGCTAACTCTTAAGTGCCAACAAGTCTTAGAAACTTTACACAGAACAAAAAAAAAAACAAAAAACAAAAAACAAAACATGAGTTGCTTGAAGAGGGAGCAACCTGACTGCAACCCTGGCAGTGTGAACCTAAAGAACATGAGGTACTTTATTAGTGACCCACCTTGGTAACCCTGGCAAGCTAATGGAAAAGGACTTTCCTATTCAGACATTTGCTAGATAAAAATGTAGAGCAGGGATAATAAAATTCTTTGGGGTGAACCCATATAATGAAACACTCACAAGCTATTATAAACAGCTCTCCCCTGGGTGGTGATACGCTATCAGTACTGGACAAAGTTCTCCTTCCCCACCCAACTAAGCCTTGCCTCTTTAGGCATCATTAATTCCCCCAGAAATTTAAACAGCTGTCACTTGTGATACTCTTCAGGTCTACATGTGGGAAAGATTACAGCGTTATAAGGCAATCTGTTTCTCAAGTGCAAATCTTCTCCTTCATAGGCTGGGGATCAGGCTTGCAAATCTCTTGCCAATAATTGGTGGTCGCTGTGACTTACGCAAGTGAGCCATCGACCTTGTGGGTTGTGCGCTCTTATTAAAGTCAGCTGCCCTTCTCAGATACTTTTTTTTTAAAAAAATAGGTAGTTTCTCTTGCTCTTCAGAAAGGATCACCTGTACATAGCCTAATAAGGCTGCTTTAATGACCACAGCTTGAGGTAATAGATTACTGTGAGAGACAGAGGAGCAATATTTGGTCATAGTCTGTGTTATTGCCCTTCTGGACTTTCTGAGGTATTGCATAGCCTCTCTTTTTTAAACTATTTTTTTTTAATGGGCGTTAGTTCCGATGCAAAAACCAGATCACAACGAAAAAATGGATCTTTGCAATGGCAGCAAGCCTAAGCCCTGCATTCAGAACCTCAGACTTATGCAACTATCCATGCCACTTGCTGGCTGGCAGTACTCTTGGGGTCATATGCTGCACTTTCCTTTCAATCTCTCAGTCTACTCTCCAAATTCTTCAAAAATTGAATTATAGTATCTTGAACAAAATAGGCTTGTTTTTGATGTTGCTTTTTTAAATCATTTATTTAAATCTAGAAATCTGAGTAGATCCATTAAAATAAACTGACTTGCTACGTAAGGGTACTGATTTCTGTGAGGCTGCTCTCAGACTAAGTATGATTGACCTCAGCTATCATCCAGGCAGTGGAAATTGTACAAATCCCCATTACTGCAGCCAGTACAACCCAGTACAGTCATAAGAGCCTCAATGACACAAAAATGAGACTGCAGAATTAAAGCCCAAGAATGGTGTCCACCCAAATAGTTTCTGCTGGAGAAAATCAAGCTGTGAAGTCTCTATTTTTAGGATTTTTATGGGCTGACCAAAAAGATCTGTCAGGCTTTGTTACAGTGGTATATACATTTACCCTGCAGCAATGAGATTTTCATTATTTGTATCTTTATATCCCTATGATAACACTAGATTTATGCTGGCTGCAATGCCTGCCTCCTTTTACTGCCTTGCCTCACACATCTAAACTGCTTATTGAAAACAGGGATTATATCAGAGTTTGTTTGGAAAAAAGAAATGAAGCAAAACAATTTCTAGAACAGTGCCATGTCTCGAAGTTGTTGCCGGCTGCCCTGAAGAGTCCTGTATTCTTAGCTACTTTCACAGTGCAATCTTTTGCCTATCTACTCAGTGCAAAGCATGTATAGGATTGCAGTCTCAATTAGCACAGGTGCAAAAATGTTAGAAGTAAAAATACTTCTGGAGTGTTTTAGAGAAAGGGCATAGCAGATTTCCAGTTTGCAGGATCCACCACTCCCAGACTTTGGAACTTCTCCCTAGAGAAGTTAGACTGGCTCCCTCTTTGTCCTTCTGCCAGCAGGTGAAGACATTCTTCTTCACCTGCTGGCAGAACTGACTGTTTTTAATGAAAGGGCTGGTTCTGGGCTGTTTTTATTGTGGCTATTGATATGGTATGGCTCAATCCAGATAAGACTGGTGCACTGTTAGTGGGTGGTTCCCTTGAGTGAATGGATGGGAAGTAGCCAGCTTTTGATGGGATCACACTCCCTCTGAAGGAGCTGGTACATAGCTTGTGGGTACTCCTTCTTCTTTGCTGTCGCTTGAGGCTCAGGTGGCCATTGTGGAGTGCTTTCCATCAGCTTAGGATGGTGGCCCAGCTGTGCCACTATTTGGACAGGGGTAGCCTAATTTCTGTTGTCTATGCTCTAGTAACCTCTAGGTTAGATTACTACAATGCCTTATATCAGCCTTTCTCAACCTGTGGGTCCCCCGATGTTGTTGAACTACAACTCCCACCACCCCTAGCTAGCAAGGCCAGAGCTCAGGGATGATGGGAGGTGTAGTCCGACAACATCTGGGGACCCACAGGTTGAGAATCGCTGCCTAATACGGAGGGCTGCCTCTGAAGACAGTTAAGAGAAGATGAAGGTCAATGGGAAAATGTCTAGCCTTGCCCTGACTTGCTAAATTTGCATGCGCAGTTATCTTCCACCTGCAGTCCAATCGTACAGTTAATGAACAGCTTTAGCAGATGGTCTGCGGTTTGTGAGAACCAGGCCTTCCGTCTTTAAGCCACTGTGTTACACCAGCTCTCGTTGCAGTTTTACGGCAGCTGAGGATTGACCCACCCCTCCAAGTGAGAATAAACTGAAAACCTCCTTAAGTGGCCAGATTGGGTGGCCTGGAAATATTTGGTTTAAGCAGCAGAGCCATTATTTTTATTCAGAGTGTGTAATCCTACAGATAAACAAAAGAGAAACGTAAGCCTTAACTGTTGCATTTTTTACGTGATGCTCATGCATGTCTCCGTGGTGCCACTATCAATCAGGCCCCTGCAGGGCAGCAACAGGAGCAAGAGAGCATAAAGAGCCTTGGTAGACTCAGCTGAAGCCCATTTTCATTTGGAGACAGGCTTAGAGAAGATTTTCCCAAAGAAAGCTGTGTCAGTAGTTGTTTAAACGTACATAAGTAAACAATTTATGTGAACAAATTGGCTGAGGTTTTTTTTGGGGGGGGGCAGAGGGAGCAGTGGAGAGCTCTAACTGCTTCTTCTCATCAAAGATCTTATCAGGGCAACCTGGCTCAGCGACAGGAGTAACAACATTTCTTAAGCACAAGTCCAATTTAAGACGTCCTTGTTGTTCAAGTAAGGTCTCTCTTGCAAAAATCAAAATGCTGCAGTGCCAGGAGCTATGCTCTTCCCATTTCTTTACTTTCAGACATGTTATGTAAGATGCATAGGCTGCCGATGCCCTAAGGAAGACAAACAAATAGAGTGAAGGCAAACATTTTAACATGTTTTAGAATTGCATAAAAAATAATAATCTACAACCAAATTAATCTCTGGCAAAGCTTTTTTTGGCTCCATAGGAGCCCAGCCATTATCCATTGAGGTCAATGTGACTAATCTGCTGTTTAATGTATTGATTATGAATGCTGCTCTGTGTGTTCTGTTTTTTTGCTGAAATTGTTAGTTTTATAATTTGTTTTAATAAATGGAACCATTTTTTAAAGTTTGTTTTTATAATTGTACATTGCTTTGAGCAAATCCTTTGTGGAGCGAGAAAAAGGTGTGTGTGTGTGTTTTGTTGTTATATACACACAGTCCTTGAGTCCAGTCCTAATCATCCTATGTCCATCCTATGTTGAACCAACTACAGTTCCCGTCATCTCTGACCACTGGCCATGTTAGCTGTGGCTGATGGGAGCTGGAAGGCCACAGGTCTACTTGCTACTCTGACTGACAAACTCCTTTGTCAAGGGCTCCTTGTGATTAAGCTAATGTTACCGGGCTCTGCAGCCACAGCAGGCGCTGTGATTCTAAAGTGGTTTGACTTCACCCCTAGAGGTGCACTCCATTGTCTCCTTATTTATAAGTAAGGCTGTGAAGAAACATATTTTTGACACTGAGCCCACTGTGGATCAAATGTGTAACTCATCCTTGTTTGGGACAGATATATAACCTTCCCAAGAGAATCAAGCTTGGGTGCACTCTGTGTAGAGTGTGGATTAGTTGGCCCCCAAACAGTCACAAAACTATCTCCTCCCCTAGCTGGCTGTGCAGAGTGCTAATTGGTTGGTTCTTATGTTGTTGGCCAGTCATGAAGCCAATTCCCTTGCCACCACCTGGAGTGATTCAAGGTTTTCTTTAATGCATTGGCTTAAACTAAGAAGCAGCTGCCAAATAAATATTTAACAAGATAGACAGGGATGGGTGCTTGGTTTCTTTCTTTCTTTCTTTTAATGCCCAAAGCCTCCCCAAAGTTCAATTTGGATCCAGGCAGATATTGCAAAAGAGGTGTGGGGGAGGATAGTAGAGCTTGTCCTGTAGGAAGAAAAACCCAAGCCGCCTTTCATACAGAAGTATGCCTATATACAGCAAAATCCTATATATGTTTATACACAGAAATCTCTGTATTGAGTGAGGCAATACTCCCATAGCATTGCAGCCTCAATTTCACAGGTTTCAGTCAGGCTTCCTTCCAAGCGATCATGCTCATAAAGCTAGCCATAATGAGCTAGATTTGCAGCTATTCCAGTTATGCAAATTGCAAAACCAGAAAGAGATTTCCATAAGGCTGGACCAAAATGATTCTCAGTTCCTGAATACTTCTGGACAGCTTTACAGTAGGGTTGGACTGACTGGAAGCTGATCATGCTGGGTTTTCATGATTTGTTAGACTATGATTGATGTAGATTCCCTACTAGGTAAAAAAAAGTAAGCAGTTGTTGCAAGTGCAGATGTAATAAACAAGGAGCCCTTTAGAAAGGAGTATGTCAGTCAGAGTAGCAAGTAGACCTGTGGCCTTCCAGCTGCCATCCACCCCAGCTAGCCTGGTCAATGGTCAGAAATGATGGGAACTGTAGCCCATCTAACAATCCAGTGTACAACTCTAAGTGGCACAGTAAGTAAGACTTCAGGGTCTAACAACTAGGAGTGCTTATTGAACCCCCAAAGTTTTATTAGAATCACTTTGATTTTATGTAAAGAATAAGGCAAATAAAACATAGTCTTCTTCATCCTTAACTGTGAAGAGCAAATGGACAATACTTTCAAAAGGTATGAAGAAACCTAACTTGCAACGATCATTATCACATACTATATACTGTCTGAAGAATATGGCCTGACTACATAAAGGGAAGAACTACAGGTAATAAATCTGAACAAGCTACAAAGTCCTTGTGTTTGTTGATGGAATACCTGTAAATTACAGTATTTTCATCCATAAAGTTCTCTTGCTTTTGGAAGATCATTGTACCCTCTCAGAGTTCTCTTCACCCTTTGGCAATAGTTCTGATAATGCACTGGACTGAAGATCCTCATCTCAGACAAGGGACAGAAGAATTAGGATTTTGACCTTTAAAATGATTGAGAGCCAGATCTTTTATTGCTGCTGGCTGCAATTTTAGGACTCAGATGTTTGCGCATGTTTTGAATGGCTCTTGTCTAATGCAGAGATTGTGAGCATCTGGGCAGGACAGCTTCCCCCTTATTTCAACTATTCAGTACACAGCAAAACTGAATCTTCATTGGGTGATCTCATAGGCATGTGCCCTCATAGGCATGGCAGAATATTCTGTTCTGCGCCATTTCCACTTGGGTGGCTGCATTGGCCTCCTCTCTGATGCTCAGGTGAGTCAAGATTTGTATTTATATACTGCCCTTCACCTTACAGTTAAAGGGCTGTAAAATGGGTCTGCATTGGGTAAGGACTGCATCTCAGTGGGAGGTCCCAGGGAGGGTTAGGAAGATCTCTTCCCTGAAACCTTGGAGAGTCACTACCAATCAGTGTAGGCAATACTAAGCTGTCATGGACCAATGGTCTGACTCGGTATAAGGCAGCTTCCCTATGTTCCTGTGTATTGAAGTGAATGAATCCTTCATGTCTGCTGATAGCGACGACACAGACCAAAACAAGCTGGTGTTTAAGATTCTAATATCATGAGCACTGAGCATGGTTTGTGTGTGTGTAGAAGTTTCCTACTCATCACTTTTTCTGAAAGTACCATTTCTGACAGTGAAGAAAAGCTGCTGCTGGTACACATCTTATTTTTGCCTCCAGTAAATGGGACTTTTCAGGGTTTTATCTTATTTCAAAAACCTCCCAGACCTGTTTGACCAAAGGCAACAGTGGGACATATAAAATGCTTGCGTACATAGTGGAAACTGAACACTTTCTCAATTCACATTCAAATATTGTAACATGTCTTCTCTTGCCAGCAGCCTGAGAGTGCACTGAGACTGGTGTTAGATTATACCCAATCTACAGACCAATCTGTTGTCTTCTTTGCTTCAATTTTCTTGCTTCCTCTTGTATGCTGCTATTGCAAAGCTTATTTGCCATTGATAGTATCTGATTTTGATGCAGTTTTCTCTGTCCTTATACCATCAAATCATGTTTTTCATGTGTAGGCTATATTCCTTTTTCCAACTCATTCCTAAATGTATGCTTCTTTACAAACTTATGGGGTGTATGTGTATGTGTATGTATTACAGCAGGCATAGGCAAACTCAGCCCAGACTACAATTCCAATCATCCCTGACCACTGGTCCTGTTAGCTAGGGATGATGGGAGCTGTAGTCCCAAAACATTTGGAGGGCCAAGTTTGCCTATGGCTGTATTACAGTGTTATTTTTCTAGGAAAAGAGGTGCTGGAACTCACCATGAATGCCTCCCTTGTTCTCTTATAATGGCAATGGCAACCACCCAAGAGGTTGCAGAACTAAGTTCTGGTGAGTTCTGGCTGAAAAAAATGCCATAATATAATGCAATGCAATGCAATGCAATAATGTTCAGGTCCCTGAAATCTTCCAACTGATGTGGTTAAGTCATTTTATCACACACATATAATTTCAAGGAAGAAAAACCAGAGCAGGGTCACATAATCACTGTTCGACATAGGAGTAGAGAGGGGAGGTTGAATGCTTAGGTGATTTTTAACCATGCTGACATAAATCAAGCTGTTCAGAACAGTGAAACTCTGATTGCTGTATGGCGAGACAGGTTTTTGTTACAGGCCCTTCATTAAGAGGCACTGAAGTTTAGCCAGAAAGATGAACTTTCAGCTGTACTAAAACAAGTGTGGGAGAAAATTAGAGAAGGCTAGAACAACAACACATGAGTATTAGTTGAACTTTGTCCAGCTAGGCAGCCTAGCAGAATAACAAAATGAGGAGACAAACAAGCAAGTTCCTCTGTTTATTTCTTGGAACACATTTTGTTGTGGAGGGAGCTATAGGACCATAGTTCAAAGTGTAGTGGATGGGTGAGGAGGAAGGAATGCCACGCCCTGAAATAATACCTCCAGCCCCCTAGCCCCACATTTCCTGATTAAAATAGATTTTAAAATAAGTAAACAAAACAAAACAAATATTGGAGAGAGGATATTGGAAAGGGGTGAAAGGCTATAGATGAGTGGTTGAACACATGCCTTGCATACAGAGTCCCATCGTCAGTCCCCAGCATCTTTAGATAGCGCTGGGGGAAACCCTGGAGGGGATAGACTAGTGTTGTGTGGATGTGTCCAAAGATTAAAGCCGACTGGGATATGATATGTAATGAACTGATTTTTCCCCCAAAAAATACCTTTAGTAAAAAACCAGAGACTTTTTTTTATTAGGGATAATAGGTGAAGAAATTCTCAAAAAAGACATAAATATATTTATGTATGCTACCACGACAGCAAGCCCAGAAATGGAAGCAGTAGGAACTTCCAGCATTGGAAGAATGGCAGACAAAGATGATTGCATATGCCGAGCTAGCGAGACTGATGGGAAAAATTCAAAACCAGTGTGACAAACTGTTTGAAAAGGACTGGAGTAAATTTGTACAATATATGAAGGAACATTGTAAACATTTGAAAACATTTGCAGGATTGATTAAAAATATTTTGATAGGTTATGATTTGATACCTGTTTATAAATACTAGAAGTAAGTCTTTTAAGTACAGTGGTACCTCGGGTTACATATGCTTCAGGTTACATACGCTTCAGGTTACAGACTCCGCTAACCCAGAAATAGTATCTCGGGTTAACAACTTTGCTTCAGGACGAGGACAGAAATTGTGCTCCAGTGGTATGGGGCAGTGGGAGGCCCCATTAGCTAAAGTGGTGCTTCAGGTTAAGAACAGTTTCAGGTTAAGAACGGACCTCCGGAATGAAGTCCTTAACCCGAGGTACCACTGTATGGAGATAAGGTAAAATAGGGTGATTTAGAAATGCGAAGATAAAAGTGATTACATATGGATGTCAGGGGGACGGGAAGAAGTCAAAGCTCAATTTGAGCAAATATATATGTGATGAATAAATTTTATTTGGTTGTTATATATAAAGGAAAAAAGAAAATTTAATAAACATTTAATAATAATAATAATAATAATAATAATAATTAATAATAATAATAATAATTTATTTATACCCCACCCATCTGGCTGGGTTTCCCCAGCCACTCTGAGCGGCTTCCAACAAAATATTAAAATACAATAGTCCTTCAAACATTAAAAGCTTCCCTAAACAGGGCTAGACTAGTGTTGTGGCAAATATTTCTTATGAATTTTCTCCATCCGTTAAAAGAAGTGGCATATGAACATTTCTCAAAGAGAAGAGGTGTTTTTTTGGGGTGTGTGTGTGAAATATTAGAGGCATTGTTTCTATTGCAGCAGATGCTTGTCTGAAGAATTATTTTGATGTTTGGATCACCAAGGCAGCTTGTGGAGATACTGCATCACCTGTGACAAGCCAAATATTCTCCTGAGATATTCTCTCTCACTTTAGGATTCCTCCAAGTCCAATGCACACCCTTAATAAATATTTCACAGAAGGATAGTCTTCTCTGAAATGCCAAACACCTGTGATTTCCATTCATTTTCAATGCTATGTGTGAGAATGTTTCGTACTTCCGAAAATTTGGCCATGAAAGGGCTGAGGAAAGATCTTGATTTCAACATTTTATGATGCAATTCACCAGTCATCATTGTCGCCGAGCTACAATGATTTAAAGGGAGCTTGAGAGGGATTTGCAAAATGCTGCACTGAAATAAATGGAAGTTGTACATCGGCTCTTTCTGGTGGATTGTACTTTCAGGCTGTTTTTCTTCAAAACCATCCAAAGAGGAGGAGGAGGAGGAGGAAGAAGAAGAAGAAGAAGAAGAAGAAGAAGAAGAAGAAGAAGAAGAAGAAGAAGAAGAAGAAGAAGAAGAAGAAGAAGAAGAAGGAAGAGTTTGGATTTGATATCCCGCCTTTCACTCCCTTTAAGGAGTCTCAAAGCGGCTAACATTCTCCTTTCCCTTCCTCCCCCACAACAAACACTCGGTGAGTGGGGCTGAGAGACTTCAAAGAAGTGTGACTAGCCCAAGGTCACCCAGCAGCTGCATGTGGAGGAGCGGAGACGTGAACCCGGTTCCCCAGATTACGAGACTACCGCTCTTAACCACTACACCACACTGGCTCTCTAAAAGAGCATTTTAGATACAACAAAACCATTTTGTGCTCCTTTTCTGGAAAGCTTATTCCACAAATTCATAGGTCTTTGAATGTGATTAACAAGGTAGACTAAAGTTCAGTTTATTTTTTAATAGTAAGAATCTATTTTTGGGGAACTGAGAGAAAGTAGCTTCAGCATTTTGGGCTTTGAACTTCTTGAAACAGATGGTATGAATTTTGTACCTAAGCTCATTCAGCACTTACTGCTGGCTGCTAGATTAGTCCTGGCAGTTAGTTGGAAATTTCCAGTCCCTCTGAAAATTAACACCTGGTTTTAAAAATGCCAGTATACAACATTTTTTTTGGGGGGGGGGGGAATATCATTAGTTTTAAAAATTGGGGGAGGAAAGTATCTGGAAACCCTACATTTTTCAGAAATTCTCAAAACATTTTATGAAAGGAAAATATCAGAAGAAGCTGCCTGGACCTTGAGGTTTACATCAGAGGCCTTTGTCCACATGTCATCTCCAAGGAAGGTATAGAGGATGGCAATGAAAAACAAGCAATGGAATACTCTCCTTAGGGAGGCCCACCTGGCACCAACTTTGTCATCCTTTTCGTGCCAGGCAAGAATATTTCTGTTTTCCCGGGCACTTGGGCAGTACCAATGATTAGCTGTTTTTATTCTTGGTTATGTTTCTAAATATGTTCATTATTTTATTACTGTCTTTTCTTCTTTTTATTGTAGGACCCAATACACAAGTTCAACAAATCTAATCCTAACCTAATGTTTAGGAGAGTTTTCCCAGTCCAACCTTGCGGCCAACAAGAAAGCATGGTACAAAGTAAGTTCATCCACCCTTGGGCATGCTTCCTTGTCAACCATAAACTTCTATGGATACATCCTCCCTAAAGAGTTTTACTATTGTCCCTCCATCAGAGTGGATCAGGGTTAGCATGAGCCTCCCAAAAACAACACACATAGTCCCAGGTTCCAACCCTGGTATCTCCAGGTAGGACTAGGAAGGACTCTTGTCTGAAAACCTGGAGAGCCATTATCACTCAGGGGGGACAGTACTGAGTTAGATGGACTAATGGTCTGACTCAGTAAGAGGTGGCTTCCTATATTCCTATGTGGAGGTTTCAGACGCAGACATGGAGGGAAGACAGGATATTGATAAATCCCTGGAGGAAAAGGATGGCAGGACACAAGTCTTGCAGGACCATGGACAGTTCACTGAGAGAAAGCAACTTACTCCAATGGAGTGCCAGCACCAGTCAATCCCTCTTAAATATATTGGCCCACATTACTCCTCTCAGGTTCCAGCCCTTAAAGGCGATCCTCAGGCCTGCAACAATACAATCTGTTACTTCCTGCTTGGTAAACTCCCTGCACCCATGAGTAGGCACTGGGGATGAGAGGTGCCTGGCGCAATGGCATGCAGCCTATTGGAAGAAGCTCAGTCAGGAGAAATGATTTCTGAGGGCCCCAGTTTACAGGTCTTAAGCTTCTTCCTGGTTGCCAGCTTCAGGCTCTCGGCTGGGTCCCACACCTCTGCAGATGATGCCAGAGAGCTGGAGCTGAACATCACTTCCCACTTCAGATTTTGGGTGCTTCCTGAGACTGGAGTCATGACAGTCTGATGTAAAAACTGAGCTAGGTTGCCTTCTACAAAATTTGAAGCGTTTTATTCCCAAGGATTTAATAGCCTTGTTTTCCCATTTGGGATTACAAATACCTTGTGTACATCTCTCTATAGATAACTCTGTATCAGGATTATGGTCCTCTAGATGTTGCTGGACCACAACTCTTGTATAATCTCCAATCACTGGCCATTCTGACTAGGGCTGATGGGAGTTCAAGTCCAGAAGCATCTGGATGGCCAGAGGTTTCATAACACTGCTTTATATCAAGCCCCCCAAATTCTATGGCTATGATAATTATCCTGATAATAGTTCAAAGAAGCAAGATTAAGGTTGTGTATGCATTGAGAGGCAGCTCTGAAGATGGATTAATCAGCAAGAGTGATAGCTGGATCAAAGTTAGGGCAGCTGGGACAATTAAGAAATTTGTTATTTTGCAAAATAAAATGTGAACTCAGATGTTTAGAACTCCACGGCAACTACTATCTTCTTCTTCTTCTTCTTCTTCTTCTTCTTCTTCTTCTTCTTCTTCTTCTTCTTCTTCTTCTCTTCTTTGACGATCACTCATTGCTGGGTAAGATTGTCTTCCAACACTATATTCTACATGCTGAGGATCATGCTGATCCCTAAACTTCCTGCTTATGGTAAAGAAATACGGGTAATGTTACAACAGATCAGTTGCATGCAATATATATATATATATATATATGCAGGTTTTGGTGTCTTCGGGTGTCTTCCCGTGTAAGAGTTGGGGTGTCTAGGCGACGTTTCGACGAGGTCTCACTCGTCATCTTCAGGCTGGTGCTTTCGGCTTCTTGTTACTGGAACAGAGCAGGATCTCAGTGTTTGAGTTCCTATAAATACTGTTGAGGGGGTGTGGTGTATAGCCTCCAACGTTCTGGGCAGAGAGGAAGTTTCCAGGTTAGTGTGCCTTTTCTTCTTTTGTTCATTAATTACTTGAGGGATATCTTGAGTGATTTCTTGAGTGATATTCTGAGTACCACTTAGGAGGGTCATTAGGTGTGGATTAGTTGCTAAAGCTTTCGTGTCTTGACCTCTTGAGCTTGTGAAGAGTTTTTTCTGAGAAGATGGCTGTACTGCACTTAGTTGTGCTCTGGCTTGGCTTCGTGTATAGGGGCGAGCTGTGGTTTTGTGCCCTGTGCCAGCCAGATCTGTGTAGGGATTGCAGGGGGGTGCAGCATCCGGAGGTGCCACTATGGTTTGGCTACTGGATGGTGTCTGTAATTTATCTGTGGAGAGGGTCTGGGTTTGGGTCTGGTGTGGTTGATTGGAGATGGCGTTCTGTGTGCCTCTGGTTCTGGTGTCGGTTTTTGTGGGGAGGGCTAATTTCCAGATGTCTGGCAGGCGGGACGTGTCGTCACGCTTGTTCATGTTGTGAGGGTGTTTCTCTATCTCGATGGCTTCCATGATTATTCTCTTGTGGTGATGTTCCATGTTAAAGAGCAATTTGGAATCTGCAAAATTAATTTCGTGTCCTGTTTCTTTCATGTGTTGGTAAAGAGAGGAAGTTTTTTCTTCTTTTTTGACGGCATTCTTGTGTTCTGCGATACGTGCATTTATTCGTCTGTTTGTTTGTCCAATGTACGTGGCTGGGCAGACTTTGCAGGGTATTTCATAGACCCCTTGGTTTTCTAATTGGATTTTATCTTTGGGGTTTCTGAGGATATTGGCTATTTTTTGGTTGGTGCAAAAGGCTGTTTTGATATTGTGTTTATGGAGGATTTTGCTAATTTTATCTGTAGTGCCCTTGATATAAGGAAGGAGGGCCATGCCATTGTTTTCTTCTGTGTCTTGGTTTTTGGGGGGTGTTTCTTTTTGGATTAGCTTCGTAACCCTGTTTTGCTGGTATCCGTTGGCGATTAACACATTTGAGAGATTCTGTAACTCAGTTGTCAAGTGGTCTTCCTTATATCAAGGGCACTACAGATAAAATTAGCAAAATCCTCCATAAACACAATATCAAAACAGCCTTTTGCACCAACCAAAAAATAGCCAATATCCTCAGAAACCCCAAAGATAAAATCCAATTAGAAAACCAAGGGGTCTATGAAATACCCTGCAAAGTCTGCCCAGCCACGTACATTGGACAAACAAACAGACGAATAAATGCACGTATCGCAGAACACAAGAATGCCGTCAAAAAAGAAGAAAAAACTTCCTCTCTTTACCAACACATGAAAGAAACAGGACACGAAATTAATTTTGCAGATTCCAAATTGCTCTTTAACATGGAACATCACCACAAGAGAATAATCATGGAAGCCATCGAGATAGAGAAACACCCTCACAACATGAACAAGCGTGACGACACGTCCCGCCTGCCAGACATCTGGAAATTAGCCCTCCCCACAAAAACCGACACCAGAACCAGAGGCACACAGAACGCCATCTCCAATCAACCACACCAGACCCAAACCCAGACCCTCTCCACAGATAAATTACAGACACCATCCAGTAGCCAAACCATAGTGGCACCTCCGGATGCTGCACCCCCCTGCAATCCCTACACAGATCTGGCTGGCACAGGGCACAAAACCACAGCTCGCCCCTATACACGAAGCCAAGCCAGAGCACAACTAAGTGCAGTACAGCCATCTTCTCAGAAAAAACTCTTCACAAGCTCAAGAGGTCAAGACACGAAAGCTTTAGCAACTAATCCACACCTAATGACCCTCCTAAGTGGTACTCAGAATATCACTCAAGAAATCACTCAAGATATCCCTCAAGTAATTAATGAACAAAAGAAGAAAAGGCACACTAACCTGGAAACTTCCTCTCTGCCCAGAACGTTGGAGGCTATACACCACACCCCCTCAACAGTATTTATAGGAACTCAAACACTGAGATCCTGCTCTGTTCCAGTAACAAGAAGCCGAAAGCACCAGCCTGAAGATGACGAGTGAGACCTCGTCGAAACGTCGCCTAGACACCCCAACTCTTACACGGGAAGACACCCGAAGACACCAAAACCTGCATATATACACACACACACACACACACACACACACACACACACACAGTATATAGCCTTCTGAAACAAAAACAAGCATTCAGGCATTCAAAGGGATTTAGATTTTTCACCTAGGCAAACATTTGGAATTGTCATTTTAGTTACTGTAAAAGGCCTCTATCTATGTAACATTTGTGCTTCAAAATGGAAACCACAATCATACTGAGTGCATTAGCTACTCAACGCACAATTCACGACTTTATCACTTTTTCTTGGCCTGGTATAGAAAAAGGCAATTAATCAATCAGACATAGGTTTTCTAGGTCTGGTCTTGATTTATGCATCTGCATTTAGTAGACCCTAAAGCAGAACGTTCTGATTTATTAGCAGTAAGCATATCTTGTTTGGTCTCCGAAAGACTTATATTATGGTGACAGGGAATAATATGAGCCTTCAGTAGATAGCTACGCGAATGTATGTTTTCTTCTACCACTAGGCCCACCACAAGCAAATGAAAAGCGTTTTAGCTGAAGTGAGAAACAGAATACCAGTAAAATGCAGACGTTATCTCAATGCAGAATGAAAGTGGCCATTTTTTATTATCCTGCTTTTCAGAGTGCATTTTCCATCTCTTAGTCTAACCACTGGGAAAAGTAACTTCTTACTGATAAAATGTTTTGGATAGGCTGATGACCTTGGAATCACCTTTTTAAAGAAATGAAATAAGTCAGAATATTATTCAATGATATTATTCATACAATTTATGGCACAGTGAGTGTTTGAAGCCCCATGGAAATTTAGTGGAGATGGTACCAGTGCAATGATAACATACATTATGGCCCACATAATAGGCATCAGGGCAATTGTCCAAAACCTTCTGAACTTAAAATGGAGGGAGAGAGGGATGGCGGATAGAATTGTCTGAAAATTGTGATGCCAAGCTTATCTACAAAGACTATTTTCAATTCCTGTCCTGCATCTTAATGCTGATGGCAAGCGAGTTCCCTTACTTCCGATTATGGATACTGTCGCTAGAGCTATTCCTTCCTTGGTGGCCAAATTTCTTTTTTTAGCTTTTAAGCGCCGCAAGACTATAATTGACTGTATTGATATGGGGCTATCTGTTTAGCCCATTTTAGTGTTGGCTAAGCTCTAAAATCTTCTTGGATGTTTTAACTGTGTACTTTTTTCTGACTGACGGTCGAATAAAAAGGTTGATGATACCATTTTCATGTGTTATTCAATGCATATAAAATTATACTATTATGTGCATTATAACAAATATATTATAGGCATATGCTCCAACTTTCATAAAGTAACCTGATACATAAACCAATGCATATAATGGTGCAAAATATATATTAATATACTCATAATGATGTGTGTCAGAAATATAGGATAGTGGGGAGCTGGACTCTTTTACAGTGGTACCTCGGGTTACAGACTCCACTAACCCAGAAATAGTACATTGGGTTAAGAACTTTACCTCAGGATGAGAACAGAAATTGAGCGGTGGTGGCAGTGGGAGGCCCCATTAGCTAAAGTGGTACCTCAGGTTAAGAACAGTTTCAGGTTAAGAACGGACCTCCAGAACGAACTAAGTTCTTAACCTGAGGTACCACTGTATATGAAAAGTTTGCATATAATTTTGTGCATAGTTTTGCATATAATTAGTTGGGCTTTCAACACCTCCCACAAAATTTTAGTTCTGCTGTTGATTAACCAACAGGTTTGTGGTGAATGCTAGCCAGATTCAGTTCTTTTTGTAATAACTACTCAGCTTCTGATTAGCTCCTTGAATGCGCACACAAATTCAAAGGCTGAAGTAAGCAAACTAAGTGTTATCCCTTGACAAATGATCATGCAAACAGGTCAGTGTATGGCAACTTTCATAGTACTACACATAGCAAAAATCCTCTATCTGGACAATTTGGGCTTCATAAAAATTAAAAAATGATTGTAATAATTCAGGTCCTTTAGCTACTTTGTAGATCAACCTTGTCTAGTATATAAATTCAAATGATTAAAATATACAACATAAGTGAAGTTCTGCAATGCTTGCACATTTGTTAATACAGACAGGCTATTCTTATCACCAGCGCAAGCTTTTGGTCAATTTTCTGATCATTATCAGTTCTCATAAATTGTAAGAAGTAAATAAGAATCCTGTGAGATACAATGTAGCCAGTGCTAACATCTGCTCTGATCACAGAACTGTAGAGTTGGAAGGAACCCTGAGGGACATCTAGTCCAACCCCCTACAATGGATGAATCTCAACTAAAGCATCCATGACAGATGACCATACAACCTCTGCTTAAAAATCTCAAGTGGAGAGTCCACTTCCTTCTGAGGGAGTCCATTTATGGTTGAACAGCTCTTACTATTAAAAGGTTCTTGGTTGGAATCTCCTTTCTTGTAACTTTAAGTCATTGGTTCGGGTCCTACCCTTCAGAGCAGGAGAAAACAAGGTTGCTCCATCTTCCATGTGACAGCCCTTAAGATATTTGAAGATGACTATCATATCTCCTCTTTTCCAGGCTAAACATACTGAACTCCCTCAACCGTTCCTCAAAGGCTTGGATCCAGACACTTGACCATCTTGATCCAGACCCTCCTCTGCACAAGTTCCAGCTTGTCCACATCCTTATTCAATTGTGGAGCCCAGAACTGGACACAGGACTCTAGGTATGGTCTGACCAAGACAGAATAGAGCAGAACTATTACTTCCCTTTATGTTGATGCAGCCTAGGATACCATTAGCTCCCCCTGCCCCCGCTGCATCACACTGTTGACTCACATTCAGCTTGGGGCCTACTAAGTAGTAGTTTCACATGTACTACTGGCAAGCCAGGTGTGCCCATCTTATTTCTGTGCAGCTGTGTAAGTGTAGGACCTTACATTTGTCCCTATGGAAATTCATTTTGTTAGTTTGGGTGCCGTTCTCCAATCTGTTAAGGTAATATTGAATCCCAATTCTGTCTTCTGCAGCATTTGCTATTGCTCCCAGTTTGGTGTCACCTGCAAAGTATCCTCTCAATTTTTTTCCATCCAAGTTGTTTATAAAGACATTGAACAACAATGGGCCCTGGACACAACCCTGTGGCACCCCACTTGTCACTTTTTTCTAGGATGATGAGGAACCTTTGGGTTCAGTCAGTCAACCTGCTACAATCCACTTAACAGTTGCCTTGTCCAGTCCACATTTCACCAGCTTCACAAGACTATCATGGGAGACTTTGTCAAAAGCCTTAATGACATCAAGATACACTATGTCCGCAACGTTCCCCTGATCCACCAAGCTTGTAACTCTACCGAAAAAGAAATGAGATTTATCTGGTATGACTTATTTTTGAGAAACCTATGCTGGGTCTTAGTAATCACAACATCCTTCTCACAGTGCTCACAGACCGATTGTTTAATTATTTGTTCTAGATAATTAAACAGTCCTGGTATTGATATCAAGCTCACTGGTAGGTAGTTATCTAGGCCTTCTTTCCCCCTTGCTTTTTGAAGACAGGGACATTTGCCTGCCTCCATTCTGTAGGGACCTCACCTGTTCTCCAATAATTCTCAAAGATTATAGACAGAGACTCTGAGATTACATCCATAAGCTCCTTTCTTCCTTACTGGGAGAACCACAATTTATGGTTTGCTTATTCCTTAGTGTTAGTGTAGTCTACACTTGACTGCCATAATATCAATTATTTAAAATTTTGCTACACCATTGCTGGCTTCTTGCTTCCTTTCATCGTGTTCATATATAAATAAAACATTGTGGCTCAGTGTCTTTCATGAAGCGTGGGATTTAAGTAATCAACAATTTCTTTTCTTCCAAGATTTTATCTGAAGCCTAACCAAGTATGTCATTTTGTTGGACTTTACATTGAGGGAGTCATAATCTATCATGAGAAGCATATGAAAGGATAAGAGCTAGTCACTTTGCAGGCAATCTTCCCATACAGATAGTTGTGCGGCTTGAATATATTAACTGAAAAGTATTATACTGTAGCCATGAATGTATTTGTATTTGAAATGTGTTAAATCCAAAATGAACATTATTTAAAATAACACATCCTCACACAATTCTAAGATTAGACTGAGTGATGATCCAATTCTTTTTAACCTTTCCTCTACAACACATAAAACATTTTTTCCTTGAGACATCTGGATTTAGTCTAGCAGAGAGGTAGCCAATGCGGAACTTCTAGATTTTTGCGGGACTACAATTTCCATCACTGTTGGCTATGCTAACTGGGGTTGATAGTAGTTGTAGTCCAAGAACATCTAGAGGGCACCATGTTGGCTAGTGCTTGTTTAGCAAGAAGCTCAAGACACCATGAGTGAATATTAGGGTTCTTACATGTTATCTTTTGAAGCATTCTTTACTAAATGGCAATAACATGGAAGCATAACTGAGTTGTATTTCAGGACCCCGCTGTGACCAAAGGGGGACTTTCCCTATGTTTTTGCAGTCTGTCTCTCACTTAGAAGCAGCTGGTCTGATAAGCATGGCTCTTTGAGAAACTTACGACACGGGGTTGATGTTACCGAAGGGTTAAGGAATGATTTTCATGACATATATGGACACATTATGTTTTGCTTGTAATGTTAATAATGCGGTATTAAAATGTGACACCAGAGGGCACTGCAGAGCAACCAGGAACCCCGCAATAGGGAAACTGCGTTGTTACGGACAAAACAAGGTAAGGAACTTTTTTTATTATTTACCAGTATGCCCTGTGATATCTATTATAGTTCTAATAACGTTAAAAAGGTCAGTGTAGATCCAGCCATTGAGCAATGCTGGCTAGGCCCAGCTTCTGAGGGGATGTATCACATTCTTCTAGATAATCTTCTCATTTCACTAAGCAATGCCACCCCCATCATTTAGCCTGGACACTCATGTTCAGCTCCGAGGCAGTTCCCTCCCTGTGAGAAGTGAGGTTACAGGGAACCAGGCAGAGGGCCTCCTCGGTAGTGGCGCCCGCCTTGTGGAACATCCTCCCATCAGATGTCAAAGAAATAAACAACTATCTGACTTTTAGAAGACATCTGAAGGCAGCCCTGTATAGGGAAGTTTTTAATGTTTGGTGTTTTACTGTGGCTTTATAATTCATTTGAAGCTGCCCAGAGTAGTGTATCAGCAATTGAGTGGCAGTATTCTCAGCAGCAGGAAGCATCTGAGCTCCAGATGGAATAATCCATCATCTGGATTCTAGAATGTAGGTTAACCTGCTTTGGTAAAAAGGAACTACCACAACATAATAGCAAGAAAGCAGGAAGTGGCATATCAATGTCTACCGGTTATAGGTGCTAGGTAAGCATTTCAGTTTTCATTCATGTGTATCCTAATTTTGTGATTCGACACATGTAGAAAATGTCTTGTAAGTCTGGCAAACTGAAAATCACGCCTGCCAAACTCGTGCTGGCCCGCAGTCTGAACATGTGTTGAACTATTCACAAAATGGTCATGGTTTACATCCACTTTTTGTTGAGTGCAAAAAGTCACTGTAAGAGTTGACAAAAAGGTTATGTGAAGTTACAAAGCAACTCTTGGGATAAGTTCGTTGGGATTGACTGGTGGGATGCCATGACATTTGTGGTTCTGGGGCCATCACTGCAGCATAAAAGAAGAACAGCTGAAGAGAAAGACAAGGAAGATCAGCAGACTGGAGAAGTCAAAAGCGAAGCAGAGGGAAAAGGTGAGGCAGACAAAGCAGCCTTCAGACAGCGAGGAAAAAGAAACTCAACAACAGTGGCCAGCACAAACAGACTGAGGAACTGTGAAAGTTACTGGTTTAACAATGGTAACAAACTGTACTTTGATATGAGCTGTGGCTTAGGGCTAGGCTTATTTGTATTTATTTCTCATACTTTAAGGAACTTACCCCAGATGTCCTCATTCACGCATTATATCTGAGGATATAATGTCCATTCTGCATTTGCAAAATATCTACTATTCACCTACTTCTTGGAACTCCCTGCTCACTGATATAAGGCAGGCAGCTTAGCGTATTGTTTTCAATGCCTGCAACAACAAAAAGTCTACCCAGACATGTAACTTTGAAATGTATTTGTCTAGCTGTTTTTTAAAAAACTGTTGACTATTTATATTTTGATAATTGTCATGTAAAATTTGCCTTTAATGTTTGATTTTATTAGTATTTGTAATGATTATTTTATATTGTTTTATGTAAGCTGCTCATTTTGAACTGGGACATTCTGAATGCAAAGCATGTGCTCTACCATTTTGCTACAGTCTCACTGTAATCTTCTGCTGATACTTACAGCAGTAATGAGGAACCTGTGTTCCTCCAATTTTGTTGGGACTCCCACTCCCATCAGCCTGTCTGCATGGTCATTGGTCAGGGATGATGGAAGTTGTAGTCCAGCAATATTTGGAAGGTAACATCTTCTCCACTTATGCTCTACAGCGTTTTCCCCCTTAGTCACAAAAGGTTGCTATTGCTACACTCTCCAAGTTAGTTATAATTTAGATGTGTATTGCAGCACTTGAATACGGCACATAGCACTCATCATCACAGGGACACGTTCTGAAAAAGCTGCAATGTATATAGCCGATCTCTCAGTGAGTGGCCTTCATCCAACAGTTGTTAAATGGTTTTCGCTTCTTGCGGGTTCTACAAAAATAATCACTGTGCTTAGATTAATAAATTGCATCAGCTGTCTGGAATGTGGATTTTTAAAGATCTGAGCTGGTCTGCTTCAGCTTAGTGCTAACACAACTTTTCAGACGATTGTTCTGTACTAAGTTAGCACAGCCAGAAGCACACTGTGGGGGACACTTACATGATAGCTGCTACAACAGCATCATTAGGGACAAATAGTTAGTAATAATACTTATTTAAGAGAACAGTGTTTCTTTAATATAATTTATTTTATCAGCAATTATGTGTTGTTTTTAGCAAAACCAAAGTGCCTCCCCTACAAATCTAGCCATATAAACAGGAGCGTGTCACATGTCAGCCTTCAGTTTATTTATTTTTTTCATCCTGTTCTACACAAGGTCCACAGCTACACATAAATTATTCTTCATGCAAAACAAAACAAAAAGCAAAAACAAAAAAAGGAAAAGGAAAACTGGGCTATGCACCACTTAATTATGAAACCGGTATAATCAAACCTGTCATAT
Source organism: Podarcis bocagei (assembly GCF_964188305.1). NCBI lineage: Eukaryota > Metazoa > Chordata > Lepidosauria > Squamata > Lacertidae > Podarcis > Podarcis bocagei. The sequence goes on from NC_138127.1 coordinate 43,332,609, forward strand.
GTATCTTCCTGGAACTGAATTTTGCTGGATTGTTCTGTACTGTTTGGGAGACATCTTTTCATCACTGAAAAACATCAAAGGGCCTTAAGACTTTGGGGTTATTGTTCAGGACAGACTTCCAAGATCTTTCATCAACTATTAAAACTGGATTAGCACCAACAACTCATTTTACACTTACTTTATGGCCAATAGAAGCACCAAACATGTATTCACTGAGCATGAAATGTGGATATGCATTTCAGATTACCAAACATGTAACAATGTCTTCCAGATTGTCAGCAGTAATGTTCCCTGTAAAGATCCAAATGGGTTGGGCTTCACACATGTAAGAACTAATATATAGGCAATGTGGTGTCCATAGGCCATAACCAACCTCCCACCCCCAAAGAGAGACATGTTAAATGCCTTTGATGGCAAGCAATTTAGAAAGTAGAGCATATGGCAAGCCTACTCACGCTTTTCATGCAGGCAACTTGTTGGAGAAGTGCGTGACACAGTCTCTCTATTCTGATACTCAAGTGAGGGAGGAGGCTAGGACTGCACAGGCTGCTCTTGCCATCTCTTCCCCAAAGCTGCTCATGTAGCTCCATGGCAGACCAAGGGCAAACTACGATGGATAGCAAAAGCTCACCTGAGACAACTTAACATCTTCAGCCCAATCCAACCCCCTTCAGAGTGGTTGAACCCACTAATGACGCTTCTCCAATATGGCTCTTTGGGCATGAACACTGCAACTCTGGAGGGTTTGTTTTAGATAGTACAAAAATCAAACAGAATGATTAGAACCTAAGTTTGGAAAGTATGATCTTGGAACTTCTATTTTCTCAAGACAGAGTGAAAAGTTACAAGAGGGCGTCTCATTGCTCTCCCCTTAGAAAATTACTTGATCTTCTGTTTATTTGCTTTCCGCAGGTTCATTTAATCTTAAGTGCTATCAAATGATTATTTCTTTGTGGTTTTGTAAAACAACAAGAAGATAATCTTTAAGAAGAGGAATATAAACCTTTCAAGTACCAAGCTGTTAGATCAAAGCAAAGCTTCTGGCAAGAGCTTGTTTGCATGTTAATTAACACAAACAACTTCAGCTTTGCAAGAATCTAGCAACATAACTGTGTGGCAAACGTGTGTTTACTGCATTGCTTCAGGAGCAAATTTAAAGCCAGCAGATGCTTTATACAGCCTGAGTGATTCTGCTTAGAAGAAAGTATATTTTAATAGACAGGTGAGACATCTTTCAGTTTTTTTATAAAAACACTCTCATGGATTGGCTACCAAACCTGACACCGACTTAAGAACCCACATAGTGTGGATTTTAAAACAATGTGACCAAGATTTGGTCTAATGACTTCCATGGTTCCAAAGAACATTCCTGCATTGATAAGGCAACAACACAAACAATATATGGGGAAGGTACAAGACCACAAGAACCTCCACCAACAACAGCCCACAGGACTATGTAATAATATACTTTTCCGCAGCAGCACCAAGCCCTGGTGTGCCGATAGGCATCCATTAGCAAAATTGCTTCCCCCAATGGATGAAGAACTATGCAGAGAGAGGCAGCACTGTTCCCCCTAGAATTTTGAGAAAGATTCCAGCAAAATCAGTGCAATAACAATCAGGCCCTACTACTCTGAAACTCCCAGACAAAAATCTGCTGCTGGGATTTGTCTGTGGTTCTTCCACAGGCCTGCTGTAAGCCAGCAAGCAAGAGTCCCTGGCCAAGCTCCCAGGCACTGGGGAAGCTGCCAGCAGAGCTGCTAGCAACAAAAAACCCCCAAGAAACTGCTAGCTAATTTGCACAGAACAGCCCTCACAAAAGAGATAAACCCAGCAACCTTCAGTTCACCAGCAGCTTCTATACTTGTATCCTAAGATCAGCTTAAGCCAGAGGTTTTTGTCTCCATGGCTCCCTTGACTAACTACATTCTTTCTGTGGCACCCCTGTGGGGCTCAGGAGCCCAGTTATGTCACCCCTTGCCTGCAGAGCTGGCAGCCTCTCACCCTTTTTCGAACTCTCTTGTGGAGTGTTCCCTCAGCCTCCTCTTCCCTCTCCTTGGGAGTCCTGCAGGCAGCCGCTGTCCCTCCTGTCCCAGAGAGAGGTGTCTCTTCACACTGCCCACAGGGGCCTGGGACTTGTCTGTCCATTCCCATCAGAAAGGGATGGGCTCCCTCTCCTGCTTGCTTGCTTACTCCAAGGCCACCTCAGTTCCTGGCAACCAGCACCCCCTGGCTAGCCCCAGAGGCACCATTCGCCTGGGGAGCTTGTAGCCAGGGCTGCTGCAACAAAGAGCTGGGCAAGCCTTTGGGAGACGGAGACAAGAGAAGGCATCAGAGGAGGGAGTGAAGAAAAGAGGGGCAGAGACCAGTGTTGCCCACGACACACCTGACCATCATTCAAGGCACCCCAGGGTGCCACAGCACACTGGTTGAAAACCACTCGCTTAAGCTATGGATTATTATGTGGTTCTGGTGGCACTTTTCGTTTAATTACATGCAAGACATATTTACTTGTTTCAGTATTTATTCCAGAAGCCATATCCTTTGATTTTAGGCTGCAATCTTACAGTGTGACTTTTGAGCAGATATGTATAGGATTGTACTGATGCAAACCTATCAATACAGTGGTACCTCGGGTTACATACGCTTCAGGTTACAGACTCCACTATCCCAGAAATAGTACCTTGGGTTAAGAACTTTGCTTCAGGATGAGAACAGAAATCGTGCAGCTGCGGCGCAGCGGCAGCAGGAGGCCCCATTAGCTAAAGTGGTGCTTCAGGTTAAGAACAGTTTCAGGTTAAGAACAGACCTCCAGAACGAATTAAGTTCTTAACCTGAGGTACCACTGTACATGTTTTCACCACCTTCGAAAAAGCACATTATAATATTGTTTGTCACCTTGTGAGGGTGCAGCTCTAAAAAGTGGCTTTAAAATACTTTTTTGAAAAATTAAATTTATGTTTGTTGCATATTGGTCAGTAAAACCCTATGCATGCCTATCAAAAGTAAAAGTTACTTGCAGGTAAGTATGTATAGGAGTGGTGGGGAACCTGTGGCCTTACAGATAGAATAACAGAACGGTAGAGTTGGAAAGGGTCCCCGAGTTGTCTAGTCCCTGCAATGCAGGAATCCTGCCCACAGCTGTCCCTGGGTGGGCTCAAACCACCAGCCTTTTGGTTAACAGCCAGATGCACTGACCCATTGCACCACGTTAAGACAGGGAAAGACATGCTTTGGATGTGGAAGAGCACAATTCACATGCAAAAGGTCTCAGGTTCTGTTCTTCGATGTAGGTTTGGGAGAGGACCCTGCCTAAAACCTGAGGCAGCTGCTGTCAGTCAGTGAAGATAGTACTGTATTGTGCTGGGTGGAGTAATAATCCAACTCTGTATAATGAGGCAGTTCTGTTACTGGACTCCCAACTCTGATCAGACTCGACCATTGGCTGCGTCCACCAACATCTGGAAGGTGTGCAAACTTACCATCCCCAAGTTACAGGATTCCCGCCTAGCGGAACCACCCATATTAAGAACTGTAAAGCAGCAAGTGTAATCATGGTGACAAGACGGCTGTATCAAGAGCAGAGCCAGATTTAGGTTTGATGAGGCCCTAAGCTACTGAAGGTCATGGGGCCTTTTATATGTCCAGCTGTCCTTTGCCAACAACCAATGGTTGCTGTTTTTGTGTTGAGTATATGCTATATGGCCATTTATGGACCTAATAGGTATCTAAAGCCATTTTATTTGTTTTTTATCTTATATTTTGGAAATGTACATCCAGGTTTTTTTTCTTTAAAATGTTTTGGGGCCCCCAAGAATGTGGGGCCCTAAACTATAGCTTGTTTAGCTTATAGGTAAATCTGTCACTGATCAAGAGCACTTTGCATTTATATCTCGGCTTTTTCTTCAAGATGGTGTGCGCAGTTCTTCCCGCCCGCGCACCCCGTGCTCATATAATCCCCCCAACAACCGCCCTGTGAGGTAGGTGAGTCAAGTCCACAAGCAAGCGGAGAAAAAGTGTCTCGTGCGAGGGGTTCCCTTAAATGTACTACGGCATATATCTGTCCACAGACAAATATATGCCGTCTCCAAAGGGCAGGCCAAGTCACGAAGCCTTTACAACTGGGAGACAGCTAACAGCGATGCGCTCCGGAGGGGGGGGGCAGGGGGCGTGGTTTCGGGACGCCGACCCTCTAAGCGAGAGGGGACTCTGCTCGGGCTGCATCCGCCGTGCGCGAGGGAGGCGCTTCCTCTCATGTGGGGAGCGAGAAGAAGGGAGGCGGGGCCGTGCAGGCGGATTGGCCCGGCGGCGGCCGTGACGTCACCCTGCGCGCGGCGGCAGATTCGAAACTCCTCGGGCGCAGGCGCGGCTGGAGCAGGAAGGCCGCTCTACTTGAGAGAAAAGAGAGGGAGCCGCCGCCGCCGCCGCCGCCGGGATGAAGAACACCGTTCCGCGGAGCACCGTGAAGAAGTTGCTGATCAAGCACAAGCCGCACTTGCGCATGCGCGCCAACACCGACCTGCTGGTGAGGGGGGGGGGGGCAGGGAGCGAAGGCGGTGTGTGGGGAGGGGGAGGCCGGAAGAAGCCCATTGGCCTGTCTCCAACGGAGGTCGGTCGGATACTCCCGGGAAAACCGCTTGCTAATAACTGAAGGGACCTTAGTGCCTCGCCGGTCTCTCTCCAGGATCAGGGACAGGCCTTGGCAGATCCCGGCGCCCCGTGAAAGGAAGCGGGTGTGTCTAGGGGACTCCGGTTATCCGCAGCTGGTGTTGCGGATTTCGTGCCGGGTGCCCCCACCCGTCGCCGTATGTGATAGGAGTCATAAAATTGTAAGAGTTGGAAGGGACGCCAAGGGTCATCTAGTCCAACCCCCCGTGGTTCAGGAAGGGGTGTTTAGGGTGCCACCCAAGCTGTTTGGCCAGGGTTTCAGAACTCACACCCATGAAGTGTACAGTAGTAGTATTATCTACCTTTCTTCATTGTTTCCTCCACTCCCCTGTTTGCAGCAACCAGCAGGCACCAGTTTCTCAAAAGTTGTGTGAAACAGCCATCACGTTTTCAGTGTGAGTGTGCTCTGAGGAGATATGTGGATGTTGACAGCACAGAGGTCAAGTAATATATTTGCATCCTTAGTGTAAGATTTAAGGAACATTAGTTTGTGTGGAGTGCTTCATTAATCAACAGGTAGTGGCTTTTAAGCATTTCTTTGGAAATAACGCCACACTCTTCTTTTAAAGGTACATTTGAATGTCTTACTGTTTCTCCATCGACTAGCTATAGAAACCAGGACCAATGCTATTGCGGAAAAGAGCAAAACAATTAAATCTCGACACGTTCGCTCTTCAGCAAAGGTAATTGCAGTGTAACAGCTGAATTTTTTTATTGAATCGATAAGTATTTAAACACTGTAAACACCTCACACATTAATACTAAATATCAAGGGGAATGTTAAGGTCTGTTCATTAGATTACACTTTATGTTACCAATATAGCATTTGTTGTACTGTGTTTATTAAATGGGTTGGTGGGGGATCAAGCTTATATAATGATGTTTCCAATGTGTTTAAAATATGTGGTACCAAATCATATTTGGATATCTAAAATATTTTTAGGCTGCTTTCTAGAGCAAGGCTCTAATCCGACAGATCCCATCATATAAATATAGAATCACAAAGTTTAATTAAAAATAGAACACCCCCCCCCAAAAAAAAACCAGCATTAAAGGCAGCAATAGGACAATAACCATAAAACAGCAAGTTGGATTTTTTAAAAAAAATCTTTATGGCTAACCCCACTTTTCTGGCAGTAAGTTCCGTTGAATTCAATGCGACTTACTTCTGAACCCTCATAGTTAGGCTTGCACTTTCTGAACAGGTTGTTATATAATACTGCATGACAAATCATAATAAAATTGATAGAATAAAATCAGTGCTCATTACCAGGGTACTTAAACAAGAGACATTGTGACAACTCGGATATTACAACCAACCACATTTGGTTCCACAATTCCCTTTAAGTACAAACTCAGAAAAAACTACCATATTTATCTTGAGAGACAAGGGAGTGTGCCTCCAGGAGTGAAGTCAAACTGCTATGTTAGCAGCACCAAAGTGACTTCTCTAGGGCGCAAGCCTGGGTGTGTATGGAGAGCCTAGAAGACTCCACTCTCAGCCTCGCTGATGTAATCAAATGGAAAGCAGAGCAATATGTTTGGTACCAGCTTGGCTGCATGAGCTGCCAGGAGGCGGCTTACAAGGCGTCATCCAACTGTCTTAGGGACTCCACTCTGGATTTGTGTAGGGTTTACTCCTTAGCCTTTTCTTCTCCTTAAGATATTCCACAAGGCAGGGGAGGTTTAGGTCCAGAGTTTTCCTTCTTATAGATGGGCTACCTTCCCAGGTTGACATGCCCCATCTGTCCCTCACTTCCTTCTACAGCACGTGCAGAAACTGCCTTCTTGACCATTGGACCCATGAGTACAGTGGTACCTCTGGATGCGAATGGGATCCGTTCTGGAGCCCCGTTTGCATCCTGAGCAAAATGCAACCCGTGTCTGCGTGTGCGTGGGTCACAATACGCCGCTTCTGTGCATGCGTGTGATGTCGTTTTGAGCGTCTGTGAGAGCGGCGAAACCTAGAAGTAACCCGTTCTGTTACTTCCGGGTTGCCATGGAACGCAACCTGAAAAAGCTCAACCTGAAGCGTCTTTAACCCAAGGTATGACTGTAGTCTTGTCTGCTCAATCTACTAGAGTCTCTTCGGATGCAGGGGAATTCCCTTACTTACCATCGGCTACACTCCTCTGGTTCAGCTGGCCATTTGAAGCTGTTCCTGTGGTGTGGCTGCTGTCGCATGCTGACAGGTGCTAGGAGTCACAGGTGAGGGCTGAGTGCAGGGTGGAGACCAAAGGTAGACAAAGTACCCAAGAAGGAGCATACACATTATTATTATTATTATTATTATTGTTATTGTTATTATTATTATTATTAACTTCAAATATTCACACCATAAACTTTTATTATTAGAGAGGGAGGTAGTTATGAGTTTCACTAGAGGGGCTGAGGCTGTCATTACACATCAGACTGTACTGACTATTTCTTAAATTAACACATCATTCTTTTCTCAAAATTGTACATAAACGTACAAAGTGCCTTATACAGTGAAGGGGGGGGCAAATTTTTATAACAGAACTTAAGAGCCAGATTTTCTAGGAGTCTGCTAAGAGGGAGTAAGCTTACTAGTAAAAGAGGGGATCTTTATTAGTATACTGTATTTTTCAACAGTTTTTCTCTCCATTCCCAAGACTTTTTGCTTAATTGCTACCCAGACAGCCTTGAAATACCTTCTGGCTTGGAAGCCCTTGCCCACAGTCTTTTAAGAACTGTGGTTGGCTGGTTGTAATTACTCACTAGTTGGAGGAAAGGACTCTGCATGCATAAGTTGGAATGTACGCAGACCAACCTGATAAACAGCTATAGTGGTGCTCCAGTGTCAAGCTACCTTGGATGTTGACATGATATAGCTTTCTCTATTGCACAGCACAAGTTGGTGCTGAGTGAAGGTTATGTGACAACCCTATCTCTAATAAATTGGAGATGAGAATACTGCTAATGGGATATGGCTAGGCTGGAAAGGAAGGAGATGCTAAAGAAGCAAGAGCAGGCAGCAGCCAGACTCTGTCCTTTGCAGTGGCAGTGCCTGGAGCATTAGAAGGGTGCAGGTTCCTGCAAATTGAGTTACTCTGCAAGGACATAGGCATGAGGCAGCTAGCAGCGCAGATTGAAGGCTTTCTCTGCTTTAGACTTCTAAGTTTCACTCTCCAGGTTAATTTTAAAATTGTTAGCAGTACTAGATAGCTTCTAGTGAGGACTACCAGCTGCACATCTCCGGAAAGGTAAAAATGTCTACAGCCTCAGGACTGTGGGAAGAGTTCCTGACAAAAAGCTGGTACTTGCATAATTTCTGAAGCTGCTATTTGTATTTCAAGAAAAACCTCCTGAAAGGGTGTGACACAATGCTATTTTACCTGCTGAAAGATTTCCACTGACCGCCTGAGCAGGAGAGCAAAAGGTCTGCCCACTGACCTTCTGAATAAGTCACTTTTCTCTTGTCATCAGAGAAGGGTTAGCCTGACCATGTCTTGGGAGGCTTATATATATTATTATTGCTGTTTGTGTCTTTTTCAGAGAGCTTGTTTTATAAAGTTGAAGTTTTCAGAATCTATTGTGCAACATATAATTTTGATTGAATTGCTCCCAAGTCATTGAATAATACTGTGAAAAAGTCTTGAGAAACCCGTATCTATGTATCCATATGCAAAGTTATGGCCGTCCTATCTGAACTATGCACCATGTTAAGAAAAGGAACAAAGCAGAGAACACGGGCTGCCTCTGATTCTGACAGAAAACTCTGGCTTACAGCAGCTGTAGTAAGATCATTTAATTTTTCTAGTTGTGTACCCACCCCTTCTTTTTTGTTTCGGGGCAGGGAAGATTTGCAGGCAGCGGAGAGGGGATCAACTTTGCTGATGGCAGATGAAAACTCACAAGGAGGCTCATTAAGTGCTCTTCCCCAAAAGGGAGTTTTAGACAGGGTGTCATCATAGGGAAGCCCTATCAACCATTTAGTTTATTGATGCAAATCAGTTAAGTTGACTTTGTAGTAGTTTAGAAAAATGTGATATTCCTATTTTTTTTACAAGCCCTTTGATCTAATGCATCTCATGTTAAGTATTGGTCTATCTTTATTTGAAATAACAGCTTTATATATCTGAAGGTACTGTATTTTGTTCCCCGCTCAGGTTGTTTTAAAGAAGAGCCGAGGCTAAAGTCAAGAAGAATTCCTTCATCCCCTGATTAATTCTGCGTAATTGCTGTCGTACATGTGCTGAGGTTAAAATATCTGAATTTTGTGTTTCTATTTTTCATATTCATATTTTTTCATATTTTTCAGTAGATAGATAGCCAAAGCCGATGCCATTGTTATTTGCAGGAGCTCACTACTTACTTTTTAATCAGGGCAATGTAATAAAACTGATGTGTATAATTAATACAATAGACAAATGCAAGTTTTAACCTTGTAATGTGTTCACTTGTTTATAATGATTAAGCAAGATGCCTTCTATGAGACTATGGCAAATGTTAGAAGCCACTTTTAATTCTCTATGTAAAGTTACTTCTAGAAAAACAAAATATTTCTCTTTCTTTCTCTGAATGAATATTTATCAACAGGGTTGCTGTAAATATGCATCTTTTCACTTGTTTATAAACCTTTTTGGTTTTTGAGATTATTTTAAGTAACATCGCAAATAAAATATTACGGTTAAGCAAATGTTTGATGTAGGGGATTCAAATTGGGAAGTAGAACATTTACAAAACAGTTTGTAAACAGATTATGAAAATAAATGTTTCAAAACGATTTATAGCAATAAAGCTCTGCACAACTTCCCTCACTTGTTCATTTCATATGCTTTTCACTGTATCACAGAGTAAACGGAGAGGTGTTTTAGACATGGTAAATCCTGTTGGGGCCGGTTGCAGCAGCAGCAGTTCCTAGGAAAGGAGAGACACTGATATATTCTTTCGCTTCCTTTATTGGTGTTGGAGATGGCTAAAGGAATGGAAAACCCTGAAGTGTTCCCCTCACCCTCCTGTATTCATTTTTGGAAGAAGTAGCAAGTCTGTCATCTCTCTTTTTTATACAGGAAAGATAGAAAAAGTGTAACTGGAAGCTTTGGACCTTATGCCTGTATCTTTCCTTTCCACAGCTAACTGTACCCAAGAATACCAACCACAGGCTTCTACCTTCGGTCTCGTCATTCATATTTGGAATGCGAGTCTAAACTACTAAGTATAAATCCTTCAAAGGGATAGAAAAATGGCAAAAATTTAAAACTCCCACTTACTACCAGTGTTTTGCAAAATGAAACCCATTCACTTGCAAAACTTGTGGGTTGTTTCATGTATGCTACTTCGAAATATGATTAAGTACATGGTTAAGTCCCTTTTAATCGAATAGGGAATATACAAAAGCATTTGCCGTATTTTTTTGCATTGCCTTACTGAAAGCAGAGTTTTAAAATTATTCTTTTTGTGTATTAGTGCTTAGTGTTTCTGTTTGAGTGAAATAAACTGTGACATAGACATTGCATCTTTTGGAAATTTCTTGCCTCAGTGAATGTTCCTTTTGTAACCATAAGATGGGGATAGAGTTAAGTGTCCCATTTATTTTTCTTCATGTGCAGGCTTCTATTTTATTAAATAAGTTCTTTTTCTAGAATTAGCATTTTGCATTATGCTACTGGCAGTCATGATGCGTCCCAAGTTTTTATTGCTGACAGATGTGGGGCAATTAAGGGTTTCATTTTAAAGTTGTTCACGTAAAGGAAGGAAACTACTTTCGAGCTTTCATGTATCTTGTTAATGAAGTCTGAGTAGAGAGAAGCTAAATGTTCTGTGTTTTGACAGCATCCTGAAGACATTTCATTTTCTACACTAACAAGTGTCATCCAATCATCCAGAGTAATTAATCAACAATGGGTGATTAACACTTCAGAGGTTATGGTTGACTTAAAATCTGAATGTATATTTTAATTAATGCTGATGTGTTTAATAAGGCACTGGTTTCTGTATCTGTTTGAGAATAATTTTAGTATTGCATCTATAACATTGCATGTGACGTTGAATGAAAATTAACCTCCCCCTCAATATTGGAGGGGAGAAACTGTTACTAGAGGAAATGTGCTATCACTACACACTTTTATGTGTAGTAATTTTGCAATGAAGGTAGAAGGCAAATGTTTTAAATAGCTACTCAGCCATTGGGATGTAATAAATATCCCTTGGGAAAGCCAAATCCAGGCAAATATATTATTGGAGAACTGCTGGAGTAAAATTCTTAACATAACATTAAAAAGAGCCCTGCTTAATCCAACCAAAGGCCTATCTAGTCCAGCATCTTATTTCTCAGTGGCCAACTAAATACCTTTGGGAAGCTCATGATCAGGACATAAAGGCAATAGCCCTCTCTCAGGGTTGTTTCCCAGAGACTGTTATTCAGAGCTATGCTGCCTCTGTTTTTGGAAGTATTACGCAGTAGTAGTTGTCCTCCATGAACTTGTCAAAACCTGTTTTAAAGCCAAGCGCATAGCCCTCAACATATTCATAGCTGTCAACTTTTCCCTTTTCTTGTGAGGAATTCCATTTGGAATAAGGGAATTTCCCTTAAAAAAAGGGAAAAGTTGACAGCTATTCATATCTTAGAGCGAATTCCATAGTTTCACCATGCTGCGTCAAGAAGTACTGCCTTATATCTTTTATGAAGAAACTTAGTTGCTTGTATGGAGCTCTCATGTGAATTGTGCCTGTCTTCTTCATTTATCTGAGCTGCCTTTACTCTGCATCTTTTATATCTCAGTTTCTGAAGATATCCTATATCTTCCCATGCGCACATTCCATGTGTCTTGGTATCTTGGTGGTATGTATGTAACACTTTGGTTTACGTACAAATGACTTTTGTATATTGTTTCCAAAGGGTTTTTTTTTTTAATGTTCATGTCAGAAAAAGGATCCTCTGCTGAGTGCTTCCTGTGCCAAAATAACCCTCACATTTTGTTGGCCATTCCTCAGGCAAATTAGGCCCCTTTAACGTTACTTTGGCAGTGTGAGAGATGCTTGGCTCTTTGTTGTGTCTTGAGGTTAATGTGAGAAAACCTTGACCATATTGGAGGAGTCCAACCTGTGGGTCTTTTCAGTTTTAGTATTGCAAAAGCAGTACAATAGGAAGGGTCTATATAATGAGAACCATCTAAGTGCTACTTGACTGCACAATGATGCCGTGGATGCTGTCAAAACACAGACGCTTTTCCATGTTCAGCATGCAGTGTTAAGTATGGTCACTAGGTGGTAAGAATCATTTACACTAGTTCTAAAAGGAACTCTTAAACTCTGCTCTTAAAAATGGCCCTGCATGAGGATTTTACTAGTGTTACGATTTCTAGAACTTCAGCTCCTCATAGAAAGGGTCACATTTACAAACATGGTGTCAGGGGTTCAGGAGCAGAGGCGAGGGCAAGGGAGGAAACAGAGAGCGAGGGGGAGGAGGCAGAGGAAAAGATGAGTGATGACGACGACCCGAGATCTCCGAGTCTTTCCAGTGAATCAGAAGATTCACAGAAAGGAGCACCAGTGGCCAGAACAAGGGGGGAACCTAGGGGGACACCCCAGGAAGAAGGGTCCAGAGGGGGCTCAGAGGGGAGCAGTTGGAAATCGGGACCAGCGTCACCAACAGAGAGCAGGGGAGAAGAAGGGCGCCAGGTATCAAGCGCTGGCAGCTCGCAACAGGAGGGAGGGCACGAGTCAGGAGTGGCCACACCTCCATCGGGGAGCGAAGAAACGGTCAGGCGGAAAGTGGAAGGTTGGGCGCGCGCGCCAAGTTCAAATGCACAGGAAGGTGGCGCAGTAAGCAGCCCGGAAAGGGAGCCAGGTCCTAAAGCCCGGCGCAAGGAGACAGGAGGGTCCGGGGGGTCCGCGTCAGAAGAATCCCGGAAGGAAGAGACCACGGGGGGCAGAGGGACCCAGAGAAGAACGGTCAGGCGGAAAAGGTGGAGTAAGACTAGGTTAGTAAGCTGGTGCACAGGGGGCGGAGACTCAGACGGAGCTTCGCCGGTCTAACCCATAAGACGTAGAGCTGCACGCAGCAGCTTGAGAATGGAAACTGTAACTCAATAAAGACTTTTATAAAGTGAACGCTGGCTAGCGTGATCCTCTGTGAGCTAGGATCTGGAAGCAGCTCTGACACATGGGTTCCAAATAAAGTGGTTGAATAAATTAGCAGGAAGCTGGTATGTAACTTTTCTGCCAGTTGGTCAGGACAGTATATAAAATTATAAACTAGCATGCCACAACAATGGTCTGTCTATGGTTATCCAAATTCCTAAGTATCTGCTCTTTTGGAAGAGCTGTTAACAGTTACAAAAGGAATTTCCAAATTCTTCCCACTATTTTCTTATAGAAATGGGAGAGCAAGTAGCACACGTGCTGCCAAATTACATGTGATGTTGGTCGCATAGCTCTGCCTTTAACTGCGGTGTGTATGTGTGTGATTACAAATAGCCAGTACTAGGCCCACAAACCAGGCTGGAACTCTTGCATGCTGTTACCAGGCTTCAATCCTTTACCCCACCCACTTTGAGCCTGATCTGCATTGCAAAATAAAGAGGTCATTCCCCCTCCCCAACTGGACCTCTTTTTGCGAAAACACAGGTAACAGTTGCCCAGAACCTGATCATAGTTGGGCCCACAGCAGCAGCCAGAGTTAAAGCCCTCACATCACCATGCTGGCTTTTTGTTAGAGCCCCAGCTCTTAAGGATTGTGTCATGGGACTAATGTGACATAAATGTCTCCCCTTAAAACTACCATTTCTGTTAGCTTTTAATGAAAACAAAAGTATACCTAATAACATTAAATCTTTAATTTCCTGGGAGCTCAATAATATTGCAGCAATTGAGATTGTGATCAGCATATGTAGACTAACACTTTACTAAAATCCTCTTGAATATTGTATTTGAGGCACAATTTTATAGGAGACTATTTTGCATGATCCTGTAAGTCAGGAAGCATATTGCTGCTGTTGTGTTGGATATTTGACCTTTCTTGACATGTTAGTAGTTAGTGTCAATTGCTTTGAACAAAATTCTAATCTTGGGATACATTTGTTATTTTGCTTTTGGCAAGACAGATAAGGGTGTTGTATGGACTTCAAATACTGGACCTGGAAAGCCAAGGCAAGAGGTTATTTTTTCTTATCTGTGTTTTAAGCAGTGACTAGAACTGCTCAGAACACTTTTATGACCTTTTGCAATGTCAAAACATGAAACAGAGGGGAGGATATCCTATGGTTTATAGTGTTAAGGGAATTACCTCACCAGCTTGAAAGGTCAATAGCTAATGAACACCAGAGAAGAGTGAACTATTGGAACCCTGCAGTCTACACAGGACATAAAGCAATGCATCATAGCTTTTGGTTGGTTTTTTTTAAGTGCCCCTTTTATTAGCAAACCCTTCTCTGAGTGCTTTCAGTAAGTTATTTTCCTTAAATTGTAGTTCATTTATTAGTTCCAAAAGAAATTAAAAGTTTGAAAATCAAACCTAGTTTTTAAGATAATAAAATTACCCCAAATGTATCCCTCCCATTCCCCTCCCTTCTTTTTTATTTTGAAGACAGTATGCCTTTGGGTAGGGGCCCATTTGTTTCCTTCTCTATTTTAATTAGTTATTAATCATGTTGGAAGAGAATGAAAAGTCTGTACTTTACAGTGACTTCTGTTATGAGAAACCAGAATAATAATCACTCTTAACACTGAAATTAATGCATCTTAATTCTACGTTTATGTCACAGATTAGGTTTATGCTGAGAATCTTGCAGCTTCAATTCCCCCAGAGATAGGCCTAGAGGCCAAATGCAGCCATTCTGACAGTCCCATCTTGCCCATGGGATTTTCCTCAGCCTCACTCACTCACCAGCTGCAGCCCTTCTCCACAGACCACAACTCCCATAGGCCCTGCTTTGTACCCTCCTTGAATATTTTGGCTGGATGGAATATGTCATTGAACTTTGGTTGTGCTGCTTGCTTCCATGAATGGAAGATACAGAGGGGTATGTGTAGTAACTTGTCAGGAGCGAGCCAGCAATAAATTACACTGAGTAAGTGAATTTAACTTTATTAGAAGAAACAGGATTTGCTCAGGAATGCCAGGCCTAATGAGTACAGCAACTCTGCTTCAGTAGGTCTTGTCCCTGTGAGGCAGTTGTAGAGACTGAACTTCCCCACCTTCCCACAGCTGCCTACGCCTTCTCATCTCCCAGGTCTTTCCCAAGCAATCTGAGACTACAATGGGGTGGCTGCCTTTGCTCCTCTTGCTTCATACCTCTCCTGGTTCTGGGAAACCAGGCAGTAGGGGAGCTGTCACAGCAGGAGGGGAGGAAACACCCTTGCTACTTCACCTGCCTGATTCATCTCTGCCTCTTGGCCTCCTCCCCAGCCTCCACTTCTGCCTCTTGAGTCTGGAAGGCCCTCTGCCATCACCCTTCCCAGCTCAATAAACCCTGCTACCTCTTTAGCTTCTGACATCATCTCCTCCATCCCACCACCAATCCCTGGGCTCTGAACTTTCTTCACTTGCGGGTTCCCCGGCTGGTGCCTCCCACCAGTGCCCATCCAGTCCATGACATAACTAGTTTACTGCACAAAGGTAAAATATTCATCATTGCCCACTTTTACCTCTGGTACTGCTCACCACTGGTATGTAGCCCTTAGAAAGTTACCCAGAAAGGAATGCAACTCTTGGGCTGAAAATCGTTCCCTATCTCTGCAGAAATCAGTCATAACAGGTGATTGAAGGAAGTGCTCTTGATTTGGACTGAATTTGGGAGGTGCTTGAAAATGTAACTTGTTTGCCTGAGTAGTTAGTTCCAGTTCTCCACTACAGTTCTTGTGGCGACTGGGTCTGTTGAGGTTCTCCTTGCTTCAGGTGCTTGTGCCTGGTTGATACGCAAAGCCAAAAAGATGGCTCTTGCCATCTTTATTCAAGATCTTTAGCAGGCTTCACATCTTCATTTAATTCCCTTTGGGAAATTGTATTGGCAATGGAAATACCGTATTTTTCCGTGTTTAAAACTAGGCTTCCCCCCTAAAACTTAATGTAAAAAATTAGGGGGCATCTTATACATGGGAGCGTCTTATAGACTGAAAAAATCGGTAGCTCTCACTTTGCGAAACGAGGTGGCAAACAGAAGTGTCTCTTTCACAAATAAAGTACTGATTTTGTCTTTGGATTAAAAATGTTGCAGTATAAGTATAGGTTATATTTGATCTGCAATACTTCTAATCTTTTCACCGTGATCAAATAATAGATGGTGAACTTGTGGTTGGTGGGGTGGGGGTGGGGAGTCTGCAGTAGAATATAAATGAGTCTTTTAACTGCAGGTTTTCTATAGCTTGGCAAATGTACTTGGCATTTGCATACCCAAACCACAAACTGATTGCTATGATAGGATTAGTTTATTCATATGCCAATACTCTTTTCTTAAAGGCACTTTCAATGTATTTTGGGGGTTTTCTATTGTTTGCTTAAGAGCACCACATGATAATTCATCACACAATGTGTAAGTGCTATCCAAACATCACAAAGGCAGTTCCAAAGTTCAGACATTTACCAGTCTTCCTCGTCTCAAAGCAGATAATGGCCAATCTTTATTCCATATTCAAGGCAATCAGAACTTTGGAGCGTCTTCAGAGTAAAAATACTGTGGAATAGAGCTGCAGGCCCTACGTTAACCGCAGCATAGTTAAGAGTTCACCTTATTTCAAAATTATTCTACATAATTTACAAACTATGACAAAATAAATATTTCAAGAGTCTCCCCCAAAGGGTAGTAACTACCCAAAATAACTAAAAGATAATAATAGCCAAAACACTTTCTCAGTTATTTAAATTCCATATTATGTACATTAGTGTCTGCCAGCTTCCTATTTAAATTGAGGCCCTGTAAATGACCTCTTTACTGATGGAGAGTGAAATGAAATTCAGCTCCTTTTTAAAATCCTGTGAACTCTGGCTTTTCTCCTCAGCTTTATTTGAAGGACATTTAACCAAGGGGAAAATATTACCTTGCTGCTTGTCAGTATGAATAATATTTGAATTTTTAATAGTTGTCTTATCCTTAAAGAATCCTGCTTTGCAGTTAACTTTTTAGAAAGCTTGTTAAATGTAACTTGCAGGGTTGCACTCTGCATCGCCACAGTGCCCACAAGCAAATGAATCTCTATAGCGCTTGGTAGATGTTTGTTTGTTCTCCACTCCAAATCTGGTGCCTGTATAAGCATAGCTAAAAACATCACCAGTGGCTGCAATTCATTATGGTGAATTGCATATACTATCAACACTCCTGCACTTTGCACTTAAGGGAGATCAGATCCTCTCCATACTATTCAAGGATTGCATGGTAATATGAGAGGCTCGTGCAGTGTTCCCATTCTCCAAAATGAGTTACGGTGATGCTATTTTATGTCTCTCTTGAGGTGGGGAGGCAGAATAACTTTATCCATGAGAATCATATATGGGTGCCCCACTGATGTAGTGAAGGATCATGCTCTTGCAGTTTAATTCTAAGCTTAGATTATATCAGATTGTGGCTTTGTTCTAGTTGAAAATCACCAGTTTTATGTTGTTGGAGGGCTAGTAGGGTCTGATTTGACTGGGTGCCCTGACTTACATTGCATGGAAGTGGTGTTTGTTAGTGCAAAGCCATCATTGACTAGAATAGCTCATTTACAGCTTGGTATTTATTGTAAGGGATGCGGGTGGCGGTGTGGGTAAAACCTCAGCGCCTAGGACTTGCCGATCGCATGGTTGGCGGTTCTAATCCCCGTGGTGGGGTGCGCTCCTGTTGTTCGGTCCCAGTGCCTGCCAACCTAGCAGTTCGAAAGCACCCCCAGGTGCAAGTAGATAAATAGGGACCGCTTTATAGCGGGAAGGTAAACGGCATTTCCGTGTGTGCTGCGCTGGCTCGCCAGTTGCAGCTGGTCACGCTGGCCACGTGACCCGGAAGTGTCTGCGGACAGCGCTGGCTCCTGGCCTATAGAGTGAGATGAGTGCACAAGCCCAGAGTCTGTCAAGACTGGCCTGTACGGGCAGGGGTACTTTACCTTTACCTATTTATTGTAAATTATTTACCATTTCTGTCTCACCTTGTCCCAAAGAGCCCTCAAGCTGACTCGTAAAACAATAAAAATTGCAGTATTTAAAATATGAACAGAGTAAAATCAATATCATAAGAGAAGGAAATGGAACATGCATTCAAAAAACCTAATGGAGGCAAAATATTCCAGAGCCAACATGACCACAGTAGTGTCTTCTCCTGGAGGATACTTCAGTTCTGACAAACATCCTAACAAATCCATTTTGATGTCATGCAAATTTGTGTTTTATAAGAAGTGCTGAGTGGGCTAGACCTAGATTTTCCAAAGTCAAGCATCAGTAGCTAACACAGACAATTGTAGCCTTACACCTTTGAGATCACAGTAGAGTAAATTGAAAACTGACATGGGAGATTGGCAGATAGCTGAGATGAGCCTGTTGACGACTCTTAACGACTGTAATAGGTCTTACAGGAAAAGGCAAGGGGTGAGAAGGTGAGAAATGGCTTAGTCATGTATAATGAGATAAGAATCCAATGTCTTTGTTCAGACCAGGTCTCTCTATGGTTTTAAGTTTGGTAATGAGTTGTAATTCAGCAGCTTCTCTTTCCAGTCTATTTCTGAAATTCCTTTGTAGTAAAACAGCTACTTTGAGATCTTGTATAGAATGTCCTGGGAGATTGAAGTGTTCTCCTACTGGTTTCTCTGTTTTGTGATTCTTGATGTCAGATTTATGTCCGTTTATTCTTTGGCGTAAGGTTTGGCCTGTTTGTCCAATATAGAGAGCTGAAGGACACTGTTGGCATTTGATGGCATACACAATGTTAGACGATGAGCAATTAAATAGTCCCGAGATGGTATGTGTGATGTTGTTGGGGCCAGTAATGGTGTTGCCCGGGTGTATTACCTATTACAGTCGTTAAGAGTCGTCAACAGGCTCATCTCAGCAATCTGCCAATCTCCCATTCCCACCACCCTTCTGAGTAATACCCCTCCCCACCTTCTCACTATATAGAAGGGTCTGGCAACTTCTGTTTCAGTGTATCTGAAGAAGTGTGCATGCACACGAAAGCTCATACCAAGAACTAACTTAGTTGGTCTTTAAGGTGCTACTGGAAGGAATTTTTTTATTATAATAGGGTGGTACCCTTCTGCTTTGTAGTACTGGTCAGTTTGATGACACACATGCCAAACCTTTCTCATAGAAACATCACTTAAATGTTCAGATAACACAACTTGCTTTCAAGCCTAAAGCATAGAGACAACATGCTGCAACTGCTTCTCCTGCTCAATTTTTCTAGATTGAAAAATTCCAATAAAATATAAGGATCTGTTGCAGCATATGAATTTTCCACTGTTAGGCGCTAACAGCTTTATACAACAGTATAAACATTAAGTAGCTGGTTTTATCTATCTCTCATCATTCCTTACAACTGCTAAAGCTATAATCTGCTGAAGCTGTGCAACATCACACCCTTCCTGAGATTTTCATAGCTACTGTAGCAAAACATATTAGATGTAGCCAGCGCAGCTGCATTCATATAGTTGCTGGAAGCAAATTCAATAGCTGCAGGGTCCTAGCTTAACCAAATTGTGTCTCTTAATTGTCTGGAGCGCATCTAAATGCCGCAGGCTGTAAAATGTGTTGGGATTAGTTTGCCACCTTTGCAGATTTATATTCCATGTTTAATTTCTAGGTTGCCATGATTTTTGGAATTTTTCTAAAGTGTGATGCAAGAGTGCTAGTCACAGAGCGTGGCTCTTTAAACAAAAAACAGTATAGGAATGAAACATATCATTACTAAGAATACAAGTCAGGCCTGCATATTTCCAAAACACTGCATCTTTAATGTTAAATATATAAAGCATTCAACAATTATGATGCAGCATACAGTGTGCTAAATCTATTAGTAGCAATCCTGGAAATTTTGATACTATGCAAAGGAGAATGGCACTTTGAAGCAGTGGCCAGCCTTCGGTCGCACAGCAGCAGCAATGCCGAGAGAGGGACAAGGATGAAGAAAACACTCTGAAGAAGTGGCTGATCTTGGGCTCTTCAGCAGCGGCAGCAGCGGCATTAGGTAGAAAGGGGTCTAAGTCTCCCTGTGCTGATCCTTTCAACCTCTGATATCTATATTGTTCAGTGCAACAGGACACAGAAAATGTGAAAGGAAAGTAACTGATGGTTTCCAACAGTGGAGAACCGTTTATAATAATGAAAGTTCAACTTAAGGCAAATTCTGTGGTGCGGTCACAGATATGGAAAAATTGGAGAAAAGCAGACAAACATCTAGAAGAGAAAATGATGGTCTGTCTTCAAAAAGTAGTCAGCAATGCAAAAGTAGTGAGCAATGAGAATAAGCAGAAAACTGAAAAGCAACATCCAAGGATAAATGGATGCATATTTGTGTAAAATAGGCCATTTCCTCTTGAAAGATAGAGAAAACTTCTCTGTTAGTAAACACAATTTTAATTAGGCTTGTTTGTGATACTGTAAAGCATGTTAGTTGTTAGATGTAAAACTAAACATGAGATCTTGGATGCAAAAAATATGAAATGTCTGCTAAGGTTCAATGAAGTGGTCCCTGGTTACCAAAGAGCAAGTGCTTTATGATATGAGAGAAACCGCATTAGAATATAATCTACCGTATTTTTCGCCCCATAGGACGCACTTTTTCCCCTCCAAAAATGAAGGGGAAATGTGTGTGCGTCCTATGGGGCGAATGCAGGCTTTCGCTGAAGCCTGGAGAGCAAGAGGGGTCGGTGCGCACCGACCCCTCTCGCTCTCCAGGCTTCACGCAGATCTCCGCAAGCTGTGGGAGCCTGCACCAGGCTCCCGAGGCTTGCGGAGAGTTGCCTGCATGCCGAAGGCTGGGCGTGCTGAGCTCAGCGCGCCCAGAATTTGTGCGGCTCTCCGCAAGGTGTGGGAGCCCAACGTCGGGCTCCCACAGCTCGCGGAGAGTTGCTTGGATGTCGAAGGCTGGGCGCGCTGAGCTCAGCGTGCCCAGGCTTCGCGTGGCTCTCCGCAAGGCGCGGGAGCCCAGCGCCGGGCTCCCACGGCTTGCGGAGAGTTGCCTGTTCTGGGGGCTGGGGTCAGGGGAAGCTCGGGCTTCCCCCGCCCCAGCCCCGCGCTTGGGGAGGAAATAATTCCCCCCCTTTATTTCCCCCCCAAAAAACTAGGTGTGCCTTATGGTATGGTGCGTCCTATAGGGCAAAAAATACGGTACTTTGTATTTTGGAGATTGGTTTGTCTGTCTATTCTATATAGACTTGGCCACCCATTGAGATATCGTCCTCAAACTCAGAACAAAGTTTCCCTAGGTGGGGGCAGGAGTCTTTGTTGACAGTTGGCCACAGGCCATTTTGAATTACTGCCCGGTTTTAGGCCTCTTGCGATAGATATCATTGCCAAACTTGGCACAAGGGCTCCTGAGGTGGGGGAGGCAGTCTTCGTTAATGTTTGGAGCCTGGGTGTCACTTTGAATCCAGATGGCAGACTGAAACATGACTTTGGCCGGACCTCACCTTCCATATGGCTACCTCTGAAGGTATCACCCCATGGAGCAGGACTTTGCCCAATTTTTCACGATGGTTCCAATCTTGAGATATTGTTGCTGAATTATGGAAGTGAAGGTCCTACGGGACCGCCTTTCCTGGTATGCCCCACGGAGAGCCTCAAGGTCCATAAATAGCAACACCTTAGTGGTCCCGGGCCCTAAGGAAGTTAGATTGGCTTCAACCAGAGCCAGGGCACTTTCAACACTGGTGGAACGCTCTGCCTCATGAGACCAGTGCCCTGCAGGATCTGATTTCTTTCCGCAGGGCCTGTAAGACAGAGTTGTTCCACCTGGCCTTTGGCTTGGAGCCAATTTGATTCCCTCCCCCTCTTTCTTTTTCCTTTCTCTTCCTGTGATGAGGCTGCACTTTAATATTTTAATGTTTCAATATTTTAATGTTGTATTTTAATCTTGTTTTTAAGCTGTATTCATTCAACTTGTTTTTATTATTGCTTGTTAGCCGCCCTGAGCCCGGCCTTGGCTGGGGAGGGCGGGGTATAAATAAATATTATTATTATTATTATTATTATTATTATTATTATTATTATTATTACATTTGGCCACAAGGGGCTTTTGGGATCAAGATGATGGACCAAATTAACCCTAATTAAACATCTCCCTAAAATTCATTTGACTGTTGGTCAGGTGCTCCCTGGATCAGGTTGGTGCCTTTGATGTCTAAATTTCACAAATTACACTAGTCATTAAAAAAATCATTTGAAATTCTCAGGCTGTACCGACTACTTGTAGTTAATATGCTCAGAAAATGATCTATGGTGCCTTATGGCTTTATTAAGGCATGCTGCTTTCTTTTGTGCATGAAAGCAAGGTATATCTAGAAATACTGTGCCAGTAATGAACTAATTCCTTTACTTGTGATACTTTTGTGGCTCTAACTGTTCCATTGCACAATATGTGAGGAGCTCATGTGGAAAGACCCACCAGCCCGATCTATTACCCATTTTCACCATTTTCTGATTTAAATCTTAAATTGGTGTGCAAAGCTCCTTTGCCCGGCGTTTAAGCTATTTAATCAGAAGCTGAGCATAAGCTGTGTGATGTGACACTACGGCATGTGGCAAAACTACAACATATCATGTTAGACTTAGTTCAGGCTGAGTAAGGAATAAAATTCCACTCCAGCCATCTTGAACTAGATGATCCTTTTCATCTGGAGTACATTTATCCCTCTATCCCTCGTCTTTAGGGAAAGTACACACAGCCCAGACCTAAAATGTAATACTTCATTAAAAACCCTGTATTGAATAACCACATTTTCAAAAGACACATTTCAGCTGATTGCAGGAATATGGCCCTCAGTGCATAGTCAGCAAATAAGAGGATGATGCCGATTAGCACAGACGTAATAGCGAGAGTCTGTTGGGTCAATTTAAGGAAATGGCAGGAATCCTAGTGGCTGGGCGCACACCTATTCAGTGAAAGACCGTATAATAACTTAATCCCTATGATATCATTTTCATCGACATGTTGGTATTTAACTGCATTTTCTCCACCCACCCACCTTCTAGTCCAGGAAGGTAAAATAATAGCTTCTCCCCACTGAGCAAACAAACTTGAGATTCAGTTTACTGTGCAATAAAATTTGAATAGGCTGATTCTATTTGGACCAAAGCGGGCTGAGAAATTCTGCCTGTCAAGGGTTTTGTGATCTCAAAGGAGAAACTTCATTTTGAAAATAAATATTACTTATGTCTGGAAAGTTTGCAGCTGTTTTCCACCGACTGCCCCGCTAAGACACACACACACACACACACACACAAATTTGTATAACAGCTGGATTGGTCTGGGCAACTTTCTGATCACTAAGTTCTTAGGAAGAAGAAAAATGCATACAATTTCTAAGTAAAACGTAATTTTTATAGATTTTATTGTGGAAAAGCTGAGGTGACAAAACTTACATAGGCTTGGTGATCATTCAGATCTCTAAGTGTACCTTCTCCATGAGAGAACTAGAAGAGAGCAGGCCTATTTTGTGGTGGCTTCTTGCTTGTGGGTTGCTTTCCTCAGGGAGCCTCCCCTGTCACCTTCATTAAATAACTTTAGAAGCCAGGCAAAACCATTCCTCTTCTCCCAGGCCTTTGGCTAATTAAATAGTCTACAGCATTTAAAATGATGGGGGTGGGGTGGGGGTATTGTTTTTGTTTGTTACTATGGTATGTATTTTTGTGATTTTATATTGTAACCCGTCCTCTGATCCTTGGATGAAAGGCCGTATAGAAATTGAATACATAAAATTAAATAAATAAATGCTGAACCAGAGAGTGGAAATATATTGTGTCCCACAAACTGACCACCTTGCAGGAAGTTGGTCTGAATAACAAGACACCATGTAGCAGCAATAACTTTGAAATAAATTAAGTGCATATGCCACATAGATACAGTGGTACCTCTGGTTACGTACTTAATTCGTTCCGGAGGTCCGTTCTTAACCTGAAGCACCACTTTAGCTAATGGGGCCTCCCGCTGCTGCTGCACCACTGCAGCACAATTTCTGTTCTCATCCTGAAGCAAAGTTCTTAACCCGAGGTGATATTTCTGGGTTAGCGGAGTCTGTAAACTGAAGCATATGTAACCTGAAGCGTATGTAACCCGAGGTACCACTGTACATACAAAACTGAAGAGCTGTAACATTAAGATATGTAGTCCATTTTCTGATGACAGGGAAACTTACTTTCCTTTCTCAGGAGTGGTACAAAGGGCAGCCTTAACATATGGAACAACGTCTGGTCAGAAGACATGGTCAACCTGTGAACTGGCAGGTTGGCAGGACTTGCAAACAGGGCTGCTCTCGTCAGCTCTCCGAGAGCAATTGCAGGTTCTACGCTCACTCTCAACTAATGCACAGCGCCACTCTAGTTTCTCAGTTTTCTCCTCTAGGTCATTCTCTGGAAACAGGGATGGAAGACTTGAGCCAGGAGTGCTGACGTTTTCCTTTGGGACTGATATTAGTTCCCAGAATACAGTATTATCCAGCTCAGCACATGTCCCTAGATAACGCTCAAGAGAGAATATGTGAATGACTGACTATCTGAACATAGCTTCATGATCAATTTGGAGGGGAAAAATAGTTCACCCCAATCATAATAATACCAAATACCCAGAAAGCAGGACCAGGTGGGCCATTTGGAGATGTTTCCAAATACAGAAGTAGGGCCACCTGGCTGGTAACACTGAGTGGGACAACGTTACACTTTTATTCCAATTTGATACTGTTGGTTGTTATGCTTTGAATATCCAGTAACATTTCGTTAAATTTTCAAACTGGCCTGGTTTT
Source organism: Podarcis bocagei (assembly GCF_964188305.1). Taxonomy (NCBI): domain Eukaryota; kingdom Metazoa; phylum Chordata; class Lepidosauria; order Squamata; family Lacertidae; genus Podarcis; species Podarcis bocagei. The sequence goes on from NC_138127.1 coordinate 43,357,158, forward strand.
ATGGCATTCTTAAATCCAGAACCTGGAAAAGGGGACACTGTTAGAAGCTATACAACACATTTCCAAGAACAACAAAAATATTATTCAAGTTTTGGTTTTGGCCATGGTCATGTTTATTTTACACTTCATCTTTTTCCCTTGCAGAAAGCTTAAAAGACTTGGTTTAAGCTTTAAAAAAATCTTTTATTAAGCAAACAAAAATAAGAATTAGACATTTTCAGTTTCTAAGAAATAAGGAAATTAAAACATCCTAAGCCAATATAAAACAAACTTATTTCCACTACAAATGCTGTTTTGGAAGGAAAAAAATATTTGAGCTTTCATAGGAAGCCCTTTTCTTCTTCAGAACTGAGATTGGTGTCCTAACCTTCTTCACATTTACTTGTGAATATGATCTACATTGAAGTGTTGCCTCCCCCCTGATGTTACCCCACATGGGGGATATGTGTGAATTTGGCAGCTATATGGACAGGGCCAGTTGTCTGAGTTCTTTACAACCCTGTGAAGTTTCAAAATATATAGCTAGAATGTAATGCTGAAGTTTTCAATTACAAATACTATTCCATTTTTCACTATTACGCAAGTCACAGGCCTTTGGACTGCACCGAACTCTTCACTCATCAAGATCACAGTAAATATTATCTGAATCCAATGAGTTGAATTCAACATTTGAGGGTTGCTGTTGTGCAAGCTTACATGTCACTGATATAACAACAACAATAGCAGCAGTAGTGTGAGGGCTTTAGCAACATCTTTAGCAAGCATAAGACCCCCACTTGGATCTGGCTGTTGCACTACCTTAAGAACAAGTCTCCTGCTAGTGCAATGGCAGTTGCACAAGCAGACTGTCACAATTGGGATATCATCATATGCGTACAAACATATTTGCTAATCTAAATTTCTCATTGAGTTACTGTTTAATTTTCCAATGAAACTCCAAACCCCAGTGTCCATTCTGATAAATGAATTTACCCTGCAGTTTTATAATCTTGGAGAGATACTTAGTCAAGATGGAGCCAAATATTTAATAGAATCATTAACTTTGCTACACTGTATTTTAAGAGAAGTGATGTTACTGGGGGAAAACAACCCGTTTTGGGAGTTCTTCCAGATGGTGGTTATTTCTTCTTGCTCAAGTTTTCCACCCAAATCTTATGCATCTATAGTCATCACTGCAGTCGCCCCCCCCCCATTACAAAATTATAGGAAAACCAACAGGATAAGTGTTGGGTACAGTCCCAACATATGTGTAGAGTGTAATCACAAAGCTGTCTAAATATCTGTGCTGAGAGGTTACATAATTCTCGCACTTGCTCATGTGAACTTTAGTAGAGTCTGTCAAATAATTTGATTTGGGCACTTTCCCATTTAACTATGCAAGAGGTTGTGGAAAATTATTCATTCTGAATAGAGAAAAAGACTCCAGAGTACTGTGATATACTTTGAGGCGTGTTAGTTGTGATTTGGGGGGGGGGGGAGCAGTAAACCTAAGAAGCACACAGGGCTTAATTTATGTTAGAGCTCAACCCCACCAGTCCATCTATTTTCAATGGCTTAACCATGAAATACAGATAGAAGAAAGTGAGGCTGATGAAATGCAGAGCGCTCAGTAAGAACAGAGGATGCCAGCATATCTGGGATAATAGGAAAGAGCATCCAGATCACAGTGCTTCTGGACAGAAGTAATCCCTGGGATTTTCTTCCACTCCAAAATCAGCACCAGGCATAACAGTAATTGATTTAGGTGTGCTGCTGCTGCTTGACAGTGTAATCCTATCTATGTCTACTCAGAGGCAAGCCCCATTTAATACAACTATGATGACCTCAAGTTAAGTGGGTATACGATTTCAACATGTGAAGACCAAAGCCCCTTTTGGTCCATGAGATGCAGAATCTCGTGGATCATGACCTGTCTGCAAAGCAAACTAACTCACTTCTGGCTGGCACACAGTCATGCTTTTGGCTGCTTACAGCACATTTTTAATTGGGTGATTGGCAAACCTACCACCATCCCATTTGATTCGTAATAAGCTGGCCTGCTGAGCCAACTCTTCTAAAGGAAATGGGGAAATAGCTCAGGTTATTCTAAGCCCATTCACATACCAATCACGTGCCTTCAATAACAGAATCGGAAACACCCCTGGAAAGAGTTAAAGATGAAAATGACAGCCGCAGCTCTGTGCGAGTAAGGATGCTCGTGGTGGCTTTGGCAGTACTTCCTTCCTGTTTTCACCTTCCATGAAACCGATTTCAACAGGACAATTCATTCAGAAGACAAATACAAATTTCCCTAAAGCTTGTTGAAAGTTCTTGAACCTGGAATGGAACTGGGGAGGAGGGGTTCTTCGAACATGTTACGTTGCCGTATACAGTAGTTCTTTCTATGCAGGGTTTTCTGTGACCGTGCCGCAGCCATTGTGCAATGTTTGTTGGTCATTTGTAGACTTTAATAATAATAATAATAATAATAATAATAATAATAATAATAATAATAATAATTTATTATTTATACCCCGCCCATCTGGCTGGGTTTCCCCAGCCACTCTGGGCGGCTTCCAAAAGAATATTAAAATACTATGGTACATCAAACATTAAAAGCTTCCCTAAACAGGGCTGCCTTCAGATGTCTTCTAAAAGTCTGGTAGTTGTTGTTCTCTTTGACATCTGGTGGGAGGGCATTCCACAGGGAGGGCGCCACTACCGAGAAGGCCCTCTGCCTGGTTCCCTGTACTTGGCTTCTCGCAATGAGGGAACCGCCAGAAGGCCCTCGGTGCTGGACCTCAGTGTCCGGGTAGAACGATGGAGGTGGAGACGCTCCTTCAGGTATACTGGACCGAGGCCGTTTAGGGCTTTAAAGGTCAGCACCAACACTTTGAATTGTGCTCGGAAACGTACTGGGAGCCAATGTAAGTCTTTCAAGACCGGTGTTATATGGTCTCGGCGGCCGCTCCCAGTCACCAGTCTAGCTGCCGCATTCTGGATTAGTTGTAGTTTCCGCGTCCCCTTCAAAGGTAGCCCCACGTAGAGCGCATTGCAGTAGTCCAAGCGGGAGATAACCAGAGCATGCACCACTCTGGCGAGGCAGTCCGCGGGCAGATAGGGTCTCAGCCTACGTACCAGATGGAGCTGATACACAGCTGCCCTGGACACGGATTTAACCTGTGCCTCCATGGACAGCTGTGAGTCCAAAATGACTCCCAGGCTGCGCACCTGGTCCTTCAGGGGCACGGTTACCCCATTCAGGACCAGGGAATCCCCCACACCTGCCCGCCTCCTGTCCCCCAGAAACAGTACTTCTGTCTTGTCAGGATTCAATCTCAATCTGTTTGCCGCCATCCATCCTCCAACCGCCTCCAGACACTGACACAGGACTGTCACCGCCTTCACTGGTTCTGATTTGAAAGAAAGGTAGAGCTGGGTATCATCTGCATACTGATGAACACCCAGCCCAAACCCCCTGATGATCTCTCCCAGCGGCTGCATGTAGATGTTGAAAAGCATGGGGGAGAGGACAGAACCCTGAGGCACCCCACAAGTGAGAGCCCAGGGGTCTGAACACTCATCCCCCACCACCACTTTCTGAACACGGCCCAGGAGGAAGGAGCGGAACCACTGTATGACAGTGCCCCCAGCTCCCAGCCCCTCAAGACGGTCCAGAAGGATGTTATGGTCGATGGTATCAAACGCCGCTGAGAGATCCAGCAGAACTAGGAAACAGCTCTCACCTTTGTCCCTAGCCCGCCGGAGATCATCAACCAGTGCGACCAAGGCAGTTTCAGTCCCGTGATGAGGCCTGAATCCCGATTGGAAGGGATCCAAATGGTCCGCTTCTTCCAGGCGGGCCTGGAGTTGTTCAGCAACCACTCGCTCAATCACCTTGCCCAAGAATGGAAGATTTGAGACTGGGCGATAGTTGGCCATCGTGGCCGCATCTAAAGATGGTTTTTTAAGAAGCGGTTTAATAACCGCCTCTTTCAGCGGGTCTGGGAAGGCTCCCTCACGGAGGGAAGCATTCACCACCCCACGAAGCCCATCGCCCAGCCCTTCCCGGCTAGCTTTTATAAGCCAGGATGGGCAAGGATCAAGGAGACAGGTGGTTGGTTTCACTCGTCCAAGCAGCCTGTCCACATCCTCGGAGGTAACAGATTGGAATTGATCCCACGCAATTTGACTAGACAGGACTCTAGCACTCTCCCGCCCCGGCCCTGCTCCCACGGTGGCGTCTACCTCTTCCCGAATCTGAGCGACTTTATCTGCAAAAAACTTTGCAAAATCATTGCAGGAGATCATGTGGCCCGTACTGGGCCCCGATGTAGCAGGTGGTTCCGCTAAATTGCGGACCACCTGAAAAAGTCTCCTGCTGCTGTTTTCTGCAGATGCAATAGAGGCGGCGAAGAAAGCCTTCTTCGCCGTCGCTACCGCCACTTGGTAGGCTCGACACTGAGCTCTAACCTGTGTCCGGTCAGCTTCAGAATGGGTCGTCCGCCACCGGCGCTCTAGCCGTCTCAACGATTGTTTCATTGCCCTCAGATCCGTGGAAAACCACGGGGCTGTCCGGGCTCCATGCAATCGGAGAGGGCGCTTCGGAGCCAAACAGTCAATAGCCCTGGTTAACTCCACATTCCAGCGGGCCACCAGGGAATCAGCTGAAAGGCCATCAACATGGGATAAAGCATCCCCTACCACTCTCTGGAAACCATTTGGATCCATTAAGTGGCGGGGGTGGACCATCCGAATCGGTCCCACCTCCCTGCAGAGGGGAAGGGTCGCGGAGAAGTCAAGTTGCACCAGGAAGTGGTCTGACCATGGCACTTCTTTTGTTTCGCTTTTACTTAGTGTCAGAACACCAACATCCGTGGAGGTAAACACCAGGTCCAAGGCATGTCCGCGGCTATGGGTTGGGCCAAACTTATTCAGGGACAGCCCCATGGAGGCCATGCTTTCCACGAAGTCCCGAGCGGCCCCTTGTAAGGTCGTGTCGGCATGGATATTAAAATCCCCTAGGACAACCAAACTAGGTGTCTCCAGGAGAACATCCGCCACGACCTGAAGCAGCTCGGGCAGGGAATCCTTGGTGCAGCGGGGAGGTCGGTACACCAAAAGGAATCCTGTACTGCCCCTATTGCCCAACTTCCAGAACATGCACTCAGAAAACTGGGTCTTCCCAATAGGACGCCTGGTGCAAACTAATGACTTCCTAAAAATCACTGCAACCCCCCCTCCCCGCCCACAAGGCCTGGGTTGCTGTGCGTAAGAGAAACCTGGTGGACAAGCAGCGGCAAGAACAGGCCCATCTGCTTCATCCAACCAAGTCTCTGTTACACAAGCCAGGTCAAATCCTTCATCCATGATCAAGTCATGGATGGCAGTGGTCTTACGAATCATTGACCTGGCATTGCACAGCAGCACCTTCAGGCTATGTGGGTATCCCTTGCTGATTCTAGTATCCGTCCGGACAAGACCAGACCCGGAGGCAGGGATAGTCCTCAGACAACGACTAAACCTGCCTCCTCTGTAATGACATGGTCTGGTCTTAGCGTAACTCCTCCTCCTACCCGTGATCACTGAGATCGGTTGTCCCAGCGCATCCCCCTCTGTGGAACATGCCCCAGCCATTTTGTTGGCTGGGACCCACTCCCCGGCAGCCCTGACCCTTCCCCTTAAGAACAAAATAAGACCTTAAAACAATAAAAAACCCCAGAAAACAAAAAACAATACAGATGAAAAACTATAAAAATTACAAATCCATTAAAATCAAACAAATTCCCAACTAAACATCCATCCCACCCCCATCCCCGTCCCCGCAAATACAAAAAAATAAAAGGAAAAGGAAAAGGAACATTTTAAAACATTTTAAAAAGAACTCTGCGCCCCTCCGGATCCCCCTGGGCCGCAGCAGCAGTGACAGCAACCGTCCCTGTGAGGCCTGTCAGGCCCTGCCCTGGGCCAGGTGGTGAGTGGCAGGAAGGAGCAGGGCCCTCAGACACCCACACAGGAGAGTCCTCCTGGGCAGCAGAGTGCAGCAGTCCCTGTGAGTCCTTCAGGCCCCGCCCTGGGCCAGATGGTGAGTGGCAGGAAGGAGCAGGGCCCTCAAACACTCACACAGGAGAGTCCTCCTGGGCAGCAGAGCGCAGCAGTCCCTGTGAGTCCTTCATGCCCCGCCCCAGGCCAGATGGTGAGTGGCAAGAAGGAGCAGGGCCCTCAAACACTCACACAGGAGAGTCCTCCTGGGCAGCAGAACGCAGCAGTCCCTCTGAGTCCTTCAGGCCCTGCCCTGGGCCAGATGGTGAGTGGCAGGAAGGAGCAGGGCCCTCAGACACCCACACAGGAGAGTCCTCCTGGGCAGCAGAACGCAGCAGTCCCTGTGAGTCCTTCAGGCCCTGCCCTGGGCCAGATGGTGAGTGACAAGAAGGAGCAGGGCCCTCAAACACTCACACAGGAGAGTCCTCCTGGGCAGCAGAGCGCAGCAGTCCCTGTGAGTCCTTCAGGCCCCGCCCCAGGCCAGATGGTGAGTGGCAAGAAGGAGCAGGGCCCTCAAACACTCACACAGGAGAGTCCTCCTGGGCAGCAGAACGCAGCAGTCCCTGTGAGTCCTTCAGGCCCCGCCCTGGGCCAGATGGTGAGTGGCAAGAAGGAGCAGGGCCCTCAAACACTCACACAGGAGAGTCCTCCTGGGCAGCAGACGCAGCAGTCCCTGTGAGTCCTTCAGACCCCGCCCCAAGCCAGATGGTGAGTGGCAAGAAGGAGCAGGGCCCTCAAACACTCACACAGGAGAGTCCTCCTGGGCAGCAGAACGCAGCAGTCCCTGTGAGTCCTTCAGGCCCCGCCCTGGGCCAGATGGTGAGTGGCAAGAAGGAGCAGGGCCCTCAAACACTCACACAGGAGAGTCCTCCTGGGCAGCAGAACGCAGCAGTCCCTGTGAGTCCTTCAGGCCCTGCCCTGGGCCAGATGGTGAGTGGCAAGAAGGAGCAGGGCCCTCAAACACTCACACAGGAGAGTCCTCCTGGGCAGCAGAACGCAGCAGTCCCTGTGAGTCCTTCAGGCCCCGCCCTGGGCCAGATGGTGAGTGGCAAGAAGGAGCAGGGCCCTCAAACACTCACACAGGAGAGTCCTCCTGGGCAGCAGAACGCAGCAGTCCCTCTGAGTCCTTCAGGCCCCGCCCTGGGCCAGATGGTGAGTGGCAGGAAGGAGCAGGGCCCTCAAACACTCACACAGGAGAGTCCTCCTGGGCAGCAGAGCGCAGCAGTCCCTGTGAGTCCTTCAGGCCCCGCCCTGGGCCAGATGGTGAGTGGCAAGAAGGAGCAGGGCCCTCAAACACTCACACAGGAGAGTCCTCCTGGGCAGCAGAACGCAGCAGTCCCTGTGAGTCCTTCAGGCCCTGCCCTGGGCCAGATGGTGAGTGGCAAGAAGGAGCAGGGCCCTCCATGAATGTCATCATTTGAGAAATGTAAGATTATCCAGAGTGTAATCCTGTCTCCAGTTCTGCCATGCACTAAGCCATACACTGAATCTTTCCCAAAATCTCATTCTTGGACGCGCTTTGGTTTCTCTCTCTCTTCTCAATTAGATTGTCACTCTGGAAAGCTAACTGCCATGTTTGCTGATGGGAGTTATAGTTTAGTAGCATCTGGAGGGCCAAAGATTCCCCACATCTGGCATATAGGACCAGAGCAGCCCTATCTTCCAAAGCAGCCCTTTTCTGTCAAACTTGGCTCCATTACCACTGAGAAAGCTGTTTCTTGTCAGATTTCTTGGCTGATGCTTTCCTTGATGTGACCTTTCTCTTTGGGATGTGTCAGTGACATTCGGTTATATCACGCAGCACATAGCAGAACATAACTTGGAGGGATTGTCACAGAACAGTAGCATAGGATCTATTCAAGCCTTTCCTCAACTAATGAGTTAAAAAACTGAGTAATATGCCAAAAGTTAATTGGGTGAGATACTCTCCCCTGTTCTGGCCCCTTTGTTCTTCTTGAAATGGGAACTAAAAGTTGGCCGTTTTATGGGCTGCTAAAAAATCTCTCTCAAGAGAAGGGAGCATGTTCCCAATCTCTCTGACATAAAGAATATCTGGCATCATGTGAGGGTGAACAATACTGGTCTGCCAATCAAAAAAGTGCAACTTCCTTTAGGCTTTCATATGGCCTAGGTCATTGCTCAGGGGTGATGGACAATTCTGGCCAGTGGACTGCTCTTTTGGTTCACATCCACTTGTGGGATAGTCAGTCAGGTAAAATTGTCTTGTGGTGACACAAAGAATAAGTAGCAATTCATATCTGATTGTGAATCTGGTTTAAGGTTTGGGAGTGAACTGCCTGATTGCGTGCTTGCTTCTGGAGCTTCCGTAGTGCCTTTGCAGACGGTATAACTATATTTGCAGAATAGATTATTGCAACTGCTTCAAGAACCTGAGGAGAGGCTCCCATTAGCAGATGCCAACAGATGCCAAGACTGTCCCCCTCACTTATTACAGTTTTAAAGGTAAAGGGTAAAGGGACCCCTGACCATTAGGTCCAGTCGTGACCGACTCTGGGGTTGTGGTGCTCATCTCGCTTTATTGGCCGAGGGAGCCGGTGTTCAGCTTCTGGGTCATGTGGCCAGCAAGACTAAGCCGCTTCTGGCGAACCAGAGCAACGCACGGAAGTGCCGTTTACCTTCCTGCCGGAGCGGTACCTATTTATCTACTTGCACTTTGACGTGCTTTCAAACTGCTAGGTTGGCAGGAGAAGGGACCAAGCAACGGGAGCTCACCCCATCGCGGGGATTCGAACCACCAACCTTCTGATCGGCAAGCCCTAGGTTCTGTGGTTTAACCCACAGCGCCACCCGGGTCCCATTACAGTTTTACTTATTTCCTATTTTCCCCAGGCATCTGACCGTTTGAAACATATTAAAACAAGTTTGTTGGCATCCGTCTGTCTCGGGAGACAACAGAGGAGTGTGTCTGGGTGGTCAGGTCAAGCTGAAACATTAAACCACAACCATGAGTAGATACATCATCTGCCTACTGGACAGGAGGGTCAAATGGCCAGCAGGGCAGGCTCAGGACCTGAGGGTATGTCATTGCCTAGGCAAATGTTTCAACTTGCCACTCTATGGCTAACTGCAGGATCTGAATGGTCCCAGATCTGAATGGTCTCAGTTTGAACCAGAAGCTTCTGACACATGGCCAACATTCAGCAGATCCATTTCCCCCATCAAGAGAACAAACCACTTTTTCAATGTCTTTCTTCCTCCAAGTTCTTAGAAAGCCACCAGCCTTGTTCCTTTGGAATAAGGCCATCCTAGTAAACAGAAACCTGTTAGTTCTGTGAATGTGTTTACTGTAGCATAAGCTTTCATGATCCAGACCATTGTCAGATGCTTATTCTCTGTTGGCAGAGTAGGATAACACTTCATCTAATGAAGTAGATTCTGGCCGATGAAAGTTTAATGCCACAGTAAAGGCATTAGTTTTTAAGGGGCTGCATGACTCTGTTGGTTTTGTTGTAATAGACTAGGGTTACAATCCTAATCCTATTTACCTGGGAATAAGATCCAATAGGACTTACTTCTGGGCAGACCTGGTTAGGACTGCAATGTAACACGATCACCTACCTTTAATAAGTCCCATGAGTTTTGTTTAATTACGGTATATGTAAAGCTTTTTCTAAATAAAAAAATGGAATACAATAAATGTATTGGTGATAATATGAGGCCTATTCTTTATCTATTACAGTGACTTACAAAACAGAGATGTTAAATGTTTACGTGCTAATGTTTGGGCTTCTGCCTTTGTCATTTGCTTTGATGTGAATCAAAGGATGCTGCAGCCAAAGTGTCGGTTACAAAGCACTGAGGCTGTAATATTCAGAAGTGTTGCATTTTCTGTAGCTGAGCAAATGCAGCACTCCTGAATATTCCATCCTAAGTGTTCCATACCCACAACCTTGGCCACAGCATCCTTTGATTCACCTCAGAGAAGCTGAAGAAGGCAGACCTTTTGCTGTAAGAATTCAGTTATCTTAGTTTTGTAAGTCACAGTAATTAACTGCAGTCTACCAGGACCCAGAGCAAATTTGTCTGGAGTACTATTTGAGATCTAAAAATCCAGATAGATCAGGCTTCCTCAACCTCAGCCCTCTAGATGTTTTGAGACTACAATTCCCATCATCCCTGACCAGTGGTCCTGCTAGCTTGGGATCATGGGAGTTGTAGGCCAAAAACATTTGGAGGGCCGAGGTTGAGGAAGCCTGAGATAAATGACAGATAGAAAGACAGAAACTGAAAACTCAAATTCTGTATCCATATTAAGGGATGTGACAATAATCCGGTATCTATGAGAGCTTTCCTCTCAATGCAAATATCAGCTGTAAGGAGGGGGGCAGTCTGGACCAAAACCTCCCAAGCAACTTGTGTCAGCCCAGCTGGTGCCAAATGTATTGCTCTAGAGCGGGGTTTTGTCATCTGGGCAGTCTAGGACCTCCATACACACTGCCCAGGCTCGCACCCCAGGTAGGTCACATCAATGCAGCTAATATAGCAGTTTGACTTCACCCCCGGAGGCATACTCCATACCCTCCAACATTTCTCAGATTGAAAATAGGGATATCTTAAGGCAAAGTGAGACATTCCGGGATTCAATCAGAAACCAGGACTGTTTCTCTAAATCAGGGATGTCCCTGGAAAATAGGGACACTTGGAGGGTCTGTTACTCCATTGTCTCTTGAGACAGAGATGCCAACTTCCCTGAATCTTAGCAGGGTACTTGACAACAGGAAGAAGACAAGTCTCATTCTGAGAAAACCAAGTGACACACAAGAAGCCTTACATAGACGTATATAGGCAAAACCTAGGCAACGTGGAAACATATGTATTGCTAACAGAGAACGTAATCACACTTTCACATCTGGAATTCATGTTCGTATTTACTTAATAATAATTAGTAGGAGCCTGTGGTGAGCTTCGTTTCCCATCTGGGAACATAACATCACAATAACTAAAAATAAAGATGAGGAGAAAAGGCAAATACGATTTGTATTATGTAACTGTATAACACTTTGAAAATATCTCACACTGCAAACTAAATGGCCTTTCGTAACCACGATTAGGGCTCCCAAGCTGAGTCTAAAGTTAGTCAGTCACTCAAAGACTGCAGACAAATGCTAGTACATAACTTGGGAACTCCCAACAGAAAATAAAAGTAACACTATTGCATCCCACATGCCAAAGGATTTCCTGGGCATTTCTCCATTCTCCTTCCTCACCTTTCCATGACCAAAATTAGTTTTATTACCACAAAATCTTCAAGGGGTGTTCAAAAGGGCAACTACCTTTGGTTATTTCTAGATGTGTATGCCCAGATTCAATGTTTTATTCCTTCTTCGAATAAGAACAAGTATTCGTTTTGAGACTCTCACAGAAAGTGAACAGAAGACTGCTGACAGGACATGGCCAGCGGTGGCATCAGGGGGCAGCTGATCTGATCCTGCCAGATCCCGTTCCCTTCTGCACACAACTGTTCTATACTTGGAGCAAAAGAGGTCTATGCAGATCTTAAGGAGCTGCATGGCAAGGAGATTGCTTTGATTAGGAAACTGACATGGTGAGGGGGTTAAACACCCTTGCCTGCCGCACTATTCTTCTGATCAAATTGGCAATGTGCTTCCCATGGCTACGTTTCATAAGAAAAAGAAGAGATCCAATCACAGATATCCCATGTAACATGTAGTTTAGCTCTTAACAGTGGCGCCAAATAAAGCATCTGCCATTTCTTTCATCAGTTTTCAGTTGCTCAGTAACAAGATATGAGATACATACTTGTGGCATGAGAAGGCTTTCATTACTTTCCAGTTTTCCTTAAGTTGCATATTTATCATCACAAGTTTAACAGAAACATTCTGACTTGCCTGGCTTGATTTGACCAAAAGGCTGACAAGATACTCTTTTCACCACTAATTTGTGCTTCAAGAACCCTCCTGCACACACCCGGTCATCCTATCACAGTAATAAATGAGGCAGAAGAAACTCCAGATATGCATGGATATTTATGTTAAATGCCACTTCACACATGAATGATCGATTAGATCATGGGTAGGCAAACTAAGGCCCGGGGGCCGGATGCAGCCCAATCGCCTTCTGAATTCAGCCTGTGGACAGTCCGGGAATCAGCGTGTTTTTTACATGAGTAGAATGTGTGCTTTTATTTAAAATGCATCTCTGGGTTGGAAAACAGCTGCAAACTTTCCAGACATAAGTAATATTTATTTTCAAAATGAAGTTTCTCCTTTGAGATCACCAAACCCTTGACAGGCAGAATTTCTCAGTCCGCTTTGGTCCAAATAGAATCAGCCTATTCAAATTTTATTGCACCATCGACCTCCAACTACAGAGAGAGGGATCCACAACATCCTATAGCACCTCAGCGGTTCTTCAAGGGAGCATAGGAGTACCCCCTTAAGAATTTTGGGAAATGTTCCATGGGATTTTGTTTACATAATAGCTTAATCATAGAGATTATGCTTTAATTTTCTCCTGCAACACTTTGGACTTTTCCTGCCTTGTTATTTTACTACAGCTAACCCCACTGCCAACATCAAATGACCTCAGGAACACGGGGAAATTAAAAGGCCGATTTAATGTTTTAATACTTTTAATCCTTGCTTGTTATAATTTGATAACTGAAACAGATTTTCTCTGTGGGCCTCATATCAAATCACTTTCAAGTTGAAAGAAACCAGAAAAGCTTTTAACTTAATTGAGCCTAGGAGCCGGTATGAGCTGCTCAGAACTATCTCAAAGGCTATAGGATATTGCATCATAGTTTTCCTTGTTTCAGTGCTCTCCTAGTACTTCCCCCCTTTATTTAAATTCAAATAACTTATTATTATATTTTCCCCTAAACAGTTTTGATGGGATTTTGTTTTAAATAGAGAGGTTTTCAAACACAAAGTCTGGGCTTAATAAAAACAACTATGAGTATCAGGAAGTGGCAAATTACAATCCAAGAACAGCAAACCCAAAACACACCTGTCCTCATACTTGGCTTTATGTATTCCATGTATAATCCTGGCTCAGTGCTAAGTGGGGAAGGACACTTTCCACATAATGTTCTTGAAACTGGCATCGGAATGCCTTCTCAGATAGGATCAGTTACTCAACCTTGTCAAATCATCATCTCTGCAGAACTGGCTCCAGCTGGTGAGGGTGGAGGAGGACATAACATGGTGACATGTTCACAACAAAAGGTATGTGATCCTTCATGAGCTAGAAAAGAGTGGGCGAGCTCAACGTGAAAACGTCTTTGGCAGCAACCCAATGTTGTATATAGCATGTAGTTCCACAGTCCAGGTCAGTGTGAGATATCATTTCACAGATGGCTGGTATAAACATACAAGGCTAAGACTATTACAGATATTGGATAAGTTAGCCCACATAGAGGACAAAGGGCAAAGTTCCTTGGCTGTATTACAGTGCACCATACATCTATAGACTGCTAATTTCCTTCTTTCTGAAGCATAAGGACATTCAGCCCAACTAATGAACATAAATAATCCCCGATAAGTGCTGGCAAGAAAGTCTTTCTGAGGGCTTACAACTGAGGGATAGACAGATAAAGCTCCTTCTCAGGTATAGAAATCTGCTTAGAAACTCATGGATGACAATCCTCAATGAAACTGAGAAAGATTGCATTTCTGGCCATTTCTCCTCCCCATGCAACCCTCTCCCACCAATTTGCTCTTGAAGGTAAGCACACCTCCTGGAGCAAATTGAGGGGGCTGTAGAGGGTAGGAGAAATAGCTGAAGATCGCCTCTTTCCTTGTTTCATTTAAGTCTTCTGTCAGCAGATTGATACTCAATGGATTCCACACAGTGATTTTTCTAAAGAAAAAGAAGAAGAAATGATTTAGCTTCTTGAATAAAACCAAAAGATGCCAAACTCAGCTATACCTTTCTAATTAAAAAAAAATCCAAATAAATTCATTGTCAAATTTACTGCTTGATTCGAGACAGAAATGTGCCCTTTTGCAATCTAAAATATAGAACTTTGGACCTACAATGAAAACAATGGCAGCTGTTTTGTTTTAATACACTCAGTGACTCTTAGTGAAACACATGTAGTTGTTTTAACTTTATGGTATGCTTAAGCAGCACCTATAATTGTGAAGATACAGATTACCCAGTTGCCATACACTTACAGGCCCAGCCCTGAACAGTTTTTAACATGCAAAACTCCTTATAAATCAGTCGGGAGTCTTGTCTTTTAAAGAACATTAGAAGTGGATTATTGTACTAAGTACAATGTGTACTGGAGAGGGAGAGAAAGAGAAAGCGAGAGAATGACCTTTTAAACATTTGTAGGGGATTTGTACTGGTTATATAAAAAAGTCATTTGCATCCAGAGGACTAAAATTAAACATTTATAATGCAAATCAAACTGTAACGTAAAAAGGTGCAATTCAAGTAGCTGAACTTGGTAAGATTTAAGGCGCCCCTTTTGCAAACATGCAACAAATTTCCACTATAAATATTTACAAGGTGATTAATTTTATTTACTTTCATTTTTATTATTGTAATAAATTTACCTACTATTATTTGGTACTTCAGTTGCCCATGGGCTTCTTACATATTTGTTTGTTTGCATGCTATAAAGATTAATTGCCTTTAATGCTTAGTTTATATTAATATAAACAATGAAGCAATTTGAAAGACAAGGATGAGGAAGGCCTTGGACCTAAAACAGACGTGGAGGGCCAGTGTTCAGATTGTCTTCTATGTACATTACCATATTTCCTTTGAATTACCGTACTTGGATGGTGTTGCCTTACATTCTATTGATATGCAGAAGAGGGTCACCCAATGGGGTGGAGCTTCTAGCAAGTGGGTCAGTGTTCCTAACTGGGAAGGCGTAGGTGCAAGGCTGCAGATACCCTTTGCTAAGGAGTGCAGTTCTGAACCACCCAACCCCTTTTTACTGGGCTGCTTGGAATTGTGCTTATTTAAGAGCAATGATCTTTGCTCCCAATACAGTAATGTGTGAGCTCAAGAGTTGGCGCTGTATGATTCGTTATAATCTTTTAATCTTCTAAATAAAGAAAATTAGAATAGCAATTATCAGTTCTCTTGGGTGGGAGCGAATGAGGGGATTGAATCCTACCTGCTGCTTGCCCTCCCAATGTTAAAGGACGATAAGGGGATTGCAGAGAAGCTGAACAAATTCTTTGCATCTGTCTTCACAGTGGAGGAAATAGGGCATATCCCTGTGTTTGAACTAACTTTCAGAGGAAGGGCGTCTAAGGAACTGAGAAAAATAGTGGCAACAAAAGACAAGGTGCTAGGTCTTCTAGACGTAAAAATGACAAATCACTGGTCTGAATGGCACCCACCCAAAAGTTCTTAATGAACTCACATATGAAATTGCTGACCTGCTAATAAAAATAAGTACAGTGGTGCCTCGCAAGACAAAATTAATTCGTTCCGCAAGTCTCTTCGTCTTGCGAGTTTTTCGTCTTGCGATGCACGGTTTCCCATAGGAATGCATTGAAAATCAAGTAATGCGTTCCTAGGGAAACCGCCTTCAGACCAGGTCCGGGGACAGTCTGTCCCCGGACCTCTTCTGAAGGCTGGGGGGGGGGGGACAAGGGCTTTTCTTCCCACCCCCAGCATTTTAAAATCGCCCCGGACAGCGGAGGACTTCTCCGCTGTCCGGGGCGATTTAAAAGCCCCTGGGAAGGCAGGCAGGGGGAAAAAAGACTTTCGCCCCCTGCCCGCCTTCAGAAGGTGTCCCCGCCCCCCTCCCCGCTTCGGAACAGCGTTCCGAAGTGGGGCGGCTGGGGCAGGTGTCCCCGCCCCCCTCCCCGCTTCGGAACAGCGTTACGAAGTGGGGCGGCTGGGGCAGGTAACCCGCCCCCCCTCCCCACTTCGGAACAGCGTTCCGAAGTGGGGCGGCTGGGGCAGGTGTTCCCGCCCCCCCGCTTCGGAACAGCGTTTTAAAATGCTGGGGGTCGGCAGCGAACGCTTTGCTCCCGACCCCCAGCATTTTAAAATCTCCCCGGGACAGGGGGAGATTTAAAAATGCTGGGGGTCGGCAGCGAACGCTCCCGACCCCCAGCATTTTAAAATCTCCCCGGGACAGAGAAGTCTCTGCTGTCCCGGGGAGATTTAAAAATGCTGGGGGTCGGCAGCGACCCCCAGCATTTTAAAATCTCCCCGGGACAGGGGGAGATTTTAAAATGCTCCCGACCCCCAGCATTTTAAAATCTCCCCGGGACAGCAGAGACTTCTCTGCTGTCCCGGGGAGATTTTAAAATGCTGGGGGTCGGCAGCGAACGCTTCGCTCCCGCCCGCCAGCATTTTAAGATCGCCCGGGGCAGGCGGGGGGAAGGCAGGCGGGGGGGGGGAGCAAAGACTTTTGCCCCCCGCCGGCCTTCAGAAGAGGTCCTCTTCTGAAGGCCGGCTGTGGGCGAAAGTCTTTGCTCCCGACCGCCAGCATTTCCCTATGGGCTTTCGTCTTGCGATGCAAGCCCATAGGGAAATTCGTCTTGCGAAGCGCCTCCAAAACAGAAAACCCTTTCGTCTTGCGGGTTTTCCGTCTTGCGAGGCATTCATCTTGAGGGGTACTACTGTAACTTATATAAGTCTGCAGGAGGTAGTGGAAGACAGAAGTGCCTGGCGTGCTCTGGTCCATGGGGTCATGAAGAGTCGGACACGACTAAACGACTAAACAACAACAACAAGTCTGCAAATTCAGCCCCTATACCTGACAACTGTAAAGACTATTTTTTAAAAAGATGATCCAGTGGAGATCCTGGAAACTACAGGCTGGTTAACTTAATGTCTGTCTCAGGAAAACTGGTGGGAAGCATATCCAAAGATAAAATTACCAACTATCCTGTCTCACTATCCTGTCAGAGTTCCTCAAGTGTCTGCAAGCAGGTGATCTGGTGGAGATAATTTACAGTGGTACTTCCGGTTACGAACTTAATTTGTTCTGGAGGTCCGTTCTTAACCTGAAACCATTCTTAACCCGAGGTACCACTTTAGCTAATGGGGCTACTTCTACTTCTGGGTTAGCGGAGCTCGTTACCCGAAGCGTTCATAAGGAGGACAGTACATAACCCGAGGTTCTACTGTACCTGGACTTTCAAAAAGCTTATGACAAATGACTCCTGAGTAAACTTAGAAGTCATAGAATAAGAAAAGAGTTTCCCTTGTGGATCAGTAACTGGTTAAGAAACAGCACTGATGTGAAAGTGGAGTTTCACCCCAGGATCAGTATTGTGACTTCTGCTTTTTAACTTGTTCATAAATGATTTAGAGCTAGGGCTGAGCAGTGAGGTAAGCAGTTTCGCTGATGATTCCAGATTGTTCAGGGTCATTAAAACAGAGAGACTGTGTTAGCTGGGAAAAGGTGAAGGCCATTCTAGGGGTCATTAGGAAAGCAAATGGAAAATAAAATTCATATCATAACACCATTATGGAAAAGAAAGTTCATATCATAACACAAATAGTGCAGCCACACTTGGAATATGGTGCACAATTCTGATCACCACACCTCTCAAAGGATATCAAACAGCTGGAAAAGGTTCAGAAAAGAAAAGCCCAAATGATCAAGTGGATAGAGCAATTTATCTAACCGTTCTCTTCTTGGAGAATTGCTGTATTCCAAGGTAAGCTGCACAGGTGGGTCAAATTCTTGCATGCACTATAAGGTATATGAAAAATGTCTGCCTGTAGAATTGCTGTCTCTTTAGGTTCACAGAGTCCTTGTGGAGTAGGCAGAGAGGTGGAATTTGCTTTCTCACAAAGGAAAAGCACATCACATGAATTCCACTTGCCCACCCACCCCCTTTCTGAAAAAGTTTGAAAAAATATTATTTTTCAAACTACCTCTAAACTTAATTTCCTGGCATATGTTTACAGGGAAGGAGTTTTATTTGTCCAGTTAATCTTTCATAACATTTCCTCGTATGACATATAATCTCCGACATGTAACACCTGAGGCCCAGAATTTGGATGGCATCCCAGACCCCCTCATTTGCTTTCCAATCCACCATTACCCCCTTTTTTATGAACAAGGATGAGGGGAAACATTTAAGTTTTTTTGTATTTTACAATGTTCTCTGAAAAGGTAGTTTGAAATGTTTCTGACAATAAGCCAGCTTTTATTACAGCAGACTCTTCCATGGAAAAACATCAGAGCCAAAGATGCACCTCCAGTGTATCAAAGAAAATCCAATTATAGATGTGTGTAATTTAATTATTTATTCACAAAGCTTGGAAATCATTTTGCAGCATTTCACATCTTTATGGAAGGTAATTTTAAGGGGATTTTATAATAAGGACATAAACATAATTAAATGCAGCACCTAGCTAAAGACAGTTAAGGCCTATCTTATGTCAAGATAAGCCAAGGCATTTAAATAATGCAGTCATTTAGAAGATCAGCATTATAAGCACACAATTGAGCCCCGCAAGAAAATATTGTAGTGTGGAGTGCTGCTGTTTAGCATTCCAGTCAGTCCATCAGCCAGCCAGCCATGCCATGCTCCAGGATATAGTATTCTATTTCATCCCCACTCCAGTAGCTTATTCCTGATCCAATCTGATATGCCTGGGAACACGTGCTCATCACTGACACTCCTGAGGGTACTGTGGTTTCCTTGTGTCTGGTATGTTTGCTGTGGTAGGATGATATCATAGGTACGCTTTCTACCACTATGCCTGAATGATGGGGTGGGGCATCTTTGGCACGATGGTCCATGATTGGTGCTGCCATGGATACTGAGAAGACTGCCAATCAGAATTCTTATTTCCAGGATTTTTTTTTAGTGGGAGTGCCTAGGAGCCAAAGACATAATACAGAGGGAGTTGTTAGGGGTTGGCCGAAGGCTATTTGTGCTAGGGCTTGGATCCGCCCCCCCCTTTTAAAAAAGAATAATGCTGTTTTAATTTATTTTTTAAAAACTTGCTTACAGAGCAACTGGGCATGCACCAAAGCACAGCACCAGTGAGACCCCAGCCACCCAGACAGAGGCAAATTATGCCCTGGCAGAAAGAGTTAGAATTTATTTTTCCTTCTGAAAAACTAAGTTCTCCTTAATTGGCAACTTTACATATAAATTAGTACAGTAGTACCTCGGGTTACAAACACTTTAGGTTACAGATTCCGCTAACCCAGAAATAATACCTCGGGTTAAGAACTTTACCTCAGGATGAGAACAGAAATCGTGCACTGGCGGCACGGCGGCAGCGGGAGGCCCCACTAGCTAAAGTGGTACCTCGGGTTAAGAACGGTTTCAGGTTAAAAACGGACCTCCGGAACTAATTAAGTTCATAACCGGAGGTACCACTGTATATGCATATTTTATGCAAATTTTGTCTCACGGGCCTGCACCCCAAGTCTACTAAGAACCTAGAAGTACCTCCAAGATACCCTGATGTAAAGGTGGCTGCTCAGCTTCAGGCAGCACCAGGGGACTGGAATTTGTAGGATGAAGAACTGTGCAGCAAGACTTTTAAAATGTCTTAAGCCAGCACTATGGCTGTTGGCATGCAAGCCTAATTGGACAGCTGTAACTTTCTCTGGCACTCTTTTCCCTATCAGCCTGTTAGCCATTTGTGTGCTGCGAATTGATCTGGCACATGGCACAGCTGCTTTTGGACTGTGTTTGGTTTAGTCTCTATGCTACAAAACAAGGAGCATTTTAGCTACTTTTGCTAGTCATGGTTGATGTCAAATTATCAAGCTTGTTTTTAGTGTGGAAACAAAATGATTTCCATATGCAAGCAAAATCCCTACGCAAATCCATCAAGCCTGAAGCCTCAAGTGATTTTCATTCCCAAATGAGAGAACACTAGCATGTTAACTATTAATATACAACACTGAGCTGGCAAATCACACATCCTGATTTCTGGGGCTTTTCAGCCATGAAAGTGGTAGCAATGTGAACGACCTAATTGTTTCCAACACTACCTATCTATGGAACATATTGGCAAAGAAAACACAAACACAAAAAATGTAATTTGTTTGCTAGAAAACAAAGCATGAGTTGAATTATAAAATAAGAAATGTTGCAGGGACGACAACTGTAAATAATGGGTGGCAGCCAATGGACTTCTCATGAAAGATCTCTTAATACATTGGAGGCCTCTGCCAATGGAAGGGGGTGAGTAATTTTTACTACTGATTGAGGTCCCAATCCAGCTTCCAATGTTGTTTTTACTACTACTACTACTACTACTATTACTATTAATTTTATTATATATACCCTGCCCATCTGGCTAGGTTTCCCCAGCCACTCTGGTGGCTTACAACACTTAAATAATGGTAAAACATTACAGATTTTAAAATTCCCAATATAGGGTTGCCTTCAGATATCTTCTAAAAGTCAGTTCTTTATCTCCTGATATCTGATGGGAAGGCGTTCCACTGGGTGGGTGCCGCTACTGAGAAGGTCCTCTGCCTGGTTCCCTGTAACTTCGCTTCTCACAGTGAGGGAATCGCCAGAAGGCCCTCGGAGCTGGACCTCAGTGTTCAGGTTGAACAATGGGGGGTGGAAATGCTCCTTCAAGTAAACTGGGTCGCAGTCTAGCTGCCGCATTCTGGATTAGTTTGAGGGTTCCCCAAATCATCCAAACAGACTTTAAGGGGGCCCCAGGTTGCTCAGGGAGAAATAAAAATAGCTTCCTCACTACAGTTAGCAGAGACAACCATGGGATCATGCAATGGCATAACTTTCATGGAAGGGTACCACTGGGTACATTCCAATGGGTCTTCCCTCTGGACATCGTAGGGCACATTGCATTTGTGAAATATTCCTAGCCAAAGTGTTAATTACTGCTAGAGTTGCCCGACTTCCATGCCGGATGACAAACTTATGTATTGATGGGAAGACATTACATCTCCACATATAGATGAGGGAGGATGAATGAAACTGTCTAATCTTAAAGGGACAGGCTATGGGTCAGCCAGAACTGTACCACACGGGAAACTGTAGCATTTTCAGTTCTCAACACAAAATGCTTCCTACCAAGTTCTGCCCTTTCATGTGATTTCACTGTCAGATTTTGAAGCATTCAAGGTTCAAAGGGAAAAAAGTATTTAGCAACCAAACAAAATGGTTGAAAAATGTAACCTGTCGATTAATATTGTTGTGTTTTGGAAGGGAGAGGAGCACTTGAAGGATTTTGTGCCTTGTGTACCAATCTTGGACACTATGTCTCTTGACTTGTAGGGCGAAAGGTGTCATTTGCTGCACCACCTCAGGCAGCAATATGGGGCTTATAAATTACTGATTTAGCCAGTGAATGATATCTAGGTTATTTAAGTATGAACAAATAGTTTAACTAAGGGAAAGTGACATTATGATGAAAACACAAGCATAGGTTGAAGCCTGCAAAAGATGATTTCCCTTTATTATTTACTCTTTTGTCAAGATCTTACAGGACCATGAGGAGCTTAGAATTGTCAAACCTGAATACTCGTTAAATAGTGAATGTACAGATCAATGAATTACTGATGGGAGTTTGTTTAGACTGCTTCAGCTGTAATACAACATGTTACCTCCTCCACTAAATAATTATATACTTATTAACTGAAGTGATCTGCTCAGATGCATGAACCAGAACCTGGATGTACTGTATACACTGCTCAAAAGGGGAAGGGGCTCAAGAATTTATTGCTCAAGGAGAACATTTGCAGAGGCTTTATAGGAACTTTTTTTTTTTTTTTAAAAAAAGCTTGTTACTTACATTAAACCAAACCATTTGGAAATCTTGGCCAGAGGCAATTTAAGCCATGAAAAATTAACTCCCCGAGTAATTCTGTCAGAGTCCAGTGATGGAAGGAGCCCCTGTAAATTCTTAATCTCCCTTTCTTCATGGTAAGACAATATAATTCTATAGAAAGGAAGGTCAAGGAGCTGATCCTCCCACAGTAGGTCTCCAAAAAAGCAATCAAGCTAAACTAGCAGGGAGTGGATTCCAAGAGAACGCCGTGGAGAATGGCTTTTCTCTTCCTCTGCAGGTACCTTCACATGGGGAGGATTCCTGGGACTAGTGGCTTAATTTCTCTGGCTACCGTGCTAATCACATATGTCTAATTACTGTCTTTCTTTCTTTCTCCTCCAGACTGTCATTCTTCTGTCTTTTAGCTCCTTTAATAGAGGGACAATGTAGATACAAAGGGTATGGAAGCTGGCTAGACACCTGGTGGACCTCTGAGTCTTTAGGATATACTTTCCCCCTCCTCCTCTCTCTCTGCCTCCCTCCCCTCTTTTTCACAGATTTATCGGCATTCTTTCCCAGGAATCTCCCAATGTCCAGTGCTTGTTCTCTTCATCCCTGAACAGATTATCTGTCTTAATTTAAGACCTTGGTCGAAATGGAGACCATAAGTGTGATCTTTCAATTTTATGAAATATATCAATAAATAAATAACACGTGAATCACAGGCATGTCAAAAGATTTGGCAAAAAGTCACACAAGCCCTTCAAGTTTTTCATGGATTTTCTGAACATATGAAAGCTTTTTAACCAACCTTTCCCTTCCACACATGGTTTACTTTTGAAGGCAGAGCAAATACGAGTGCAGTGGCTTGGGGAGGGCTTACAATTTATTACCTGCTTAAAGGGTTGTAGCACACACTGAAACACTGGAGGTGCGAAAGAGGACATGGGATTCAAGTTATTTTGGCTGCAGTCCAGCAAACAATTAGGCTGCTTATATGCCGTTCAGATCAATAGGACTGAAACTGTCTGACCATGTGCAGGATTGCAGTCTTTGGGCTGTAATCTGATGCCATGGTTGTATAATCTCTTTGGCTGCTCACTCATGTGAAATGGACAACGAAAAGTGGGGTGTGTGGAATAATTAGTTATTGTTTATTCCCAAGCTGTCTCAGACCACGGTTTCACCTTTCTCAATTACGCAGTGCTGAAATCTTATAGTGGATGGTGGAGCTTTCTGGATTTGGTTTCATTTTGTTTCAGACAGAGGATACTGAAGGCCTATGAGGTTTTTGTATTATTTGGTGTATCTACAAGTAGAGCACAGGTGGAGACAAACAGCTGAGCACTCTGATCAGGCAGCGGATCCACCACCCCACTTCAGACTGGAGATCTAGTTGGGGAGAAGACCCTCCAAGTTGCTTTCAAGCCTTCAGATAAGTCTCTGCCTCTTTCTCTCCTTATTTTACCCTGCATTTCCCAAACTGCACCTTTTGCTTTTACACCCGCATCCACATACATCAGTCCCCTACACTTAGTTGGATGTGAAGTAAAGGTATGTATCATTTCCCAAACTCTTGATTGTCTTCCCCGCTCAAAATTCACAAAATCACAAGCAGGCAACCTGTGGCCCATAGACCATATGCAATCCTTGGCCATTTTGGCCAAGCCTATTGAATCCTTGCCTACCTTTCCTTGCTGACCACTGACCAGCCATCAGCTGCCATAAATACGGATTAATTGGGCAGCAGTGGCAGCCTAGACTTGTGAATTATTTTAAGAGTGCTTTTGAACCATATTCCTTTCTGGAATTCCTTTATGGAAAAACAGAATATATGACCAGGTCCTTGAGTTTTAAAGAGGGTACAGATTTCAAAGGAAGCATTGGCAAATCATTTCAGCTCAAACAGCACAAGCCTTTCACTCATAAGAAACAAAACTATCTCCTATTAGTTGGCTTTATCAGAAAGCACTATCATGTAGAGTGACTACTGAGACTGACCAGCTTTAGTCATGACCTCATGGCTGATAAGTTTTGCAGCTGAGTGTCTTCCAGTCTGTGAGGTAGCCCCAGAGAAACAGATACGTCTCTGTCTTTGAAGGCTCAACTTTTGTGCAGGACGTTTCTGCCTTGTAACTCTTGGTGGTGGGGTGCCGGGTGAGGGGGTGGTGTGCAGAGGAAGAGGCATAGGAAGAGTCGTCAACCTGCTCCATAAAATTCTCCAGAGTACGAGCAATAAACAGAACATGCAATAAACTTTAGTGTTCTGGTTGAACTGTGGATAGGTTTCCCCATAAACGCAAGAAGGCACTCAACAATTTTTAAACAAACTGAGGAAAAACCACTCTTGGGGATAAGCAGCTTTGTGGCCTGCAGCATAAAAGCCCTCCAAAGTATGTAAACACAACAAGTATAAAGCAAGGGTTAGTATAAAATGAGCAAATGGAGGATGGTGTTCGCGGAGAAGCAGTGGGCAAATCTATCACAAAAAGTTGCACATGGAATGGTATAATAGGAGCACTGTAGAGAGACTCAGCCTATGCCCAATTGAGATCATGGATGTGAATGATGATTGAGTACTTTCATGCTCAGGCCACACTGGAAGCTAGACCTGTATCATCAATTCTAATGGGCAGCAGGGTTTCAGGCAGAAAGGCCTTTCTCATCATTTGCTACCTGATGCCAAGAGTCAGAGCTGGGGCCTTCTATATGTAAGCATACATTCTACTACTGAACTATGGCAAGGATGGGTAACCTTATGCCCTCCGGATGTTGTTGGATGCCATCAGCCTCCAGCAACATGCTCAATGGGCAGGGATGATAGGAGTTGTTCAGCAGCATTTGGAAAGCCACAGATTCCTCATCCCTGAGCTATGCTTTCTTCCGCCCACTCCCATTCATTCAGGCCATATTTTAAAATTTTACTTAAAAGCCCACTGAGAGGCTGGAGCTTTCATTCCTGTGAGATGTTGAACTTCCGTTTTCTGTAATTCAGACTGTATCTTGCAAAGGTGGAAGCTAATTTGCAGGAACATAACTTTTCACCGTTTCATCTCCTTAAAACAGCTTCTAAACATCTCCAAGCATGTTGTGCATATTTGTGTGTATGCTACTCATGCAAATCCATAGAAGCTGTTTTAAGGAGATGAAACTGTGAAAAGGAAACAAAACTCAAGAGCTGTGTTATACTAAATCTATAGCTCTGCATCTGTGTCATTATATCATTCCTACTGGCATTATAGAAATCTTTTGCCTTATTTATCTCTCCCCCCCCCCCACTGCCAAATTCATTGATTCACTTATGCAGGTTGGTCTGGGTATTCTAGTAAAGACGGATGATTTTGATTGTCTACTGCATTCCTTATACCTCTGCTTAGAAGAAGTGCAGCTATATATTTCAACATACATTTGGAACATGTATTTTAAAGACGCTATCAAACATATTCAATATTTTCTGTGGCAAGGTCCCCCACTGCTAAGTCAAATTTTGTGAGAAACATGACAAATAGTTGAGACAACTGCTGCAGCGGCAAAACTCTTTTGCATGCTTATTGCGTAACATTATGCAAACTTCTTAATCTTGGCCTTAATCTTATGCACACGTATCTTGGAGTAAGCCCTACCAAGTATAATGGGAGTTGCTTCTGAGTAAACGTGTGTGTGTGTGTGTGTATATATATATATATATATATATATATATATGTATATATATATTGAAGGCTGTGCTGAAATTGTAGCAGGCAACTGTTCTGTTGCTTAAGCTGCAGAAAAAAACCCTATGTTCCCACATCTTTCCAGTAGAAAATAAATTGAGTAAACCAAAACAGATATTTAAAATACTGATTGGCTTTTGCTGTATACTCAGATTGCAATTGGACAAGCCCTCATCATTGGCACACAGGCATTAACAAGAATCTATCAGATTTTCAGTCCTTAGCATCATGAAATATTTTCAGTGGGAGAAAGGAAAATGTTGGTGGAGCATATTTTTTAGTAGTCCTGCATAAGATTGCACAATTCATGTAACAAACTTATACATTTGGCCAGGAGTTCAAACTTGTTACCTATGCCTACCTTCTACTAATTAGAATCAAGGTAGCCGGGAACAAGGTGCAGCCAGAGATCTACCGAATCTATGGCATGAGACCCTGTAACTGGAAAGAGGTTTGACCTGAATTTCCTTTTGGTTTAGAATCCCATGAATTTGAGTCTGGTTGTACTGGCCCTGAATAGATACTAAAAATACACAATGACCCTGATCTTACAAGGCCAGCTATGTGTGTAACTGGATTTTAACCTGCAAAGCAGGTGCTTATGTGGGATCAAAAAGAAATGGAATGACGAGGGTTGCCATATTTCAAAAAGTGAAAATCCGGACCGGTTTTCTTTCTTTCTTTTGACAAAGTTCTATGGCAACCCTGGAGCAGCTCTCAGTGAAAGTAAGATAGCTGCTTTTTATTTTGTAAGTTTCTAGTCCTCACTATACATGCAGCTTGTTTCCACAAATGACTCTGGATTGCAGCCAGTGCCTGTTCAAAAGGGGCACTAAAATATTTCCAAACTAAATAAAATTTGCTCAGGGGGTAAGGTTAGAGACACTACTACAACATACAGTGGTGCCTCGCAAGACGAAATTAATTTGTTCCGCGAGTTTTGTCGTCTTGCGATTTTTTTCATCTTGCGAAACACGGTGTCGGGAAAGTTTTGGAAAAGCTTCAAAAATCACCAAAGTCTTTAAAAACCTCAAGAAAGGCTACCACACCGCGTTCTATGAGTTGCTCCTCGAAGTCAAGTCGCAACTGTATTAACGGTGTTAAGAAAAAGGAAACAAACTTGCAAGACGTTTCCGTCTTGTGAAGCAAGCCCATAGGGAAAATCGTCTTGCGAAGCAGCTCAAAAACCAAAAAACCCTTTCATCTAGCGAATTTTTTGTCTTGCGAGGCATTCGTCTTGCGAGGTACCACTGTATTAGAAAGCTGTTTTGAATTAGATGCTTTATTTGCTTTCAGTTTACAGAATTTCTCCTTATTTTATTTTAAACCATAGGGATGTTTATTTAAATCAGAATGGCCAAGTCCAAGTTTTCATTTGGAGAGATTAAGAGTGCAATCCTAACCATTTCTAAAAGGAAGCACATAAAAAACAGGAAGAATCCAATGATGTAGATGGATCTCAGAGATGCTGGACTGTTTATTGTTGTTGTTATTATTATTATGTTAGCCTGATTGAATTCAGTGGGGGCTTTCTGCCAGGTAAACGGGGTTAGGAGTACAGCCCAAGTCATTTAAAAGTTCATTCTTAGTTTGCATGTGATTAAATATTGCTGCATGTTTTGTTTTTATATTACAGACTACCAAATAAAATTGGCACGCAGATTTGCATGACCATTTTGAGAATTAATGAAATATGATCTCCACTGGAGATTCAGCTAACAATATTTACAATGCTTACTCCCTGTGTGGTTCCTAAAACTGCTTTGTGCTCTAAAAATATATATAAGTGAAAATCTGCTGCAACTGCAGGATTGCTGGGGTCAGTGGATTTACATCAGGATTGAGATGGACTCAAAAGCTACACCAGTGTAAACTGGCCCCATAGAATAGATTGTTTTACCTGCTTCATGAATTTGGATAGATTTTTTGGTGAAGTGGAAACAGATTGCCAAATGTGTGACTCATATTTGAAAGAAAACCTTGGGAAATGTTTTAATTGCCATAAAGTAGAATAGCAACTAGAGTAAAATCCTGTCCTTTGAGAATTACCAGTTGTCCCCCAGTTGCCAGCCAGAAGTAGGATCTGGAAGGTGCGGTGGTTGTGTCCAAGGAAGGACCTAATGGTCCACTTTATGGGGTGGAAACTGGCTTAGTATTTCCCATTTCCCATTTTATTTGTTTGTTGTTCTTACATGTTGGGAATGTAGAAGCAGTTGCAAAGCATGGGGTGGCGGTGGCTGTGGGCTGGATTTAACTAAACTGGAAGCCGGTGTAAGGACTCTCACTAATGCAAAGAGGCTTTCCCTCTTCTCCTCCCCTCTGGAGGGTTGGGAGAATCCTCACCAGAACAACACAAAGAGGGAAGAGAGAAAACATCATTCCATCTCTAAAGCAGAAATGTTGGTGTTGACAGAATGATCATATTAGTGGATTCTTTAGTAATGTGGGGAGAGAGAGAGAGACTGTGTGTTTGCCATCAAGGAACGGCTATTTCCACCTTGTTTTCACAAAAGAAATGCCTCTGGTTTGGGGGTGAATGTTCTTTTAAACACTTTTTTCATTTCATTATAAATCATTTCCCAATAATCCTTAACTATTCTGCATGACCACCACATATGATAAAATGTTCCTTCTACTTGTGTTTTTGTGTGTGTGATATAATACTTTTTATTATATATTGTTATAGGCCCACAGCATTTAGGCTGCTTGTCTTGTCTGTGAACCACATTGAGCACAGATGTATTTGTGGGGAATGTGGCAAATAAATAGATTGACAATGACAATTTGTACATGAATCTGTACCTTAGATAACTTTAGGAACACATTGGCACACCAAGAGAAGTAGGATCAAATCCTTCTGCACTCTATGTTTGGCTACACCATCATTATCATATTGGGTGAATTTCTACCTTTAGGCATGTAAGTGCTAAACAAACAAACAAACAAACAAACAAACAAACAAGAGTTCCCTATCTTTCCTCTTAATTGTTCACTGAAATCACTACTTGAGAGATGACAGATCATGTGGAAGTCTTTGTACACAGTGGCAGATGTTGTGGAAGTGATTATGATGTGATCAACACATAACGGTAAATTTGGTGGTGGTGGTAGGAGCTGGTTAAGCCCTTCTAAAGGAACTGAAGTGGTAACAAAAGATGCTACACATTTGTGGAGGTGATCAGTCAATGTTTATCTTGCAAGGCTCCAGTTTACAGTTGCTCAGAGGCACAGATAAAGCTGAGTACACAATGTGTGTGTAGCAATTGGGAGACTGCCTCTTGCCAGCTTTTCTCCTGGCATTGGAGAAATCCAGGCTAATCAAGCAGCTGCATAATCAGCATTTCACAGTAATCCAGGCATACGGTCCAGCAACTGTGAAGTTCAGTGATATCCTAGGTTTTAAACTCCTATCTAAGTTAATGAACCTTTGTTGTCTGGAAAAACCAAGGTCCGCCAATCTGTCTATGTAGCCAGCTGTGACTGGAAATTCCTTATGCAAATATGCCTTGGGGAAGACCTGTGAACTACGTGTAGATATGGACATGTCCCTATTACCGGCAAGCTTTTACATCCTATCTAGGTACATAATACCTCCGGGAATTTCTCAGGCTGTGTAAGCTCTTGTATGTTTTAAAAGTGGGAGTGGGGGAGGGAACTCCCAAGAACACTGGATTCAAAATTTAAAATCAATATGAGAGCCTAATGCATCATGACTTCCACATTATGGTTCCCCCTTCTTTAGGCAGGCCTGCCTAAATGCCAATCTGCAGACTTGGGACCATGCTTTGCAAGCTTGTGAATGACCTGATTATTTTATTAGTAGTGTGCCTGTTGAGAACCCTTGCTTTTCCTCTGTAATTTTGGGGGTGAATGTATTTATGCTTTTGCAGATTTAAAAAAATTATATTCTGATCTTCTGAGAAATCCAGAGGTTTGAGAGATTTTACTAAGGGGCTCCTCAGTGAGAAAATCAATACTGGCAGACAAGCTTCCCTGAAACACACCACTACTATTGTAACCTTCTTCATTCTGCAGCCTTCCTGGGTGCTTGCACTTCCTGAAAACCCCAAA
Source organism: Podarcis bocagei (assembly GCF_964188305.1). NCBI lineage: Eukaryota > Metazoa > Chordata > Lepidosauria > Squamata > Lacertidae > Podarcis > Podarcis bocagei. Next base: position 43,386,653 of record NC_138127.1, read on the forward strand.
ACATTGGGCTGGGCTTTCCAGCAAGCATGAGAAGCCAAGGAGGCTGCCTACCATGTTCCTGTTAGGTAGTCACCGTTACTTTTTGTAGGTGAGATATTTTTACTTTCAAAAAAATCAGTGTGGAATTTTTTTTTTTTTTTTTAAGGCAAAAGGAAGGACGTCCCTTAACACATTGATACCAGGGGTTTGGTACCCAAATTCCCCAACCAAATAAAATCTCAGGGCAGGAAAAGATACCATGAAGTAACTCTACCTGAGGGCCTTTTTCAGATCAGGATGTGCAAACAGCCAGGGAAGCCACAGAGTGCTGGAAACTCTGTTTAAACATTGTTTGAAAAGAACACCCATACAGCCCTCAGCCACTTCACAACCATAAGATAAGCTCAACATTGCACTCACTGAAATTCTGAAGAAATTCTAAAGTACCCCGTGAGGCAGAAAAAGCATAAACCCCTTTTGCAGGGGAAGAAAACTTTTAATAAATTGGAGGGCAAGTTTTGGCACAGCACTGGTTGATAACAGGAGGTGTACAGATGGTGCTGCTGCTGCTTCTGCTGCTGGTGTGTGTGTGTGTGTGTCAAAATTGGGTTTGGTTCATTCTAACGACCTCTTCTAGGCTCCTGGAGCTACTTCTGGCATCAACAGCTTTCCCATTCACAACAGGTTAATGTGGGCAGCAGCCATGACCAAGATATCCTAGTATGTATCTAAGAGCTCACATGGGTCTCAGGCATATTTCAGCCTGAAATATTATATGTGTTACCAATTCAGAATTCAGAATTCAAGGAAGTGTCCAATCCTGGCTGTTTGATCTAGATTACAGGTAATCTCAGCAATTGAGGTTATCACGAGTGGCAACTAAGTAACTATAGAACTTGGATCTGTTTCTTATAAAGATTGTATCAGGTCTTCCATTAGAGCCTAACTGCTTCAATCTGTTCTTCTGTACTACTTACACTATTGCTCATATGTTGCAATTGCTTCAAATTTCATATATTGGACTTGATGATAGATTTAAAAGCAAAGGACTGCTATTGGGTTAATGGGCAAAAAAACAGTGAGCATTTTCAGGTTTCTGAAACCCTTCTAAAATTTTATATAGAAATGTTCATGGTATAAACAGATCCTGGATTCCTTCCCGCCCTTCTAATTTATGGCTCCATTTGGATAAATAAATAGTTCATTATTGGGACAGGACAAAAACTGGAGTTTATTACTCTACATAAAGTCCATCCTCTATGTGAACTTTAGTAGGTATTTAATTTATACTTGACACACATTAGGTTTCCCCTCTAATTTACACTCACATTCCCTCACATGAATGTTACTTACTAGCCAGTAAGTCAGTGGTTAAAACAAATGTACAAAAAACAGCAAGTCCACCTTTACAGGAATACCTGTGATTACAGCAATAATCTGTTACTGTATAAATGAACATTATTGAATCAGGAACAATGTGGGGAGATATCAAATGTAGAACAGCTATTTTCTTACTGGCATATTCTTAACTGTACTCCTTAGGAAAAAGAATGAAGCATATATAAAGAGCTAAGTACAAATCACTGACACCAACATTTCACCAATTTAAAGTATAGTCATTATTTCTAAATTTGCATATATACAAATTATATGCAAATGTACAAAAACCTTTGTCTTCCTTTTTGGTGATGTGTAAGTGTCCACCTTACATAATTGGTTGAGGTTTCACCACTGGAATCTCATGTTGAAACGTAATATCCAACAGAACTTGTAGAAAGTGAGAACCTCCCAATCCAAGCCAAAAAAACCCAATTTTGAACAAGATCTGGAAATTTCCATTGGTCCACAAGGCAGTACTCAGATTGTTGACTGGAGCTGGCTATCAAGAACATGTGACCCTGTTGTTACTATAGCTACAATGGCTTTCAATTTGTTTGCAGACCCAACTCAAATGTCGAGTGTGACTTTTAAAGCTCTACATGACCGGAGACTAGGATATTTAAATGGCTGGTTTCTTTCATATGAAGCTACCCATCTATTAAGATCTTCTAATACAGAGCCCCTCCTTTGCACTCCACCAATATTTGGTGTATAGTGGGTTGGAATATCAGACAGTGTCTTTTCTGTGGTGGTGACACCTTGGTTCTGGAGCTCCCTATCTAGGCTGATCTTTGATGCTGTTCCAGCACTTTGTGAAGAAACTCTCTTTTTAGAGAGCATAGTGGAGCTATGCGCCAGTGGAGGAAAATGTTTTGTTTTAAGATATTTTATCAGTCTTTTAACAACTATTGTTACTTATTTGATCTCTTTTGTTGTATTTTGTAAGCACTTTGAGTATTTCATTGGAAAGGTAGTATTAGCTGTTATTGTTTGGAAAGGAATGAGAATTAGTTGAGTCAAAGCAAATTGGAGTTCGGGTGTGTGCACTGGGGTCCTTGATTTAGGATTAGAGACCATGCTATGTGCTTCTTGAAATGTATTTATTTCTATTGTGTACTCTTTCATAGGTTTGAAAATAAAGCAAATATTTCAAAGGCAACATAACTCTTCTGTGCTTTCTCATCTGAAAGAACCAAAGCCTCAAACCTTTTTGTTCCTCATGAAAGTTGGACAGCTTAACCACATAACCAGAAAGATAAATGACAGGCCAGATGTTAAATAGAAGTTGAGAAGTATTAAATTGTACTGGATGCAACCTGCCTTCCTATTGTGACATTATCCATTATATCCTATGAAACTACTCTGTCATAGGTGAACAGTAGGGGTGTGTTTCTGAATGATTTATGAAATCAAATAACAGCTCATATATCTATCTTCCTCAGAAGTGAGCGGATCACAGTTTTTGCCAGATACACCTTAGGAAACCAAATTTAAACATCCCTCAGAACAGTCTATCTTAGTCACTCACTCAGTCACAAAGAACAATCTTATCCATGCTACCCAACAATGACATTTCTATTGTATGTACATAGCTGAAATTATCCTGTCGCCAAGAGATCAACACTGAGTTGCCTTATCTTGAGGCAGCCTCAGGCTACTAGAAGTGGGTATTTCTCAGAATAATTTTTACATGATTGTTGAAATCCTTATCCTGTGACTTCCCATCCCTTCCAGTGTTAGTTTGCCCTTGTCTTTTTAAAACAAGCACAATTCTTTCTAGGGCTCCCCTCCACCTAGGGTTAAATAACCACTGGACAATATATATAACCAATCTAATAATAATAATAAAAAAAAATTTTATTTATATCCCGCCCTCCCCAGCCGAAGCCGGGCTCAGGGCGGCTAACAACAATAAAACAGTACAAAAGTACAACATAAACAACATTCTAAAATCATTCATTATAAAAATTAATTAATTCAAGCCACTGGCAACCATTGGGCCAGAGCTCTGCGAAGATTGCCGAGGGAGGGAGTCAGGCTGTGCCCTGGCCAAAGGCCTGGTGGAACAGCTCTGTCTTGCAGGCCCTGCGGAAAGATGTCAAGTCCCGCAAGGCCCTGGTCTCTTGTGACAGAGCGTTCCACCAGATCGGAGCCACAGCCGAAAAAGCCCTGGCTCTAGTTGAGGCCAGCCTAACCTCTCTGAGGCCTGGGACCTTCAAGATGTTTTTATTTGAAGACCGTAGGTTTCTCTGTGGGGCATACCAGGAGAGGCGGTCCCGTAGGTACGAGGGTCCTAGGCCATATAGGGCTTTAAGGTTAAAACCAGCACCTTAAACCTGATCCTGTACTCTAGTTCTGTCTTTGGAAAATAGCATACAACTTTTGGACAGTTTCATGTAACCAATAGAGAGGGGAAGCAGCATAATCACAGCAGCCTCCACCTCAAACTTTCATGCCATCTCATCTGCACAGACCCTTAGCACATACAAGTTGCTTGTTGAAAGTTTATTGTAATTGGCACTTGGAGCATTGTCTAAATTCCTGTGATGCCACTGACATTCGTATGAAAAGGACGTCAAAACTCAATACACTGAAATTACATTTTCTTCTCTAGATAATAGCTGAGCTGCTTCCACAGAAGACTGGAGGTGTAAATGAGCGTTCTGGCTTGGCTTTATGAAATAAACTCATATCCATGGATGAGCCTCTTTGATACATGGAATGTTCATGAACATTTTAATTGTTCATAAGTAATCTGTCAGGATAAAGGATTTAAGATGAGAAACAGTTGTGTGCTGTTAGTAGGAAGGGATGCAGAGAGGTGAAGAGGTCAGAATTAAGATAAATAAACCTGATCGTGGTTTTTATAGGCACCCATTTGTATAATTATAATTGGAAATAAGATTTTTTTCTGTCTATAGTCCTATAATTTTAAACCACCCCAGTCTACCCTCAGTGAACAGAATGAATAATTGCTTTTCATTTTCCTTCTGACATCATTTTACATATATAAAAACATTTTTTTACTCTAGGCAGAGTTCCAAATTTTGGAATTTCTCAATCATTCTTCATTTTGGTGATTTTAAAAAAACCTCTATTACCCCTAGAGTTCTCTTCTAAATCATTTGTGCCTTACTATTACTCCAAATAAGCAGGGCATTTTTTCAGCCAGAACACATTGGAACTCTCTGGTGGGCGCCATTGCCATTCTAAGAGAAAGAGGGAGGTGAATTCCGGCACCTCTTTTTCTAGAAAAATAGTACTGCAAATAAAGTATGTGAAAGATAAGCCAAAACGATCTCAAATTTATGCAGTTAGATTGAATATTAAGCAAAGGGAGGAGAGAAGTTAATGTTGATGGCATATATAAAGTTAACTTTTTACACACTTTTTCTTAAACCCAACTTCATATTGTTGACATGCCATTGTTAACTAATGAAGTGTCACAAGGCATAATTAGGGTGTTGTTATATTCTGTTTTTAATGTATAAATAATGTATACATGTATAATGTATAAATATTCATAAGTTTAAGAAGGCCAATTAAGAAAGTCTCATAAGTTATAGATTCAAGAGTGGAATACTTTGATTTGCTGACTGCCCATGCATTACTTTCAAGGGTGTTTTTTTAAGCATTTAGAATGCAACTTGAATTGCTATACTAAACAAACTACGTCCAATTCTTCTTTAATTCATGGCAAAATCCCTAACTTATGGCTTTGTAGCTACTTTGTGAAACCAGATCCAAAAAGATACTTGTATATAATGCTCACTGTAGACTTTTGGTTACTCTGTGTCTAAAATTATTCTTGGTACTGAATAAAGTATTCCATGCTTTTTTGTCCTCTTAACACTAGAAATGGGATCTGGCAAGGTTTTAAAGGTGAACTTACCTAAATTGCACTTTCTTAAACAATATGAGGACCAAGAAACAGCCATTCTTCAAAATTCACACTTCTCTAAATTTTGCAGTGTAGTTATCTAACCAAGTAATATGTGAAAATGCAAAAAGTAGGGTAAAGTGTGCATTAAAATGTATATGCTAGTGAAAATAACACTAAATGCATTATATCAGGGGAAATTGCTCTGCAAAAATGTCCATATTGGGCAAAATTGCCTACAAAGTCAGAGAAAATCGCAAAAAAATCAGATGAATGTTCATGAGCACTTTCCCCCAGAAAATTCACAAATTTGTGGAATTGCGGAAGAGCTGAAGACTGGGGAAATGAGGAACTGAGAGAACCCAAAATGGATGGATTCACTTGTCCCTGCTTAACACCAACAAGTTCTTCCTGAATCTCCATCCATACTTTCCTTTTTGAAATGACCTAGCTTTCTCGTGGCAAGAATATGAGGCAGCCAGGTTTAAACCTATACTTAAAATTCATGTTGAAATCAATTGGATTGAACCATGTTTAACAGTGACTGAATTCCACCACCATTTTTGGTGCATTTGTAGGCCAGGCCAATTAAAGCAATTGTTGCTAAGGTCGCACTAGTCCTATGGTCAGAAATAACTATAGCTGCACTTTCAATAAAAATGTCATTAGTTTTGGAAACAAACAAAAGTCTTGATAACACTTTAGAGCTTCAATCCACAGTAATTTGGCACAGGGCTTTCAGTGTGGCGAACACTGTTTTGCGAAACAACATCCCTGTTGTGATATGGCTGGTGTCTATCACCTGTACTTTCCAGAAACAGTTACTATTATTAGTAACGATTACAGTTACTGCTGAAGACTTCTTTATTTCAAGAAGTTTTTCCTGCTGGATTCCAGCCTTGGATTCATTTTCTTTTGTTTTTAGCCTTTCTTCAGTTCTTGGTTTTGTTTTTAAAACAGCTTTTAACTGTTTTCATGGTATGCTTTTAAATCACCCTGAGTTGCATATAAAAGATGATTCATAAATTAATAAATAAGGACAATGGTGATAATAATTTACAGCCAGAACATTTCCCCCTTCAGTATATCCAGCTCTTAGTAGAATTTAGAAAATATCTAATGAGTCATAAGAGGCTATCTATCTGCCTATAATACAGCAGTCGTGATGTATGGGGAACACATCTGGATGACCCCAGCAGTGTAACTTAAGGAAAAGGGATTTTCCTTAAGCTGTGCACTGAATACTATATGAGCCCTGCAACATTTTGTGAAGAGAGATGATGGATAGCTGTAGCAGTGACTGGACCTATCTGACAGCACCCTTACATAGCTACTGACTGTGTTGCATTGTCATAGGAGTGGACGTTAAAATACACTTAACCATCAGAGGAAGCAGGTTGAAAAGGTAGGATATCATTATTTCAAATACTTCTCCTTGCAGTTGTGCAGTTTCACTGTTTCTAAAGGACTGCTAAATATACTTGATCAGTTCATTTTGTAAGAAATGTGTTGTTGTTGTCATTTATATCCCACCCTTCCTCCCAAAGGTGCCCTATGCTCCAATACCCTCCAACATATTGAGTGCCCAAACTGGGACTTGCGTCATTCCATCCATGCTCTCGCGTGAGTCGCACAAAATCATGGAGCCCCAAAGACATGCTTTCTTGGGGCCCATGCTCTCACGTCACCCAAAAATGTGCATTTTGGGCAGTCACACAAGATTGCAGCTCCCAAAAAGCATTTTTTGGACGGTGAGATTTCATGCAGAAATCACAGTGCCCCAAATGGCTGCTGTGCTCTTGCAGGAAAAAAAATCCATTTTTTCTGGGATACTTGTGGGGCATGCTATGTTTCGCTAGCACACTTGGATACTTGGACTGTATGTTGGGAAGAATGATTATAAATGTAATTTAGCATGCATTTCAACAGGAAAGCTAAGTCTTGCCCTTTGTGGAAAAAGTGCTTTTCAACTAATAATTTCATCATTTATAGCCTTTGGTTAAGGTGTAGGGAGATGGTGTTTAACATCTGAGCCATCATTCCATATATACTTTGGATCATCCTCTTAAGAATACCAGCGCATCCTACAATATACATAGTTCCCAGGTGGCCTGTACATTGGCAGTTTATAGGCAAAGCTTACTTAACTACAGCAGTAGAATTGAATCATTTGCCTTTAGGTGATTCTCTAGGCTTTCCTTAGTTATTACCTCTGTTAAATTGGTGAACTCTGTAGGCGGCAGCAGTCTCGGTCTTGCTGTAGCGGGAGCCAAGAAGACAGATGTTCTTGACTTTGTCTACTATTTAATTCATCAGGGGTGATCTAAGCATTTTCTTACTCTGGAGTGTCAAACCATTTGTTCTTATTTCATACAAGAATGTTAAGGTCTTTATACACAGCCATATAACAAAGGTGTAACAAAGGTGTTATAGTGTCAACAAAATCAATGATGCAATGATGGTGGGGCTGCTTGATCTCTTAGCAAGGTTCTTTGCCTTGCATTAATATGCTTAAACCAGTTTAAAAATTGTTGAAAACTCTAATTGTATGCTAGGGGTCAGCAAACATTTTCAGCAGGGGGCCGGTCCACTGTCCCTCAGACCTTGTGGGGGGCCGGACTATATTTTGAAAAAATAATAATGAATGAATTCCTATGCCCCACAAATAACCCAGAGATGCATTTTAAATAAAAGGGCACATTCTACTCATGTAAAAACATGCTGATTCCCGGACTGTCCGCAGGCTGGATTTAGAAGGCGATTGGGCTGGATCCAGCCCCCAGGCCCTAGCTTGCCTACCCATGTTGCATGCTGTAGATCTCCACCTGGTAAGTTTAGTTTACTAAATTTGTTAACCCCTTGCCACAACTGACAGACATCCTAAAGTGACTTACAGAACAAAAAAGGAATAAATTACAGAAAATACAATCTAACTAGACTGTGACTACAGCACTATGACCCAGAACAAATATTATGTGGTATTTATCCCCAAAATATTCCAGAATCATTTTTTTTAAGTCCTCCACCACACATCTAGCACAGGAATGGACAGCCACCCAAAGACAGACTGATAGTGCTTTCTATTTGCCAGAGAAAGCAAAGCAAATATCCAATCATAGGTCAGCACCAATTGGGCAGCAGCCAAAAGTGTCACCACCAGCCGGACCTCTCCTTCTGACTGTAGGGTCCAAAATGGTTTTAAATACTTGGGTCCCAAGCCACTTTGGGCCTTGTAAACTCATACTAGCACCTTGAATTGGGCACAGTAGCTCTCTGCCAACCAATGCAGCACTTTTAGGACTGGTGGTCCATGTTCTCATATAACTCCCCACTTAGCCAGGCTAGAAGCTGCATTCTACACTAGCTGCAGCCTTTGGTTTTTCTTCAAGGGCAGCTCCTGCTGAGCATCTGGGAGAAGTTTCAGCTGCAATACCACTGAATTATCAGTTTTCTCATCATTGATTTTACTTATTTAAACCTTTTGTTTATTTTAAAGTCTTGGTTTTTTAAAAAATCTCCCTTTCTAAACAGTGTGATTTCCGCAATACTTGTGGTTTAAACTTTATTTTTTCACCCAAAATTCTTGGAATAAATGTTTAAAAATTAAACATTATTTTCAACCACACCGTTCTAGTTATGGCTTGATGTTTCTAAAGCAATTTGGAGGCAGAAAGAAATATGAAATAACCGGCTACTGGCTTTGTTCTTAGGCATTTCTCTTTTCTGGTTGGAAATAAGTGCCTTATATGTGTTATATCTCTGTAACTGAGACTAAATACAGCTTTTAAAAAGAAGCACTGGTAGATCTTGATCCGAAAGATGAGAATATAGTTATTTGTATCATATCTGGGGTTGGTACAATTTCAGGAAATTACCTTTCCCGAGATGTAGTCTGTTTTGTCAGCTTTTTCTTTCAATCTCAATTGAACATGTTTAATGTAACATTCCTGTTAATGGCTCTTCAATGGGGCTAGCCTGGCTTCTATCCAAGTACTTCAGTTTAGCTGATGTATGGAACCTGGCCAACTTATTTTAAACAAAATCTTTGCCTGGCTTGCCGTCAGCCTTATTATAAACAATTGTGCCTATGTTACAAAGGCAGTGCAACATCATGTTTTGTAAAGTATTGCTTGCATAGCTATTTCGCCTAAGTATTTAAGTTTTAGTGGCCTGTATCTTAGAACTGGGGAGTTCTTGCTTCGTAGCTCAGCCTACTTACGGCTTATTGTGGTGCATTCATGCTGAGAGTTGATTCTGTAGAGAAAAAGGCTACCAGAATGATAAAGGGGATGGAGCAATTCACATATAAGGCAAAGTTCCAGCATTTGGGACTTTTTTAGTTTGGAGCAATGGCAAGTAAGAAATGACATGGTAGAAATTTACAAAAATTATTCATGGCATAGAGATATTGGATAGACCTTGAGGATATCCAATAAAATTGAATGCTGGAAGATTCAGGACAGATAAAAGAAAATACTTGATAGTTAAACTATGGAACTCATTTCCACAGGAGACCGTGATGGTCACCTATTTGGATGGCTTTAGAAGATGATTAGACAGATTCCTGGAGGACAAGGCTATCAATGGCTACTAACTACGGTGGTTGTGTTATACATCCATCGGCAGAAGCAGTTGCTGGGAATTGCAGGTAGGCAGAATGCTGCTATGCTCATGTCCAGCTTGCAGGCTTCCCACAGACATCTGGTTGTCTGCTGTGAGTTGCTCAACTAGAGGAGCCATTGGCCTGACTCAGGAGGTCTCTTCCTCCTGAGAGTAGTAGTTCATAAGTTACAGTGGTTAAGCTCGTAACTGAAATGAGATCTCCTCTGATCTGCTGTTGCTCTGTGGTTCCAGTCTGCATTGCCCTTTGCATTTTTTACACTCTCCAGAATTCCTCATATAATTTCAGATTTGGCACAAGTGCTGCTCACAACACTTTGCTCTACGTGTTCTATGCAAAATTTGGAAATAAAATCCAGAAGAATTGCAGATTTTGAACACACAATGCCAAATCCAGAAAGGAGGAAAGACAGGAAAGGTGTTTGTTTTTTTAAAAATCAAAATCCAGGGGATAAACTTGAGATAGTGATGCTTCCCAAAGTTGGTCTAATAATGATGGTGACCTACCTTGCAAGTTGTTGCAAGGATATATGAGGGAACAAAGTAAAACACCGTGGCCACTCTAAAGCATTGCATAAACGCTAGGGATTTTTTAATTTATATGCTGGCTTTCTGTACATAGTTGTATATTGTTGTTACTCTGTCCAGGCATGACTTCTCAATTCCCACTCCTCTCTATACAGATTACTGTAGGAATGGATGCAGGTGGTACTGTGGTCTAAACCATCAGAAGGTAGGCGGTTTGAATCCCTGCGACGGGGTGAGCTCCCGTAGCTCTGTCCCAGCTCCTGCCAACCTAGCAGTTTGAAAGCATGCCAGTGCAAGTAGATAAATAGGTACCGCTGTGGTAGGAAAGTAAACAGCATTTCTGTGTGCACTGGTTTCCATCATGGTGTTCCGTTCTCCAGAAGCAGTTTAGTCATGCTGGCCACATGACCCAGAAAGCTGTCTGTGGACAAACAGCAGCTCCCTCAGCCTGAAAGCGAGATGAGCGCCGCAACTCCATAGTCAGCTTTGACTCATAGCTGTCAACTTTCCCCTTTTCTTGCGAGGAATCCTATTTGGAATAAGGGAATTTCCCTTTAAAAAAGGGAAACATTGACAGCTATGCTTTGACTGGACTTAACTGCCCAGGGGTCCTTTACGTTTAACTGTGGGAAGAATTTGTTAATTCAGGATTTAGTTGGTCAAATTTCCTCTTTTATTTGTGTGTGATCCATGCAGCAGGATCTAGGTACCTGGGGATAGTTGAACTTAAGAAACAATTAAGAACACAGGAATCTGCCTTATATGAACACTGACCATTTGTCCACCTCACTCAGTACTGTCTGCACTGACTGGCAGTGGCTCAACAGGATTTCATAAAGGGGTTCCTTCCAGCCCCACCTGGAGATTCTGGGGACATGTTGAAGCAGATCCTTTACCACTGAGCTCCAGGCTTCCCCCATTATTCACATTACATGTAAATCTTTTGAAACCAGCAGTTTAGGGTTTAGGACAGCCATGGCCTGACATTGCTACCAGTTACGGTTTGCGTATTTCCCCCAGACAGTTGTTCTCTTAACATTAATTATTGGAAATGCCTGGTTTGTCTTGTTTGCATCCACAGTGGAAAAACACTCACTGGTTCCTGCAGGTCAAAAGAATTAGGAGCACTGCTAGAATGTGCAGATAATGCTCTGTGAGTCTTTCTGACAGCCTAGATTTTTCACGCTCATTCACAGTAAATATACAGCTCGGATGTAACTGACACCAGCATATTAGAGGATTGCCTGGTTTTCCTGTTTAACACCTCTTAACCCTGTCTAAACAAATTATTTACCAAGGGCTTTACTGGCAAACAAGGATTCTTTCCTTCCAAATAAATGCACAAGACCGACTGCAGCTGTTCCATCAGCAATTGCTTGGGAAAGTTAAGTGTGGCAAGTAGGCAGCCGGAGGGGTCTCTGTTTTAGAAGAGACACGCTTTGCTATATTCTGTGACCAATCTGCTGACTGAAAGAAACAGCGACAACCATATCTGAACTAGGAGTCCTAGGAGGACTGTACCATATCATCTTTCAAAAGAATGCTTGCTCACATCAAAACCTTGCAGCCAATGAAGGAGAAGCCTAGCTTTTCTCCTAGATGTCATTTCCCTTTGTGTGTGGATTTTTAAAATTTATTTTTAAATATGAGATGCCATTCAAATGTGACTTCCACCTGAATTCTTGAGTGGGGGTATACTGCTCCTTCCCCTCCCTTCCCCCCGCCCTGGCAATGAAATAGATCAGAAAATTCTGTACACTGCAATCTAGAGGCAAATTCATACAGAGTTATGCATGCTATTCTTTCCTTTGTACAGTAGGCTACATTGCTGACATGCAAAAGCCAAAGGTTTCTACATACCCACTGGCACCCATATGTCTTTATGCAGGCAAGCAGTTCAAGAACAAATTCTAGGCAGTCAAAAGCATTCAGGGAGGATGCAGAGCAGGGGCAGTAAGGGGGGTGGTCTGAGGAGAGGGCCACTTGGGGGAGAGGCTGTGGCCTAGGGAGAGTCCCACTGATTAGACAGAGAGCCATAGAGAACTGCATTTGGCCCCTATGTCTGAAGTTCCTCACCGCTGTCCTACAGTTTTTCAAGAGTCTCCTGATATGACTAGTGATACATGTCGGCCTTGGATGTTACCCTGATGTGTCTCACACCTTAAGTGAAACTAAAAAGTTCCTGGTTAGGCAGACAGCAGATGTAAAGAGAAAGCTATCTTTATGGTAGCAGAATTGTAGATTAATTTTGGTTGGTGAAGTAGGTAAAAGGGTTAATTGTTCTGAGTAACAGCCAGATTTGATGTTTTCAAAGATGAGGACCAGTCACTACTTATTCATCCCAGAATGCTAGACATAACCTGATACCTGCAAGAACATAGTCAAGACTGGGGGTGCCAACTTGGGGGGAGGTAAGCCCCGCCCCACATTTATCACATGATGTGGTGCACACACACCATTTGAATGGCAATGCCAACTTGGGGGCCAGCCCCTTCATGTTTTTTAGGGACCCCTTGTTCCCCCAGTCATTGTCTCCTATAGCAAAGACTAAATCGGTTTGTATCTTTGATTGAGTTTAATAGACCACAAAGCTTAAATGCTCAGCCAAATTGTTCTGCTTTTAAAAAACTGTTTTCTGATTCCCCAACATTTAGCCTAATAGAGAGTTCAGAGAACTCAAAAGCTTATGCACTATTTCGTGACATTTTGGCTGGTTTTGATAAAGGAATTGCTCAACTATGGGTTTTGGAATTTTTACTCCAGTTGGATTAAAGGCTTATCCAGGGATTTGTGTGATTTCCCTTGGAATGGGTGATATGGTTCACAAATCATCTAGATTTGTCTTATCAACCTTATTCTTCATCTTCAGATTTCCCTTATACAGGAACATAGAAGGCTGCCAGACTATTGGTCAATCTACCTCAGCAGCAGTAGCTCTCCAGGGTTCTGCTCTGGTCTTGTTGACATGACTAATGTATACACGTGGTTATAGACAGTTTTGGTATATAGCAGCCTTCCCATATGTTAGCTCACCAGAGTGCTTCACCACCACAAGAAAAAGTGAAGCAACAGTTTTAGGACTTCGGGTCTCTTACACAAGGCAAACCTGTCTACTTTCCAGTAGAAGCTGTACAGTAAACTAAATTTGGCTTAATTAAATCGCATTTCTATGGAGTTCAGCATAAGTGAAATTGAGAGTTTAATGTATAGAATAAAAGCATTTTGGGTTGCATCCAGCCAAATCATTGCACACATGGAACAATTTCCACAAGTGCAACAGAATGGCCCATCCTTCTCACTCCCTGCACACACGCTCCAAATCTGCATTTGGCGTTTACCCAAAACTCTGGAGAAAATTTGTTGGTGGTGCAGGAAGAAACAAGGGACAGGAAGTCCCAGGGCACTTGCGGAAGCTGTTTTGCCTGCATGATGAAGTTAGATACAGTGGTACCTCTGGTTACAAACTTAATTCGTTCCGGAGGTCCGTACTTAACCCGAAACCGTTCTTAACATGAGGTGCGCTTTCGCTAATGGTGCCTCCCGCTGCCGCTGCGCGACTTCCGCTTGCATCCGGGGGCAAAGTTTGCAACCAGGAGCATCTACTTCCGGATTAGCGGAGCTCGTTACCCAAAGCATTCATAAGAAGGATGGTACGTAACCCGAGGTTCCACTGTACAACCCATTCTACCTAACATTTTCAAAAACAATACGTGAAGCAAGTTGACCTAAAAGAAAAGAAAACAGTAGGCTGCATACAATCTACTGGACTCATACTGGGAAGCTGATCTGTGTGGCAAGAGTGTTGTTCTATCTAGTGACATTAACACCCAAACAGGAAGTGGACAATGGAGTATTCACTGGCCTTGGTGTGTGGGTGTGGGTGTGGGTGTCTGTGTGGGTGGGCATGGTACTATCACTGCAATTGTGTCACAGATGCTGGCCAGAATCCAAAACAGAGTTATGCACATTTATGATAAATGAATCCGATGGGTTTAAGTATTCCTGACTGAATTGGACCGTAGCCTCTGGGCCTCCTATGAAATGTACCCCGTTAATCTATTTCAACTGGCAGAGATCAGTATGGATATTGGCCCAGTTCCCATGCAACCGACATGTGGCAATTGTGCTGACTCAGTCTGCTGTGCACCCACAAATTCTTCTGTGGATGTGACCTAGAACATCACATACCATGACATTCTTTGCTGACTGAGCCCGCCCCGATCATAAGGCTCAGACCTCCTAGCTGACAATTTGCATGGAAATCCTTTTGAAATGGTGACATACATTGCATCATTTAAAGTACAAATTTTAGATTTTTATTTAAACTTTGTAGAAGGCTAACTCAGAAAGACACCGAATGATTGGGCAGAAACTGCAGCGCTCACTGCATAACAAATGACACAAGAGGCTACACTGTTTGCTTGGCTGGAGTTGCTCGGCCTTTCATATGCTTTGCATGTGTTCCATGTCTCTTTGCAGCTGAAGTAAAAGTCTTTCAAAGAATTAAGCCTCTAATGAGTTGCAACTCATACCTCTTCTGCTGAAGGCCTCGTATATCACGCAATACAAATCACTAACAATAAATAAACACTTTTTCACTTACGGATAAATTTGCTACCTTGTTCTGATCTTATGAAAATACTCCTTTCTTAAACATAATGTCGTATTGTTAGTCTCTGCTGGCACATGGAGTTTAGGGCCCATTCTCCCTTAAAGAAATAAACAGTGAAGTGTTATCTGAGCCTTGTGTAGTTAAAAAATGTCTGCTGCTTGGCAGCAAAATTTGTTACCTTCAGACAGTCTATCTTTGTGCTAAGCAGCTTTAACTTATTACTCTTTTATGAGGAAGCCCCAATACGCTATTATTATCCAGCCCAAGTCATGGATTTAGCAGAAAAGTCATTGGTCTGTTAGGAAGCAGGACATCTCTAAAATCCACACATGTTTGTCAGACTTGCATGATTCTGGCCACTTTGTGCTTAATGTTTATGGGTGCAATTCAACGTCACACTCTTCCAATCATTCTGTCTGGGCAAGCATTGCTGCTTGCCAGATGGAACAACTCCCTTGCTCTCTCTGTCATGTGCTGTTCTGGGGGTTCTCCCGACCCCCCTCAGCCAATTTTAGGAGGGGGGAAAGTGTGGGGCACACAGGGTGAGGAGAGGGGGTGGGAATCATGTTGCCCAAATAGAAGTCCTTGCACAAAGCTCTGCTGACAGGGTTGGGTAGGTGAATTCCAGCCCATCTCTCTCTCTCTCTCTCTCTCTCTCTCTCTCTCTCTCTCTCTCTCACACACACACACACACACACACTTGCCAACTTAGAAAGGTGATACTAGCTTCTGAAGGCTGCATGTCAGAACCTTGTAGAAGGTGCTGTTCTCCAACTGTTTCTTTTCTTGCCCCCTCCCCTCCCCTCTGTGCTCTTGCTCCCAAGAGCTCCAGTCCAGACATGTGTGCTCGCAGAAGTGGGTTGCCCACACACTGAGACACTTACCTATGGTCACTATCTGTTGGGCAGAAGTAATCAACCCAAAATCCAAGCTTCTCTATTTCCACAGAAAACTGCGGCTGTGGTCACTTTCCCACTTCCAAATACCAATGACAGCTTGGAAATTGCTCAGTGCTCTGAGCTCACTTTTCCAATTTATGTCAATAACTGCATTTGAAGCCTTAACGTCAACGGAGGTTCAATACAAGGAACTGTATGCATGCATCATTTGAGTTGCCCTGGTCTGAACCTTTTCCAGCACCACAATATCTTTTTGAGGTAAAGTGACCCTTACTGTACACAGTATTCTGAGTACAGTCACACAACAGATTTGCACAACAGCATTCTGATATTGGCAGTTTTATTTTCAGCCTTTCCCTTAAGTGCAGGAACCTGGGGCATTTCAGTTAGCACCATGCAAGAGTATAGTTGTTGGCTGGCTAGAAACTCCTCATGTAGTCCACAGCTAGCCATGACCTTACATGGTGCTTCTTACCATAGCACACTGCTGCTATACCCAATGTCTACTGGTAAGATCAGTAGTTTCACTCCCCTTCTTCATCAACCCACATATGGTGACTGGCAGTTCTACTAAGCTGCTGGTGAGCGAATACCACCACGAGGGGAAATACATATAGCTTGTATGCACCAAATGAGTAACAAATGTGCATTTGAGATGATGGTATGGGAAGTCCATAAAGAAGTGATCTCAGATGAGTCACCATTTCTCCATTTCCCACTCTAAAATTGGTGTGGCTCTCAGCATCGTTAAGAGGATTACTGGGATAAGAATTGGGGAAGTGCCATGGACATTAATAACAAACAATAAGCAAAAGAAGCATAGAGAACGGAGACAACACAAAGCTCCTCTTGCTTTTAATACACTTGGGTTGCACACAATGTTTCCCCCCATCTCTTCCAAAGATCCTTTCCCTCTGCTTCACAGATGCTCACCTTCACCTCTCTCTTAACTAGCAGATGTTTGAAGTATTCCCTTTCAAACCTTGGCTGGCTAACAGATCTGGGTTGGGTTTTGTTTGCAGCATGAAGTAGGTAAAAAATTTCTGGCCAGTATCAATGTTACAATATTTGTTCCCAGGGTATCTGGAGACTCTTTGTCCATTTGTCATGCGCAACCTATTAATCAGTTCCATGTTGAAAATCTTACGTGGTCGTGTGATGATTGCCAACAAACTGTCTCTGCAGCCCAGCAGTCCATCCTCTTATTTCAAACAAGACTCTTAGCAGTTCTATGAATTAGCAATGTCCATGTACACATGAAAACACAGACCCAAAATCCACGGCAGAGATTTTTTAAAAATCCGATCCTGACTTAGCTTTTGTTGTTGTGGTTAGAACTTAGATTCCACCTGCAGCCTTATGCTGGAGGAAACAAGAAAAGTGCCACGGGCCCTCTTTATGTATTCAGTGGGATCTGATAGATTATTAATGGACCCGGTCCAGCTGTGCTCTCATCAGGTTGATTTAATGGCTTTTAAGAGAAACCATAAAAGTGTTTTTGGGTAGTTTTAGGCCCCAGCTGTTCCATGCAGCACTGCCTCATTTTGCAAGCTCAGTTAACTATAGATTAATGATTGTGAAATGCCTTCTTTGACGGTATATAACTTTTCAAAGGGGCAGGTCTTCTAGAAAATATGGTTTACTGAAGATAATTATAGAAAGGATTGGAAAAAGGAGGAGGAAAAGACTTAACCTTTCACTATGATTGGGATAAGATTTTCCATATGCCAAGCGTGGTCTGTTGACCGTGATTCATAATATTTTGTGCACAAGTGTTTTCAAGTGGGGTTCCCCCCACCTCTCGCCTCCCATCCACTGGTCTTTTCTGGGATCATGACTTTGTTTTCATTATCCAGCAAAAAATCATTTTAGGCTTATCAGGCCACTCAGGTAAGTTTTTAAACTAATTGTATACTGATGTATTGTTTTTAAACCACTCATATGCACCCTCACATATAGGCATATGTAAATTCTTCTCTCTTACACACACACACACACACACACACACACACACACACGATAACACACATACTCTGTTTCTCACATATATGCATATGAGCACATGTAAAACTATCAAACAGGACACAGAGTCAGAGATGTTCAAAAAGCTGCTTCGGTACATTTTTATGGGATTTCTGTAGCATTTTAGTGTATACTTTAATCAGGGGTGCGAAACTTTTTTCAAAGAGGGCCAGATTGGATGAAGTGAACATGCATGGTAAAGGTAAAGGGACCCATGACCATTAGGTCCAGTCGTGACAGACTCTGGGGTTGCGGCGCTCATCTCGCTTTATTGGCCGAGGGAGCTGGCGTACAGCTTCCGGGTCATGGGGCCAGCATGACTAAGCCGCTTCTGGCGAACCAGAGCAGCACACGGAAATGCCGTTTACCTTCCCGCCGGAGTGGTATCTATTTATCTACTTGCACTTTGAGGTGCTTTCGAACTGCTAGGTTGGCAGGAGCTGGGACCGAGCAACGGGAGCTCACCCTGTCACGGGGATTCGAACCACCAACCTTCTGATTGGCAAGTCCTAGGCTCTGTGGTTTAACCATGCATGAAGGCTGACCAAAGTTGTTGAGCTTTTTTTACAGTTTTACCTCAAGGTTGATGAGCTTTTTTTAGGATTTTACCCCAGGACATATACTGCCACGGGGGCAGGATTAAAGCGACCAGTGGGCCAGATTAGGCCCCTGAAATGGACTTTGGACATGCCTGCTTTAAATGGTTTAGGAATACATTTAATCATATAATCACATGAAGCTGCTGAATGGACACTTCACAGTGCAAACTTGTGCATAAGTAAGTCTGAATGTCTTCCATGGGGCTCATAGAACAATCCTATGCATGCTTAATCAGAAGTCCTATAAAGTTAAAGAGGGCTTACTCCCCAGGTAAACTGGTATAAGCTTGCAGCCTTACTCACAGGTAAGCATGCATGGGATGGCAACTTAAATACAGTAATATTAACAGAATAACATGTACTTGATTATTGGCCAATTAGACTTCTTACACACATGTGCTGCTTGTTCTTGGGGAAAGTGGTCCATATCAGTATCTGGAAATCAAACATCAATCATGTTTTACATCTTGAATATAGCAGGGGATAAATTTGAAAAGACTTGAGAGATGATTTGTTGTAAGAGCTTTTACATTAAAAGCACCCTCTGAATGTTAAACAGATGGTTTTGGATGAAATCCATTGTTTGAGCCCTGTGCTCAATCTATTAACTAAACAGTTCACTTTAGCAAGCCAATGGAAAAATATACAGGTTCTAGAGTTTTCCACAGACTAACTACTTGAGGTAAAATTGTGGCAACTGGCTAAAAAGACTGCCAAAAGATGGCCAGCAGAAGGAACTGTTGCAGCCGCACTATTGTGATTGTGGTCTCCTCTTTGATTACTAGGAAACTCTATCAGAGCTACTAGGAACTACAAACAGATGCCCTATAGACACATACTTGCATATGAAGTGCAGAGGTGGGGCTTAGAAGAAGGCAACATAAAATGACAACTGCAAGGAAAACAAGAAAAATGGATATAATCTGAGTGGAAATGACCTCCTGACCTCCATCCTAGGTGGAGGGAATTGTTGCTGGAACAATATTTTGTTATTTCTGAAGAACTGGTGGCTGGAGAATACTATTCACGGAAGCCTTGAGATGTGTGTTTTTTAATTGCAGTTGTTTTTGCTTTTGCTTTGTTTTGGTTTTTAAATTGGTATATCTCTTTGCCACCCTGGGTTCTTTGGGGAGGAAAGGCAGGTTATAAATTCAATCAATCACACAAAACAATTAATAACGTGCCTTGTCTTATACTCCAGGTACTTCTTAACAAGCTTGAAAGACAACCTCTCTTTCTTGTTCTTCCTCCCTTCTATGAATGGAAATCATCACAATGCCTTATCAATGAATCTATTATTCTCTTTTCTGTCACGTCAGTATTTTCAAAGCATGGCCCATATATACTGACTTAGTAGTGAGCCAAGGGAAAACCCTTTTTAACCTCTCCAAAACTGTAAAGGCTGCACTCGCAGAAAAAACCCACATGTCCTTTTGAAATTGGTTAGTATTCATCCCCTCAAAAAGGGCTACCAAATACTTATAAATAGTATCCAGTTATTCTGAGTAAGTAAGTAAGTAAATAAATAAATAAATAAATAAGAAAATCATAGAGTGCTTCCTTAAAAAAAATAATCTTTAGGACACAAGGTGATGTGGACTATCTCTGAAGCTTTTGATGATTAATCATGTCAAAGGATGAAATCAAAGCCCACTTCTGTGTAGACATATATAGGATTGCAAAGTACATTACTTCAGAACTCAAACATAGCTGATTTTAGGGGGAAATAATCTCATTGCTGAGTTTTTCTTGCCTATCAAGAGTGTGGTTTAATCGCTGCAAAGGAAATGACTAACCGCCATCAAATAAACTAATAATAGTGAAAGTCAGAAAACAGAGTTGAGAGATTCTGGGCCAAACCAGATGAGGTGTGACAGATCTGATTGGCTAGTAAAAAGAAAAAAGTCCACCCCTTTTGACTTAATCCTCTTTCTGTTCTCCGTTCAAGGTGCTGATCACCCACTTTAAAAACCATAAATGGTTGGGGATCAGAATAGCTGAAAGACGATCTTCTGCCACATGAACCAAACATGCACTTGTGGCATCTGGAATATCTTAATTATTATGCGTCCTACGGTCTTGTGAAGGGCAGAGGGCAGGGACACTGGATCCAGCAATTGTCATTGTGGCACCTAGACTGTGGAAGACATTGCACTGGGAAGATCAGGCAATCTACCTCACAATACCTCAACAGTACTGTTGATCAAAACACCTTCTCTTTTCTGGACTTGTTTCTGACCTCTGATTATTTCCTGGTTTATGGAACCCTATGCTCTTTTAAGATGAAACTATTGCCGTTCAATTGTTTTTATTGTTTGATCATTTTGTTTCCTTATAATGATTTTTATGCAAGTTTTGTTAACTGATCTGAGGGTCCTATTGGTATAATAACATAACAAACATAACATAACATAACAACACAACATAACATAACAACATATTATAATATAATATAATATAATATAATATAATATAATATAATAGCAATCTATTGATAAATAAACCATAAGCAGACATTTGTGAAGAATATTGATCAAGTAGACCTGGGTGTTTGTCCTCTTATTCAAGTGCAGTTGAAGTTAAGTTCAGCTTATTGTATAACATTTGATGCTCAAAGGCATAACAGGAGTTTAAGTTTATGTATATTAGATGCAGGTCTTACACATGGGAAAGATGTTATCCTAAGCAAAGTTGGGTATTTCTTTGTAATCCAAGAAGCCTGTTTTGTTTCATGTATCACCTTGTTCAAATTTTACTGGCATTGAACCTTTGCAGGGGGAGCAATATATAAGCATTTCACATTTCATTTCTTGTGTAATGTCACACTCTTGGTCTCTCTCTAATTGTAGTTCTTCACTTTCTCACATTGTGTGGATAGCAGGTGGGAGCGAACCCCCACAAAGCAATCTACTGTCTATCAAGGACTGTGTGATACAACATGGACACTAGAAATATCTAATATGTCTTTGGCACTCCTGTATATTCTATTTATTGCTCTGGGCAGAATGGAAATGGAAAGAATTAACTTAATAATAGATCTGACCTGGTTATTGCAGCAGTTTTTTTTTTAACCACCCAGTTATTTTGGCAATCCATCAATATAGTCTCTCACACACTTTCTACTCTTTATTCAGAGAAGCCGCTTGACTGCCATTTTTATGCTGCTTTCATTAGAGACAATCACTTAATTTACTGCCATATCAGAGTTATTGCAAACTTAAGACTGAAGCCTGTAAAATGTTCCTTTGTTCTACCTCATAAAAAAAGAGTGCTCCCAGAATATTCGTTAAATCATAGAACTGAAACTGGTACAAAACACTGTTTGAGATGAGGGGGGAAATCCATCTTCAATGTCTCAGATGCAAAATGAGTGTGTTTTAAAAACATTTTAGAAGTTGTGAGGGTTTGGGGGTTTTTCATTCACAACTCAGTTATGCATGCAAAGAAAATGATTTTGTCAACTTCATTGAAAAAGAATCCATTGTCACATATGTTGCCGACATCAAACATTATTGTATGTATACACTCTTTGAGTTGTTTCAATTCCATCCTCATATACTGCTATTCCATATTTTTAAAAAGTAGATCTAGTGGTGCAGCTTTAAGCATCAGCTTGGAAAACATTGGCCTTTTTGAAAGCATGAGATCCAGAGTGGATGCTACTGCAATGCAAGCAATGATTAAAAACAAATGCTGTGATGCTTTGCCTAATTATATTACTAAAGGACTATTTCTGAAATGCATTTCTTCAGATGTGAGATCAGGAAATCTGTATTCTATTATCACTCCCTTTGGCTAGCCCAGCCTTCCCCAGCATGAAACTTGGACGATAGCAATGTGTGAGGCTGGCCATGTAATAAACTGGCAAGTGGAGCAGGATTGCCAGGCTAGATGCAGATGAGGGACTCTTCTTACTGGTCAGTTTATTTTATGCACAGTGAAGAGTTTGTGCAGGAAGGGGAATGTCAACTGGAGGTATGAGGAAAATGCTGCACCTGTAAAATTCTACATATTATGAAACTGTTAAAGTCACAGGAAACCTGTTGAATCTGGCGAGGCTATCTGCTACTTTAGAAAAGGAGTCTAAAGTATTTAGGGAATTGAAATCAATGAGAAACATAATGCATTTGGTGCAAAAGAAGTTCCAAAGGAGAAGCACTTGGACTATACAAAATAACATCTGAAGGTGTTTTCAGTTGGCCTGCTAGTAGCTTTATATTAAAGTATAAGGAGACAAGAAGGACCCTACTGGGTCGGACTAAAGACCTATCTGGTCTAGCACCTTGTTCTCATTGTGACCGACCAAATGTCTATGGGAAGCCTACTAGCAGGCTGAGTGCAACCTAGAATGTCAGTGTATATGCTTTTGACTGTGATAGATGCCCTCATTTAAGAGCATAGGAAGCTCCTGAATACCAAGTCAGACCATTGGTCCATTAAACTCAGCATTGTCTACATCATGGATGGGAGCCTCAGGTCTGGGAGCCAGATATGACCCCCAAGGCCTCTCTAGCTGGTCCTCAGAACTTACCCCAGACTATATTCTCCTGACCCACCCCCCTGCTTTGCAGCCTCCTTTTGAGTGAGTTTTGCCTTGCTGGAATATGTCTTTGAACTTGGGTCAGATTTATTGCTTGACTGCATGGAGGATAGAGAGTGCTGTTTGAGTAGGTGTAAAAAACCAGCCAGTGTGGTGTAGTGGTTAAGAGCGGTAGTCTCGTAATCTGGGGAACCGGGTTCGTGTCTCTGCTCCTCCACATGCAGTTGCTGGGTGACCTTGGGCCAGTCACACTTCTTTGAAGTCTCTCAGCCCCACTCACCTCACAGAGTGTTTGTTGTGGGGGAGGAAGGGAAAGGAGAATGTTAGCCGCTTTGAGACTCCTTAAAAGGGAGTGAAAGGTGACATATCAAATCCAAACTCTTCTTCTTCTACTACTACTGTGCAAAAACAGAATTCACATTTGTTGCTCCACCCACTTTTGTTGGTGGTCCTGTCCACAACTGGCATGTGGCCCCCCGAAGATTGCCCAGAATGGAATGCAGACCTCGGGGTGTGAAACGTTCCTCACCATTATAACTTGATTGAGTTTTCACCAAAAGGCAAAATGATCTAATCCTCACTTTCTGCAACAACACATGAACTGAAACCCAGCCACCCTTTGAAATTTGCATTTCTCTAAATTTGGTAATGCAGTTCTCCAGCCAAGTAATGTGAACAAAAATGTTTATGTAAAATGTGTGTATAATTGCATATATTAGTGAAAGCAACATTACGTTAGGGAAAACTGCATTGTAAAAATGTGTATATTAGGCAAACCTGTATACCAAAATGTGCATCTTATGAGAAATTAGCACTAAAATACTGATAAATTTTCATTAGCGACTTTTGAAAGACCTACATTGGCTCCCAGTTCGTTTCCGAGCACAATTCAAAGTGTTGGTGCTGACCTTTAAAGCCCTAAACAGCTTTGGTCCAGTATATCTGAAGGAGTGTCTCCATCCCCATTGTTCTACCCGGGCACTGAGGTCCAGCACCGAGGGCCTTCTGGCAGTTCACTCACTGTGAGAAGCCAAGTTACAGGGAACCAGGCAGAGGGCCTTCTCGGTAGTGGCACCTGCCCTGTGGAACGCCCTCCCACCAGATGTCAAAGAGAAAAACAACTACCAGACTTTTAAAAGTCATCTGAAGGCAGCCCCGTTTAGGGAAGCTTTTAACGTTTGATGCATTACTGTATTTTAATATTTTGTTGGAAGCCGCACAGAGTGGCTGGGGAAACCCAGCCAGATAGGCGGGGTATAAATATTATTATTATTATTATTATTATTATTATTATTATTATTATTATTATTATTAAAAAAATAGCTAACTGATGTGGAAATAAGGAGAATTGAATTTAGGACTGGAAAAATTAGAAACTGAGAGAAACCAAGACTGGCATATTTGCCTATCCCTACCATTGGAAAGAGAGTTGTGATATTTACCTGTTCAGCTCAAATGTGATGCTTCTCAATAGCATCAGGAGTAGTAAAGACCAGTGAAATTCAATCATGCACATAGGCACTAGCCTTTCCATAGGTGCCCTGAAATTTGCCTAACTAGGGAGTATTTCCTGAGGCAAAATTTATCTGCAAGCTCTTTAATAGCATGAATTATCAAAGGTGCTGCATTTGCACCTAGAAGCAAAGCTTCGAAGCAGGATCTCCTTTCTGCTGAACAGAAGGCAAATTTTCCTTTTCCACAGCAACCTCTGTTATTGAGATAACAACAGAAGAAAGGTCAATAATGACAACACCGTGGTTTCAAATACAGCTGCTCTCCTGACATCTGCCTGGACTAAAAGGGTTGCTGAAGGCTTTGAACAGTTTTGCAGAGTGTATTAAGTTACATGAGTTGAATGCATGCGCAAAAAAATAAAAATAAAATAAAAATCCATTTGGTGAGACATAGGCAATTTGGTGCCAACAATAACTTTGGGATTTATTAAAAGCAGGCCACTGTTTTAATGGGAAATATTTTCATGCTATGAGAAGTAATGATTTTTTTATGAGACATACGAAGCAAACGCAAAAGGGTAGGGATGAAATCTGGGATGGGAAAGTTCTCAAAGTAGCTTGTTTTTCAAAGCATAGTTACACTTACTTCATAGCAAGTAAATATTTGGCCACCCTTTCAAAATGAATAGGTTCAGAATCAGGTGGCTGTTTTCTGTTCTGTGTCAGTGAATGGCACACATGAGCACATCGAAATTGCTCTGTTTCTAGAAATAATTCAGGTGCCTGACCAGGTTTTCGAAGTACATTATACTGAGACAAAAATAATGGTCGGTTTTAAACTCCTTTTAAAGCTAGAGGAAAGCACATTCACGATGCTTGGAGGGCTAATCATTTAGTGGTACATTAACAGTGCAACACTATTATTATTATTATTATTATTAGTAGTAGTAGTAGTAGTAGTAGAAAAAGAAGTAGCAGTGGTGGTGGTCTAAACCACTGAGCCTCTTGGGCTTGCCAATCAGAAGGTCGGTGGTTTGAATCTGCGCGACAGGGTGAGCTCTGTCAACCTAGCAGTTTGAAAGCACACCAGTGCAAGTAGATAAATAGCTACCGCTGCGGCGGGAAGGTAAACAGTGTTTCTGTGAGGCCAAACTTAGATTCACAAAATGTTTAGGGGTATGCATCCCCCCAGAAAAAAGCACTGCTTACATATCATACAACCACATCAGCCTCAGCCAACATAGTTAATAGTCAGGGATATTGGGACCTGTAGTCGAACCAAATCAGGCAGGTTCCGTGTTGGCTACCTCTGGTTAGTAGAACTCACCATGTGAGTTAGACCTTTTTTATAATCTTACAAGTGGGTAAGAAAGCTCACAGCTTAGTTTCTTCATGGGAAAGGGTTGTAGAGCACATGTTTGGTGTGTAGAAGATCCTAAGATCAATCCATGGCATCTCTAGGTAGGGCTGGGAGACACCTCTATCTGAAACTATGGATGCTGCCACCAGTGAGTGTATTGACAACACTAAACTGGATGGATCAAAAGTCTGATTCCATTTATGGCCGATTCATATGTTAAACAGGATTGTACCAATTCTGTAGAATTGTTTCAGGATTATCATAATTAATTTAGGATGCTGAGGGGAAGACTGTAACATATACCTCCCTCTTATTTCTCCTGGGAAAATATCCAAATAAAACTCCATATTATTGCAACCCTGACCTAAACTATAAGCAGATGAATTCCAATTATTATAGCATTGCAGAGTCACAGGAAAAGGTTAAATGTTCCCGACTGCCTCAAACATACTCTTATACACCTTAATAGATTAGTTATACTCAGTTCAACTTCCCAAGGTTGTTTTGAATATTTTCACATTCTTAGATTGGGTGTAATGTAATTTGCCACTATATCTTCAGTCCGACTCTTTCTTTCAATATAGATTTGTGTGTGTGTGTGGAATCATGAGTATACTGCAACTTTAAGTAGATATACTTTGCTATTGAGCCTGATCCTCAAGGGTGTGGTGTGTAAATGGTTGGCTCTTGATTAACACTTTGGCTCAGTGGAAGTTAAAACACAGAAGCCCACAGCGGAACATTTACCAACCCACAAAATAGTTGAAGGAAAGGCAGTGTTTCATTAGAGATCCCACGTGCAGCAAGCATCTAATTCGACTCAAGCACAGAATGTACAGCATGCCTCATTCACTTTTTAATCAAGTTTTTGTTAATTGGTATGAACAGTGATTTAAGTGGAAATGCGAGGTTAAGCATTCAGTTCGCCAGGTGATTTGCTGGTGGAGCTATGAAGAAGTCAAGCCCTGCCCTCCCTTATATACATTGTTTTTTTTCTAAAAAAAATGTTTAGGGGTCCTCTCATTTTCCTACTCATATTGAAATACTGCCCCTCAATGAGGCCAAACTTAGATTCACAAAATGTTTAGGGGTATGCGTACCCCCAGGAAAAAAAAGCACTGCTTACATACCATACAACCATATGTGCTCCTAACTACATATTTGGCCACATTTGTTCTTCTTCTTTCAGCAAGAGAAATGAAGCAAGACCCCTGAATATACAACAAAATCTAACACAATTCAGCAGGCTTCAGACTATTCGTTGGGGTAGGGGCGGAAGATAGATACTCATTCCTTCAGCTCCCCTTCTCCTTTTGTAATGTCTCCCTGTCCGGTTTAATAAATGCTTTCTTCTGGTTCTTGGCATCTCCTTGGACAAGGAATGTAAACTGAAAAGGCCGTGGAGCCTACAACTGGCACAAGAGTCCACGATGAATAATATCAGCAGGAGACACAAAGCCTAGCTCGCTGGGCCAGTACTTGGTATTACTGTCCACATTAAGGCAAGCTGCATTGGGTGAGCAAGATAGAAGGCTGTGGTGCAGTTTACGCTCTCTCTCCCTCTATACAAAACATGCATGAGTTGAAAGAGGCACAGCTCGGGCTGGCTGTGTGTGAGAAAAAGAGGGATAGGAAATTAGCTGTATATGAAAAGGGAAGGATAAATATTTAAAAAGGATGCAGGCATAGCTGTCAACGCTTTAGCATCTAGGTTTTTCCAATGAAGTATTTGTTTTAAGAATTCACAGATAACTAAATAACTCTTTGGGGTTTCTTTTCATTCCTTGCCACAGTTTATCATCATCTAACGGCTTGATGTTATGAGCCATTGCACTGAAGCTTAGTGTCTTTTCCTCGACCATCGTCTCACTCGTCATTGGATGGGAAAAGACCTTTGTTCAGTGGCAAAATGCATAGTTTGCATGCAAAAGGTTCTAGGTTTGTTGTCTGGTACCCCTAGCGTGGCCTGAGAATGAATCCTGCATAAAACCCTGGAGAGTTTCTATCAGCTTGGAGACATCTGAATTAGATGGACCATTGCATGTTCCATTGACCTCATCTGACTTCTGCCAACTTCTGCAACCTAATCTATTGGCCTCTCCTAATTCTTTGTTCCTGTTTCATACACTCATTGCCTTGCCTTGCCCATTTCTGTCTTCAGTTTTGTTCTCCTCTTGTTCTGACTTCGCCCATCTTCCTTGTCACTTTATCAATTGACAAGCTTGCTCTTTCTACCAGTTTCCTCCACACCTGCTTTTATAAAAGTAGACATCTTGGGTTATAGCCAACAAAGGGCAATTCCACACTCCACTTTCAAAGCACATGATCTCCCTTAAAGAAGCTTGGGAATGGTAGTTTCCTCCTCGTGGAGTTACTATTCCCAGCATCCTTAACAAATGGCAATTCCCAGGATTCTTTGGGAGATGTCATGTGCTTTAAATATACATTGGATGTGCTTTAAAAGTATGATGTGAATCTTCCCTACGTTTTACTCAGAGTAAATCCATTGAAATTAATGGACTAAGTCAGTCATGTCCACTAATTTTAATAGGTCTGCTCTAAGTATGACTAACATTACCTCAAGCTTTAAGAAGATGCCTGCTGTAGTCTCTTTTGCTTAACTTTCTGGTTTCCTATCCTTCAACTAGTCCTATCAATTCTCACTTGACCTCAAAACACTTTTATTGACATCTGCTGAAACTTCCTTCTTCACTTTTATTTCTTTTTGCCCAGTATTTCACTTCCCTTACCCCACCAAGAGCAAGGCAAAGCATGAATGAGAGACTTTGACATGCTTTAGAACTAAGGATAATAAATTTATGCTGGATGCAAAACTGTGCGAGCAGCCAGGAAAGGGAAGTAAGGAGTGGTGGGACAGATCAAAATTGCTTGCAAGATGGATAATTCTGACGGCAAGGTATGGACTGAGATAACTAAATCAAGATGGGAACAAGGAATCCCTGAGAGATGAAAATTTCATTGATAGATACACTAATAATGCTTAAACTGTGATCTAGTAAGAAAGCTCTGGATTTTAGCAGCGGATGGAGAAATAATTAGGAGGTTTAAGCAGTTTCATGTACAATGGACAGAGGCCTCAAAGATGAAAACCACAGTGGGTGCTTGAGCAATGGGAGAGTGACCTATCAACAGAAGAAAGAAAGAATGGAGAAAGTTTAAGATTATAAAATTATGAAGAGGGACCCAAACCTTTCAGTGGGTGCTGGGAATTCCCAGGTTTCTCTATGGCCCAAAGGTGTGGATGTCACCAGAGAGACGGTGAATGAGAGAGTTGTGATTGCTTCCACATGTCTTTGTACCATGCCAAAAATATGGGCAACAGTTTGCAAAGATGTGCAGCCACTGAACATCTTAAATCACTCCCCTGTGGGAACTGAGGGACACTTTAGAAATTGCTGGCTACTGGACACATGCTTCATCGGGAAATATACCATCTTTCCCATCAATCCTGTTTTCACACTGTGTGGGGACTGTGTTGGTAGCAGATCTTAGATAAAAAACCTTCCTCAACACTGTTTCACCAGGATCCTGACCTGAACTTCCTATGTCAGCCATTGGTGGCTGGTTCACTGCGGGTTGGGAAGATGATATTTTTAAAAAGCTTTTCCATCTTCAGAAGAGTCCGCTGACCAGAGACAAACCATATATGGCAAAAACTAAAACATGGGACACTTCTTGTTCATGCTTGCTCATAAAGAAGCCCATGACGGTGCTTTCCCTGGTCAAACATGGTTTCCCTGGCAAGTTCTATCCAATGTTTGATGTGATCCTTAACTAGCCCTTATATTGTCAGTTATGTAGAGTGGCAGGCCTCCCCTCCTGAAAACCCTGGGCCTCCAATCACCTTGCTGTGGATTCTACAAAAAGTAGCAAGCCTATCTGGGATCAAAGTTTCAAAGCTCCTCCAGTGCAGGCACACGTGTCAGCACAAATTCAGCTTTTGAAGAAAATAAATCAAGAGCACAGCTGTGCCTTAAGGAGCCATGGGCCGTCTTGGAAGCTTATCAGAGATTCCTCAATTAGAAGATTAGTAGGGAAAGAAAGCTTCCTTGAAGGACAGCTTGCCCACCAACACATGAAAGTGTCCTCTAGGTTTATTGTTGTGGGGTGTGTGTGTGTGGACACTTTGCATGCAGAAGTTCTCAGGTACAAAATCTGGCATCTTCACTTAAAAAAAAGATCAGTTAGGAGGTGATTGAAAAAAAGCTATCTGAGATCCTGGAATGCTGCTTCCATTCAGTGCCAAAAATACTAGGCTAGAAAAATAGCATGACCCGGTAAATAACAGTGTCCTGCATTCCCAGGTCACACTCAACTTACAGTGGGGAACCCTAATGGAGCAGATCTGAAGGTCTACCTTATAATTTGCTCCAGAATTTTCTGAAATATGCTGGGGTTTTGCAGTAATTAAGCACTGAATTATACTTTAAATGTGTGCATTATCAATATGAAGTTAAATGCCCTCAGTCAAATAAAAACCTCCACTGTCTTCACTATTAAAATTGCTATTCCCAATTCCCAACGTCGCACATTCTTACTGAAAGTTAATTTGAGACACATGTTGGGTTGACTGTTTCTATTGAAAGAAATGAGGGGACCCTTGAGAGCAGGAGAGAGCCATTTGTTCTAGCCCAGCTTCTGCCAACCTGGTGCCCTCCAGATGCTTTAGACCACAACTTCCACCCACTGCAGCATTAATAGTCCAAAACATCTGGAAAGCATTGTGTTGGTGAAGGGTGTTCTACCCATCTTCTACCTGCTTTGATCTTCCCCCCTCACTGCCGGTATTAAACCACCTGTGTTATGGCTTACAGTGATGAATATGGACCCAATGCCGCATTAGAGAATTTTTGCTTTGTTTTAAAACTAAGGATCTGAGTTGGCGTGCATACACATCTCTAGAGTTATAGCAAGATTTAGGGAAAGAAGTCGCAGATGAGGGAAGAAACCGTCATACTGTAAATTCTAAGTTAAATACATTTGAGTCCTGAATTCTAGGCTACAATCCTAAACGAATGGAAGCAAATTCCACTGAGATCAGTTGTATTTACTTGGTTTAGGATCAGGTTTCTGCCATGCCCCATTTTTAACTGAAATGGCTTTTACATCATATTTAGTTTCATTGTCAAACACCCCACACATACAGCAATATACTTTAAACATAATTGTTAGGTGTGATAGAAAAATTCAACCTCCATTATGTGTTTTGAATACTGTATGCCCTTTAGCACAACCCCAGACTCCCTTCCTGGCATTTAAGGTCATATTATGATCATATTATCCAAATCTATGTTCCACTCGGAATTACTTCCATTCTAGAACATTTTTCTTCTAATTGTTCTGAGAGAGCTAGTCATTCTTCATTAATATTAGCTGATGTGTTAATGCTAATCTTGGACTGAGCCATTTCCATTATATAATAACGGCAACTTCCCATTGATTACAATGAGGGGCAGCAAAGTCAAATTGTCATGCTTTCCTCTCCTCTATAAAATTTGATTTGAAGTCTTCTCCAAGCAATCTAGCCTGTCTCCATAATTGAATCGTCAGAAAATCCTTGTCAGAAAGAAGCATATTTATAATGCACCAAAAGGAGCCACACAAGGCCCAGTTTTCTACGGTGTGTGCTGAAAAATAAACACATACAAGAAGATAGCACCAGTGATGGGCAGGTGTGAGAAATGGTTCATATGTTTGAACACTAGGTCTAGTCTTAGGTAAATGGCATTCTAAAGGATGGGGGAAGGTATTGTTGCTTTTAAAACACAGGCATGCTAATGTCTGAGATGATGAGTGCCTTTAGCATGCCGAAGTCAGCGGGCATGTTTAGTAAATGGCGGAGATAAGAGTTTTTCAAAATAACACAGGAAAATTGTGAAAGTGGCCTATATTCATATATCCATTGGACATATGCTCCATGAACTGGAAAGGCCCTTCAACCCATACTGTAAACAAAAAGAAACCAGAGACCTTCCCATACAAAACTACTGGCAGATGAGTCTGAACTTATTTCAGCCAGAGCACACTTCAGCGTCATGGTCAGTGAAAGTTCCCGAGCTTCAAAGGTGAATCCTGTGCTGAAAGAAAGACATTTCAGTGACCCAAATCTCCAGGCAGATTTGGTTTCAGGCAGTGGAAGATTGCTTCAACTACCACCAACACTTTAGGAAATTGCTGCAACACTGATAAAAACAGCTCAAAACAGTGATCATTGGCACCCAAGTCAATGTTGTTGGCCTCGGCACCCAGATTTCATTGGACTAGAGGTTATGTGCCTGCTTCTCATCACCGGGGATGTAGACCCAGAATTCTCTTTGATATTTTTTATTGGTTCTCGTGAAGGAATAGGACTTCACTTTAGTGGATGGGTTGTATATATTATGGGAATGTATGTCTTACATGCATGACGTTGCAAATTTTGGGGGAAATAGGGTTAACTATCCACCATTGCATCTGCATATGATGGTACATCTATCTCCAAGGGTAGGAAATCTAAAAGCTCTAAACTTCCTTGAGCAGGAGCACATGACTGACACGGAGAGTCTATCTCAGCAGGTGACTATCCTGGAAGCTTTTTAGATCAAGGGGATCTCAGTGTGATAGCAGAAGTTTTGAAGCCTAATTGAGAGGCTTCAAGGAACAAAGGGCTACTCATGAGTAGGGATTCCATTAAGCTCCTGGTGAATTTTGGGGTCTGTGTAGATCATGGCTAGATGATCGCTTTGATCCAGTTTTGGTTTGTTTTTGCTCCAAAGTGAATATTTTGGGTTTCTGTAATTTTGGGGCATCACTTTTCTTTCTCTGTAACATTTGCATGTCGTATATACCCTTAAAAAAAACCACAACTTAGTACATTCATTTATTCTTTCATAAACACTTTGTGGTCTAGATTTATTTTAATATCTTAGTGCTATCTAGGGAGGCTTCAAGGAGACTCTAGGGAGCATTTGGAATCATCTAGAAGAGCTACATGAGTGCAGCCAGCTCCTCTTGAGACCTTTGTGGAAGACACGGGCACCCAAGAGACAGAGACAGGGAGCTGTATACAGTGGTGAGTGTGTGACACAGTCCTGTCTTCCCTAACCTGTGGGCATGTTAGGTCCACATGTGGCTACTGCTGGAACAAGGCCACAGTGTGGTTGCAGTGAAGAAGGCAGATTCCATGCTAGGGGTTATTAGTAAAGTTGCTGAAAATAAAAGGGCATCATAATGGCGATACAAATAGTTATGAAATAGCCTCATTTAGAATATGGGGTACAGCTCAAAAAACAAAACAGCAGAGCTGCAAAAGTACACTGATGCACCAGTATAATTCTGGAGTCCAAGGCGGAAAATGCATACTGCTTTCTTTAAAAATGTAACAGAGCTGCCTGCCACGCAAGACAAAAACAAAAACCCTGAGGCACATTGTGAATTTAAATTTGAGCATGGTGTCTGTGTTTCATTTAATTTTGCTTCATCTGTCATAAAGATATAGGCAGCAACCTTAATAGGGTGAAATTTCTCCTTTGCTCGGCAATTTCTAGTATGCTGCTAGCTGACAAGCCCTCAAATGCCTCTGTGGACAAATGAAACCTGAGTTATACGCTCTAATAAAAATCATATTGGCAGCACTGGATGTTACCCAGTGCAGCTACAGATTGAATATATTCACCTTTTATTCTTCCAGATTACTTGTTTACATTATTGTCAAGTTAGTCGTTGCTTCACAGAACCCATTTAAAATCAACCACATAAAAAAATAACGCTGGATAGTTGTTGAAAGGAATGGTTGTTTTGTATTTCAGCTTGTGTGCTATGGTATAGTCCTCTGACATGATTTTCTGGCAAGTGAAAGAGTTCAATAGTCAGTAAAATATCTTTTTTTTTCAGGAGAGAACGAAAAGCAAATTAAATAAGCTTTTAAATATTGGCAGAATTGCTGCAAAATTCTGGTTGATTACATACACTTAAATGATCAGCAGCTGAGATAATAGAATCATAGAATTGTAGAGTTGGAAAGAACCATGAGGGTCATCTAGTCCAATCCCATGCAATGCAGGTATCTTTTGCCCAATGTGGGGCTTGAACCCACAACTCTGAGATTAAAATCCTCATGCTCTGACTGAGCTATCCCAGCCTTAATCTATGAGTGTATTTTATCTCTTCATACGTGATGTTTGAAGGAAGAATTATATATTTGGCCCCACTGCTGTTCAAGGTGTGATAGCCATGTTAGTCACGCTCAGAGTAAACTCACTGAAATCAGTTGATTTAGATTATTTAGGTATTTCCACCCATACTAACGGTAGAAAACTCATTGTTTTTGTCTACGGAGTTTCCTTCCCTTTTAGGAATGTCACCAGATGTGCTGCAATTTTATGTTCAAATATTGTCACAAAACCAACACAGAGAAGACAAAAAATTATCCTTCTCCTGGTGGGCAGGAGCCTCTGTGGCGGACACCTGTGATGTTGGAAATTTTTATAGGGAATGGAAAATTTAGTAATTATAGGACTATACTAAAATGAAACTTTCAAGGCTGACTGGGCAATATTAATCTTTTAAAGACAGCGTTCAACGCTGGCACTTCCACATGGAATATTTGGTGTCAAGAAATCCCAACTGACAGAAACAAGTAGCTTGTTGTTAATGAACAGGCAGATCCCATAGTCATCTGGGGCACTAACAATACTGGAAGTGCCATGAAAAGCAGCAATGTGTATGTTTTGTTTTAGATGGGAAACAGGGCACCTTTGCTAAGACTTTGTAAAGAGAAAATGCTCCAATCAGGGTGGCCAAACACAGGTGCATTGAAGGCTTTTCTGGGACACTTCCTGCCATCCTACCAAAGCACACTAGACACTATTGCCATTTTGGAGTCTGTGGAAAGACAGCACTTATAGGTCTTTCCTCCCCCCCTCTTCCATGGTAGCATTTTGCAGTGCTAATGCACATCACAGCAAAAAAGAAACACACACATAAAGATCTTGGAATGACGTGCCCTCCAGATGTTGTTGGAGATTCATTTCCCATGTCTGCAGTCATGGGATTGTTGCCTATCACATGACGGTGTATGTTTCCATTCCACAGAGTGGGAAGTGACAGAGACAGGAACTATTGTCCTTTGTTCTCTCTCTTTGCTGTCCGATGAGAAAGAGTAAGAAGCTAAGTCAGAATGCTCTGAGTGTATTCTATGTAAATAAATGTAGATGAGCCAAAATGCTGAGTTGCTGAGGTCTGTTACGCAAACTGCGAAGACTCTGCAGATCCCTGAGTGTGCTGATGTCTGTTGGCATCAGTTGCTGTGATGTTCGGGCAGAAGAAAGCTTTTGAAGCTCCTGAACGATCAACCAGGAGAGAGAGAACATGCCAGTCGGGCATGTGTCTCTGCCAGGGTCCTGCACGAGATTAGGACGATCCTAACATTTTGGAGTTGTGAAAAGACAGCACTTATAGGTCTTTCCTCCCCTCTCCCCATTCTCCATACTTTGCTTGTTGTGGTGGTGGCATTTAGCAATGCTATTGCACATTGTAGCAAAAAAGCAACACACACACAAAGATCTTGGAATGAGGTAGCCAATGAGATGCCCTCCAGATGTTGCTAGATTGCCATTGGTCATGCTGGCTGGAGCTGATGGGAGCTGGAGCTCAACAATATCTGGATGCTGCCAGATGGGCAATCCCTCTCTCAGAGCCGACCCTCATGGAGGAGACATGCTGCAGCTATATGGTCTTCCCCTTTCCTTTCAACAGAGGGAGCATTGTTGATCACGTTCTTTTGCACTGAAGCAAATCCCTCTTCTCGGAAAGGAAAACCTCAGTCATGGTTGCTCGCAGCTCCTGGACTAGAATACTGAAGCTGCCTTGGTTGCACCCATTCATCTGCAACACATTTCCAGTTATCACTAGATTTGATATTGCCATAGGACTCGAGTCTTGCAAGTTAATTGGTTCCCTCTAAATAAGCATGACAAAAGTTTAAGGTTAGTCACTGCACAATCCGTGTCAGCCTGTATGGCAATCAAACCATTATGAAAACAAATGTGCTTCTTGCTCTTTCTATTAAGTTCAGAAGCAGGAAGATAAACTTGATGTGTGCCATTTTGGCTAGTAAATAGTCCGTTTGATTTTACTTCTTACATACCAAGGGTACTTTTAAATTTTATTCTATAATAAAGGGCATATGAGTATTACTTTTTTATTTTATTAGCTGCAAGAAAGCAAGATTGGCAATTGGAGGACTAATAAACTAAAATTGCCTCATATGTTCCTTATTATATAATCAACTAGCGCTAAAAAGAACGAGCCCAAACCAATCACCAGCCAGCTTGTGCTGACCAAAAAGAAAAAGAATAAGGAACAAGAAAAATGTCACCTTCTTTTCTAGAGACAACCCAAAATTTCTTGTGCCTGCAACTGGAAGATTAACACCCCTGTTTTGGATTGATTTGGGAGATTTTGTAAAAAATGCCTCCTTAATTTTTCAGGTTCCATCTCTCTCTCTCTCTCTGGGTTAACAGTCTGACTGAAAGCCATGACTTAGTGGTAGAGCTGCTTCTTTCCATGCAAAGGATCCCGGTTCAGTCCCTTGCATCTCCAGATAGGCTTAGGAGAGACCTTCCCAGAACACTGGAGGATTACAGCTAGTCAGTGTAGTTGGCAGTGAGCTATATGGAACAATGTTCTGACTTAAGTGTAAGTATGTTCCTATGTTCCAGTGCACCTTGATGCATATAAGCATGCACCCAAAGTGCCATGGTATCCCCCCCTTTACTTACGTGCACTATCACAGTAAATGCTGCTGAACGTGACTGAGAAACTATACTTTTCATTGGGGAAAACCAGGTCTAAATGCTAATCACAAATATAAACCAATGAAGTATGTCAAGTGCCTCAAACAATCATCCTGATGGATACTGGGCCACAATTGTAAAGATCTCAAGAGTTGGCTTTCCTGCTAGAAACAATGCAAGATTAAGGCTTTGCCTTCAAAAACAAGGAGCTCCCCCCTTCATTCTCAGAATTTCTGCTTTCACATATCTGAAGAGCAGGTGCCATTTGCATTCTTAGAGCAGTAGAAGCAGGGTCAGAAGGACACATAAGCTTGCCACATCTCTCCCAAGTGTGCTTTGCTGTGCTCCCTGTCTCAGAGAAGAAAAGCAGGCAGGACTTCTGAGACCAGCTATTCCTACATGGTATGAGAAAATACACAGTTTCTTTCCACCTGACTTTTGCATTGCATTTCAGAAGCAAATACAAAGCAAATGATTGCAGAATGCTTATATTACTATCAATTTAATAATAGAGAAAGGTGCAATTTGATTAGTGAAGGCCTAAAAACATGCCAGATCTCAGTCTCAAGACTGTTGTCATCACCAGCACATAGGTTGCAAACCTATAACACACTTACTTGGGAGTAAGCCTTATTCAATTCAGTGAAGCTTACTTCTCGATAGACATGCATAGGAGTACAGTGTTAATCATGAGCACCTAAGCAGGTGCAGAATAAATTTTCCCTCGTAAATAAATGACCAGTCAGCTTCTACATGTAATGGATTTGGGAGAAGGACTTTGTGGCGATTGAGTGTGTCCTTCCTATTTTTCAAAGCATGTTCCTTTGTGGCAAGAAATGAGCAAGCTAAAAACCACACGTCTTCTGCCTGGATAGCATACATCAGCAGTTTAGGACTTTGGCTTTCTGGGATTCAATATATCCCAGTCTTTCCTCTTCTGCCACCATCACCTACACATATACTATGTTGTACAAAAACCTGTTTGACCAGATAAAGGAAAAAATAAATTCCACTACCAACATCCATAAATTATCACCAAAACTAATGGACCTCTCTGATAATTTGAGGAGTGTGTGTGTGTGGAGATTGGGTTTATTTTAATTAATCAGGATTGAGTTGAAGCAGTTTGTGCTTTTCACGAACACTTTCATGCTTCTGCGGAAAAGAGCTTCCATGTTTTCTCTTATCAGGGAGGCTTGAAAAGGAGTGGCAAATGTTGGTGGCCATGTTTTCCTGACACACATTTAGGTAGCACTTCCCTTCCTAGTCCCAGGCATTCAATAAGCAAAAAACTGTGGCGTTCCAAAGTGATACTGCTAGCAGTGGCGTAGCGTGGGGGGTGCAGGGGGGGCGGCGGCACCGGGTGCAACATCTGGGGGTTAGGGTTAGGGGGCGCAAATCCACGGGCTAGGGGGCGCAAATCCACGGGTTAGGGGGCGCAAATTACTTGCCTTGCCCCGGGTGCTGACAACCCACGCTACGCCACTGACTGCTAGTATCCCCCACTGGCTAATAGTTCAAATCCACTAAAGATATCACTGTCCCTAGAAATAAGATGAGTGTTGGATGGGAGGGACTGAAGGAGCAGCTAACACCCCAAACAGGCATGTTCAAGGTGAGAAAGATTGCCCTTCTGAAGCCTCCTTTTGCTCTAAAAATGTTAGCTTCTGAACACAGCCCTAAAATTTGTGTTGCTTTTCTTTTACCCAGCTGCTGCCAACAGAAGAGAATAAATAAGAAAGTACTGATGCCTTATTTGTTTCAAGTATAGCCAGCATGTGCCTTTCAGATGCTGTTGGACTCCCAACTCTATTCAGATCTGGCCAGCATGTCAATGGTAATGGATGGTGGGAGTTGTAGTCCAGCAACATATAGTGGACAGTACTATGCTCTGTGATAGGTTGCCTGATCCTAAATCCAGGAAGAGCCCCTGCAACTTTAAGGGTGTGTGAGTATGTGTGTGCTGGTTGCAGTTTCTTTCATCCTTTGTAAGAGAGCAAAGGCCCTTTGGCTAAGTGCTCCAGAAGGAATAGGGTCTCTTGACTCCAAGATCTGGCAGCTACTGTCAGAACTGGGAATGTGCTTGGCATAGAAAGACCAGGAGAAATGCTATCCTTGATGTTATTCTAAACCCAATGAGAAAATCAAGAACCAGAAACTTCACACTGTAAGATCTCCAGTCCAATGTTGCACATCAAAAAT
Organism: Podarcis bocagei; assembly: GCF_964188305.1. Classification (NCBI taxonomy): domain Eukaryota; kingdom Metazoa; phylum Chordata; class Lepidosauria; order Squamata; family Lacertidae; genus Podarcis; species Podarcis bocagei. Next base: position 43,425,524 of record NC_138127.1, read on the forward strand.
GCTTAAGCTATTTGAGTGAGCTTAGAACAAACATTCAGATACTGGGTGTTTCGCCAAACCAGACCGAAACTCTGACTCCAAAGAGTCTTGTGCCTCTTTTCTAAGCCTCAAATATCAATAATAAGGTTGAACTGGACTGGCTTTGCAAGGCAGCTATTCACATGATCTCCCTCAACAAGTTTTTGGTGCAGCTAGTATTGTGTGTTGCGACAACTGTTTCAAAACTGTTTAAACCGAAAAGCAGAAAGTTCTCACCAATAACAATTGATACAAGGAAGGTATGCAAAGACAGGTTGCATGAGCATCTTGAAGATTCTCCCACTTGCTAGATGATGCTTACATTCAGGTAACTGTACAAAGGCTTGTCAGATTTTGGGTTGCCTTATAGTACCTGGTACTGTGGTACTGAGTCAGAATATTGAACCAACTAGCACAGGACTGTTTGCAGTGAGTGGCAGTGGCTCTGCAAGAACTTTCCCAGTCACACATGGAGATGCTGGAGAAAGAAATGGGGAATTTTTGCATACATCACACATGCATGTATAGGGCCCTTCCTCTAACTGCTGCACCATTTACAGTAGCTTGATGTGTAGACCTTGGGGGCATAGTCCTGATGATGGTGTTCATGGTTTTCATGACAACCTGAGCTCAAAGGTTACAGATAGGTAGCCGTGTTGGTCTGCCATAGTCAAAATAAAAAAAGAACTGAAGAAAATAAAAAACAAAAAACAAAACAAAAAAAGAACTGTATCTGAAGAAGTGTGCATGCACACGAAAGCTCATACCAAGAACTAACTTAGTTGGTCTTTAAGGTGCTACTGGAAGGAATTTTTTTATTCTGAGCTCAAAGGGTGAAACAGGATAATACAGCAGAAAATCTGTAGAAATGTACTGAATGTGGTTGTCACTTTTTCATGAGAGAAAGAGAGAGAAACCCAACCAATTTTCTTTTGCCTATATCTATGCTTCTTTGTGGAAATTCAAATGTGCCCATTATTCTCCATTGAGATAGAGCTAGTAGAGCACAAAACAGAAGGAAAACAACTTCAGTGAGACCAGGAGGCTGGAGTAGATGGGCCACTAACCTGACCCAACAAGCGAACAAGTGCTCACCGAACTGGAAGAATTGAATTTAATCTATTTAAGACAAAATATGGGCTTAACTTCTGTGGGACCATAGTGTGCATGGAATGTCATCCTAAATATTTTTTGTAGCCATGTTTTCTGATGCTTTTATGAATGAATAGTCTGTTTTTATAGCCAATCAAACAAAACTAAGGGGGATTTATAGTTTTGGGAAATGTACAAATATTTTCTTGCTTGTGGGAGGTGAGGATGGTGGCAGTACAATTGTCAATTTTCAGCTAATCCTTGGCAGAAAACAACAGAGAACTATTTGGTTCAACATAAGAACATAAAAAGATCCTTGAGGATCAGGCTATTGGCCCATCTAGTGACCATCCACATGCTTGTGGGAAGCTCTCAGGCAGGATCTGAGTGCAAGAGCTTCTCCCATCCTGTAGTTTTCCACATAACAAAACACATACATATATGTGGATTTCAGAAGGCCAACCACCTAATTCAAACCTTTATGATCATGTATGCTAATTTACCCATCAATCAATGACCATGGTTCAGTTCTCCTCATAAATCCCAAGCAAATACCCGTTCATCAAAACCACTAAAGTTTCCTCTTGTGTACCCTCATACCAGGTCATATGGCCCCATGCCACTTCAGTTATTATGTGATCGGCCCTTTTATACTACTGGTGGTATTTCTAGACTGACGGCAGGGTTAGTGGGAATCTTATGTCCAGCTGACACTGTGCAGGCAAAGAGGAAGAAGGTATAGTGACAGTGAACTGGGGATTCTCCATTGACTTCAGTAGGTGTGTTTTGACTGATACCTGACACCACCTCTTTTGCATTGCAATCTTACAACATTGCTAAGGCTGGGACCAATTTGCGAGTAAGCATGGGGTTTTGACTAAACCTTGCTCTTTCTCCGGCACACCCAGCTATTCTCATCTTTCTCCGTGGCACTCATGACATTGCCGTTCTGCCAGTGCAACAGTATACCAAGACAGCTGTCGTGTGCAATACCAGAGTAGATCCACTACACTGGCATATCTTTGGGCATAACCAACGTAAGCGGACTTAGTAGCGAGTCAACGATGGCAGGTTTAACTCAAGGACAGGTTTGGGTTGTATCTCCCATGGATTTCAACTGGAATAAAGCCATATTCATGGTTTGGGACTTAAAATGGGAAGGCTGCATGCACAGGGGTATAGGCACAAATCCTGCCACCATTTCCACTTTCTGCATGAAGATCTGAAGAGGGTGGGGGTTGTTAGCATATTTGCTTAGAAGTCTTTCTGCAACTGGGAACCCTATGATAATGCAGGATAGCCACTTGTGGAGAGGCTTATAAGCCCATTCAGCTGAACGTGGTTACAATCTCCTTTCAGACCTTTGTACTCAACATGCAAAGGTTAGAAGTAGAGCTGACACACGGAAGGATGTTGGGGACAGGGCTTGTGTGTATCTGCCCATCTCTGCTTTAAAGATACACATGTTCACTTGAACATACAAACAGGGCTTTGGTTACTCCTGACAGTAAGAGCTGTTTGACAGTGGAATTTGCTGCCAAGGAGTGTGGTGGAGTCTCCTGCTTTGGAGGTCTTTAAGCAGAGGCTTGACAACCATATGTCAGGAGTGCTCTGATGGTGTTTCCTGCTTGGCAGGGGGTTGGACTCGATGGCCCTTGTGGTCTCTTCCAACTCTATGATTCTATGATTCTAAATTATGCTGACATTTCCCATTAAAATAAAATGGGTGCTTAACTTTAGCTGGATTGCAGCCAGTGGCATAAGAAGCCTTGCTGAGAAAGCAGTTATCATAATGGTCTAAACAGAGTTAATAAAAACAGTGATTGCATGCACCACAGATTTGATGGTGCTTGGAAAGGCGGTTTAGAAAGGTATGGGAGAAGTTAACAAAGCTTGCTTCTTCTTATATCATGCACACATTAAGGCTGCTGTTAATACAGTACCAACCCATTTTACAGATTATAGAAGCTTTTACATGGTTTAGTCTGTATCTCATGATATCCTAAACCAGTCTGGAGCCCTAATCTTTGCATTTCAATATTACATTAGGCTGCACAATACCAATAGTATTAGTCATGTCTGGTGGGGCATCCAGTACCAGATGTCTCCCCCCTCCTCTTTGTGCTCAGCCCTTACTGATTTTTGGCACTTAGAAGTTTGCATCTGTATGTAATTTACATTATAACAATACAATCAGTGTGTATTAGCTACATTTTGCCTTGTTTTCTATTTTTTGGTGGCTATGTTGTGTCTCAGTTTTCTAATCTGATAAACTGGAAGCTGTCTCCTGCAAATTCTTCCTCCAGGTCTCTTTCAGCAATCCTATTCCATCCTTGTTATGTGACAAATGTCACCTTCCTTTTCTTTTCTTTTTAAAAGACTCCTTAAAATGGGGAGTTAGGCTGCAGTCACATGACAGTTTATTCCATTTCTATGACATTCCACCTATTTCCCATATTATATTTGAGCTTTCATGAAATGTAAAAGCCAGTTCTGGAAATCTAGCAGAATATATGGGATGTTTAGCATTCATTTCCATCTCACTTGGTTTCAGGAATAATGTATGTGCAACCCCATTAACCCAGAATATTGTGGGAGTAAAGTGATGAAATTCGGGGAGGTATACCACAATACAGAAGGCATGCTTATGCAGAAAGCATGGGAGAGTAGCAAAGTCATCCAGCAACGGTTGTCACTGTGCTGCACCATACCCACTGGTGTAAATGAACTTGAGTGCTACATGCCAGTATAGTGGCCATAAAGCCACAGTTTATAATCCAGTAGGTACTGCAGAATGAAAGGAATGTTAGAAAACAGGATAGAAGCACTAGCATTATAGACCCTCCAACATCCTACAGAGGAAAATCAGGGCACATATATTTCAGGGGTATGCAAAACACATGACTTGCATGAGAGCATGGCCACTCCAGATGACGTCTTTGGGGAGCTTAGTCTCACAGAAGTCAAAATGGAAGAGCCCGAGATGCAATCAGAAGCCAGGGTGGATTCTGTGATTCTGGGACGTCCTGCTTAAAGTGGGACAGTTGCTGGGTATGAGCATCAGCCTTGGAGACACAGCATCATTGCTTGCAAGAAAGCTGGATTCTCTGTCCTCCCACACTCCCTTATCTTGTTCCTACCAAACTAACGCAAGAATGTATGTTAAGCAAATAACATGTACTTATCACAGAACAGGGAACTACTCTTTGAACAACCAGCTTGCATCCTCCACTACCAGGCTGTATCTAAACTCCTTTGTGACTTATCTCTAGGGATGTTTACATGGGAGCAAGTGTCTGTATCATTTATTTATTAGATTTGTTAGTTGCTTCATTCACTTGTTACCTGAAAATCTCCAAGCAGTTTACAACACTGTTAAAAATACAAATGAAAATACACATTCACACCATACATTTAAAGCAACATGATAGCACTTTAAACAGCCATGGCTTTCCCACCAAGAATTCTGGGAGCTGTAGTTTGTTAAGGGTCCTGAGTGTTATATTAGGAGACCTGCCTGGACCAATGCCTGGACTACCAACTAATCCTAATCCAGGGATGGAAGTAGCTGTTGCAGAAGCTGAAGCTGGCAGAATGTGCTTCAAGCTGTTTTGTCACTTGAACCCATAGTGACAAAGATGAATCCAGGAGTATTCCTAAATTGGGGACCGGAACTGTTGAGTACCTTTTTAATCACACAGATCACAGCTGTAGGTACAGCATAACCTTTATGACCTACTAATATGGGGTTGTACTTATGTTCCCTGCTCTTTTTTAACCGAAGGTAAATGAGCTTTTAATTTAACCTTAAAGTCTTTTTACTGCAGCAAGCTTCTTTTGGAGATTTTTGCATGGCTCATAACTGCTAGAAGCCGTGCATTCAGTGGGGGGGGGAGGTTATTGGTTTGTGGGGGGTTTTCTGTTCTTATTTTTATCATGTATTTTGTGCTCTTACATTGTATTTTTATGTTGTGAGATCTGCAGATGAAGGGCAGTATACAAAATTAATAAATAACAATAATAACAACGGGTTGAAGCCTGTAGAACTCCTTCCCAAATGAGATTAGATAGGCATCCTCCTTGCTGAAATGCAGGCACATGACATTTTTTTTGGTTCCAGCAGGCATTTAAAGGCAGCATTTACCGGTAGTTTTATTATAATTTTTAATTCATTATGTTGTTCAGTTTTGGATTGTTTTCATGCACAGCACGTGGAAATAATTAAGTGGTATAGCAATGTCTTAAACAAATACAAACAAAATGTTGTAAGATCTTAAGCTAGCGTGGTTCTTCGGTAATACCTGACCTCCCACAGTCATTCACAGGCCCAGCTGACTCCCCTGAGTGCCTAGCAGAGTTTCCCTCCCCGCCCCTTCTTCCCAAAGAGACAGAATCATGTAATTTGGTAAACTGGCTTCATTACAGAGTTAGTGACAGACAGACATATTGGCTGCTGCCAGTGGGCCTTATGGACTGAAGGTGAGGGCGTCGAAGGGCTTGTGGAATGGAATGATGGATAGATCACTCACGAAGCCACTGGAAAGGGGAGGCCAGGCCTCTTAGTGAAATGCAGAGTGAGATAAAGATGGCGGGAGGATGACGGGTGACATCCATCAATCAACTGGTTCATTACAGCAAGAATGAACGTTTCGGGTTCCCAGGAGAAAGAAGGTGGGCCAGTCACCCTAGTGTCTCACAGGTGGCATTTCTGAAAAGGCTAACCTTTCACATTTCCAGGAGCAGAAGAATGAAGGACATGTTTTTAATGAAAGCCCATATATACTTGATGCCGTTCTTTAAGTATGCAGGATTTCCCTGCCCCCAAAACCAGGACCTTTAGAACTTGAATTTTTATATTTAATAATAGAGTGGTCTAGCCTTCTTACCAGGGACAATTAGACTCCTAAATTTTTCTGTCACATACAATGTGTCCTTTTTGTGTTTGTTTGACCCTAAATCTCCTCTCATCAGACGTGCACGTTTATATTGGCATCTAGGAAGCTGATCTATTCATGTTCAGCAGAAGGGAAGAGCAATATAGATTTAGATGTGACCGTGCAAACAAGTCTGCATCCAGAGGAAGTACCATTCCCAAAATGTGACATTTTCATTTTAAAGCCAATTTTCTTTAGAAGTAGGATTCTGGTAGCAATGGCAGGTAGTGCGTTGGTTTACTTATGCCAGCTGGTTTATTGATGTTCCGTACCTGGAACACTAATTGATATTCCATAAAATAAAAATCAGCTGCAAATAAGTTTTGCTCGTCATTTCAAAAAGAACATGAGTTTTGCAGAGGCTTGGAGCCAGAGGCCGGCAGGCAACTGCAAAGTCACATGAAATGAAACAATTGGGAGGTATAATGGAATTTGATGTTCAGAATGTTCAAATGCTAATTTTGAAGTGTGAGCTTGGGAATAATTTTTAAAAACCACACAACTACATCCCGTTAGTAAAAAATTAAACCAATAAAATTAAGTTTCAGGGAGAAATTTGGTTTGGTTCATGTTTTATGCAAAGCTAACTCATTTGCACTTCCTAAAGCAGTATATAAACTGAAACAGACCTATCCTTTGAAATTCTCATAATTTTACAACTAAAAAGGTACAAAATGCATAGATTTGAGGAAAATGCATAACATTGAGGAAAAGAAAGCTCTAACATGTTAGGGACAATAGCTTGCAAAATGTATATATTTGGCAAAAATATCAGAAAAAAATGTGTTTATTAGGACTTACAATGCCTTTTTAAATAATTCCATACTCATGCAGAAATGTGGAAAACTGAATTTGAGACTGCAAAAATGAGAAAGTGAGAGGAATCTAGATTTTCAGATTTTGGCGACAGCTTGCCAAATTTAATGGGAGGAATTCAGTGTAGCACTATGTCAATGGCTTCTTCAGTGCAAGCTTTTCAACTTGCCAGACAGAACAATTCCCCCTCTCCTCCCTGCTGTGTGGTGTTTTGGGGGTCTCCCAACCCCACCAGCCAATTTGGGAGAATGAGGGAAAGAGGGAGTAAGCCCCATTGTACTAACAAAAGTTCTTCCACAGGCTTCCGTTAGTGAGATAAGTTAGCAGAAAACTGCCGAATATGTTTACATTTTCCCCCTTTCTCCTGGAATACTTAAGACATGCTGGGGAAAATAACAGCAAAGTATTGGACCTCAGATAATATACAGTATGCCCACATGTCTGCAAGAATATTTAAGTTAGGGGCAGAAAATGTTATCCCTATGTTCGTTACAACTCTACTAGGTGTCTCTTTTTCATAATGTCAGCCCTGGAAGTGTGGACATCATAATAAAGACGAGGGTGCCAACAAGCATGTGCAGAGTGCACAATCTATTTTCACATATCTGGAATTGGAGAAAGGGAGAGAAGGCTACAGGCAAGCTTGAACCCTGCACACTTCTCTGTTTATGCTTTATTCCAATATAACATCCAAAGAGGTGTAAAAACAAACCAACCCTAGATATCGTTTATTGACTGATGAAGACTAGTACTAAATATTTGCAAGAGATGGATGGATGCTATGTAAAAGAGCACTCTGTGCCTCTTGGTGATAAAAGTAATGTCTAGTAAGTAAAATGTATGACATGACATGGCAGCATTCAAAACTTCTGCCACTGCTGCACCCACAACCCTACTGTTTATGGTGGCCACAATGGAAGGCAGGGTGCTGGGGATGGGTGATACAGGCTTCATGCCTGTGCCACCTCCAGGCTGGTGCTGCAATTGGGTCCAGATGGGCCCCAATGCTGTTGCATGACAGCTCAGGATCCAGTGGATTCCAGGCCAGCTCATCCCTGTTCTTTCCTTGCCGTTCAAACAAGTTTCTGATATTTCTCCTGACCCCATCCAGGAGTGAAAGTGCCAGTGGGCCTCCTAGCAGCTGGTTCAGCAGCTGGTAGGAGGCTGGATCAGCTGTCAGAGATGACCACAAGGACACCTCCACTATATTCAACCCCCTAACCCTGCTCATTCTTCTTCCCTAGTCCACTTCATTGGCAAGCCATTTGTGGGCACAGGTAAACCCTAACCACAGAGATGGTCACAATGATAGCAACAATCATAGCACCCTTTAAAAATAACCAGATTTGAGGGAAGCGGAGGATGTGGGGCTGCAGTGGCCACACAGATCTCAGAACATGCAGTTCTTCCTGAAAAGTAAATCTGAGTATTACCCATTGTTTAATACTATGAAATCGACACCATAATTTATTTTCAGACTGTTACGATTTAAAATTCAGACTGTTACAATTTAAAATTATGGCAAATATTTTCCTCCAGAAGATTCCGGGCACAATCCACAGGGAAATTACGCCCCTTTCCACAAATCCTGTTGAAATTCATGAGAATTGTATAATAAGAGCACAATTTCCTAGCCATGGCACAATTTCTGTTTCTGTATTGGCTTTGCTCAGGAGGTCTTCCCAGGGGGATTTTGTCTTCGATGTAGAGAGTTTGCAAGCCGTTTGTTTAAACTGAACGAACCTCAAATTAGCCAGCCACCTCCTGTGGCTTGCTAAAGGCATGCCTCACGATCCCACTGAACGCTAAAATGGTTGAGGGACGTGTCCAGTTCGATGATCGTGGTGAGCCAGTCACATCTGATGATGAATTGCCCAGCTCGGCAGTCATTCATCATGCAAGAGACCAAATCAGTATTCATGGAGAGCTGAAATCCTAGCCCTAACCTTTAAATAAAAAGCTCCTTGATATACCGGGACTCCATACAGCTTTGTTGGTCAAATAAGACAACAACTCCCATTGGTTCACCACTTCTGCCTTTTAAATTCCTTGTTAAAAGCCACTTCTGCAAGCCCCCCCCACCAGCCCCTAAATACAATTGCCTGTTTCCTACTTCCCAGTTAGCCTTCTCCCTCATCTGCTCTCTTCCTCCTTAAAAACACAGTTCTCATTGTTCAGATTCTAACAGACCTCTCTGTCTTTGTCTATCTGCTAACCACACAAATTAGTAAACAGAATAAAAAACAAACAGTACTGATTTTGTGCAACTTTTATGATTGTATGATTCCATGTTGTTCTCTTGATTTTTATTGTAGGCCCCTGTGATTTTTTTGCTTGAGAGTTCGAGGTTTATAAATATCCTAATAAATAAACAAACTATCTACAATATATGATAGGTTATTAAATGGCTCTTTGCTAGCTTTACCTCCAGACATAGCCACAGACAAATCTATTTTCTTTTTGCAGGCAGAACCCCAAATTCAGAACACAACAAATTCCGAAGATAATTTCTTCCTTGAATGCTTATCTTATTTCACTGGTATTTCAGACACTTCTAAATTTTGAAGTAGATCCACATAATAATTTTATGTAGATTCGTTTAAGAGTTTTAAAAACGAGTACCATAATCTAAATTGGCCAATCAGCTCTGAATTTATCTAGCAAGCGTTTAAAACAATCCTGTTTGCTGTAATGGTTTCAGAGCTGGCCATGCGCTCATTTGTTCAGGAATCTCGTTCATGCTTTGTTAAAAGTTGCCCTGTGACTGAAGAATTGGTAATATTCACCCACTCTCTCTGATATGCTCAACCCTTTTTTATGTACATTACTTGGGGATATCAACCATACTAAATCCTTTAGTTAATGTTCTAAGACAAGTCAGCTTGGCATCAAGCAAAGCAAAACTTACCATTAGTTTCAGCTTATTGAATGGGAGACTGGAAAGGGCCAGAAAACAATTACATATTGCTTACTATTGTCATCAACTGTATCTTTATTAAATACGCCCATGTTAAAAATAAATAAATTACAGGTGCAATAGGATTTTATTGCTGTAGAAATTAGCAGCAGAAATATGAAATAATTGCTCAAATGGAGTGGTTTTAACAGTGGACCCACTTCAGATCTCACCAGTTTCCTACAGGACAGCATTTTAATGGAAGAAACACATATACAAGGCATGAACATCATTTGATTATTGCAGATATTAATATTGTGCAGTTTGAAGCAACTGGAAGCATAAGAACCAACTTCTTTTGGAAGAAATCACTGACCAGACCCTTAAGTTTAATTCAGAAGTTTACTTGCAGAACTTTCTGCAAAAATATAACAAAATAATACACCACATATATCCCTAAGATCTTGTGCAATGTCTAGTACAGGCTCAGCAAGAAAGATAATTCCAAAAATCCAGACTATGTCTCTCTCCCATTGCAGCCTGCCTAAGGCTATGCAGCTTCTTGGAGGGCTTCATTTATATGCTCACTCTCAGAGAACTCGAGAGAAAGAAACTCAGCAACTCATGATCATAACTTTACTCTTTCCAGAAATCAAAACTGTGCCTCCCCCCATTCCAGCTTGCTTAATGTGCCTAAGGCTATGCAGCTCTTAGGGAGCCATTTACATGCTTTTGTTCTTGAGGTGTCCTGAGAAACACTAACAGGCAACTCCTTTCAAATTGGCGATTTGCAAATCAATACCTTTGTCACCTGATCTTAGGTTACAAGGCTTAGCTTCCCTGAAAGAAGCCTGGGAACTGTAGTTTCTTAAGGGTGCTGAAAGCTGTTAGGAGGCCCCTATTCTGCTCAGAAATGGATTTCTGGTGCCCTGCCTTAGAAGCAGGGAATATAAGAAAAATATAAACTTACCAACCTCCCACATTGCACTTTCCAATAATTGTTAAAATCCTAGCAGCTGTTTTGATTAGAGAAATATTTTAATGCCATTGTAACATGATATATAGTGGCATAACTGGCAGTACTTAGCCTCATTTGCATTGGTTGGAAAGTGATAAAGCTGACTCTTTCTTAATTGATCATCAGAACCCTTTACAACTCAGTTTTTGTCATGTGCAATCTGTTGTGTTAATTGCTTATGTAATCACATCTAACACTTCTGGAGACAGGAGCAGGGCACAGCTGAGTGGATTGATGAAAGACACAGTCATAAATTGTTGCAGCAATGCATACATAGAATCATAGAGTTGGAAGGGACCCACACAAGCAATATTCTTTTATTTCCAGGGCTTCTTGTATCTGGAGAATCAGAGAGCTAAGAGATAAAAGTGCTTGGGTGAATACAGTACTGGTCTTTTTGATTAAGCCCATGTTGTTGTTGCTTTAAAAAGTTTTTTGTTTTTTTTTAATTTCTCTTTATTAATTTTCATACACACATATACACACATATGTACAGAAAATAAATTCTTCACAAAAAAAACAATAATAAGAACAACATAACTTAATTATAAGAAAACAAAACAAAAACAAAAACAAACATGCAAGTTATTGACTTCCCTCCACCTCAGTTTTGGGTTATGTAATACATTTCCCCCCGCAGTTTTTCTTTAAAACTTTTGTATGTCGAAGGGTTATATTAACTGCTTTAAAAAGTTAATAGGAAAAAGAATAAAGTGGGGGTGGGAAGGTTAAAGGTCATAAAAATTCAGCAGACTAATTCATACTGCAAGGCTTACCTACTAACTAGTTTGGAGGCAGTGGTGGAGCTTCATGCTCAGGTACTGGGGGGAGGAGAGCAGGTGGGGACGGGGCTGGCGTGCATCCTGTGTGGGTGGGGCATGCCACCTGCAGGGCCGTGGCGCCCAGCGCGGGCAGGGGGGGCAGCTGCGATGGCAACCTACTGGGATCACGCTGCCGGGAGTGGTGCGCTCCCCCTGCACTCCTCTTCCTCCACCAGTGTTTGGAGGATGTTTTCTAGACATCTAACCACCCACCCAAGAATCTTTACATATGGCCGACAAAAAACCCAACTTCGCTCTTCCACAATTGGGAACTGAAATGATTCCCAACTAGCCATACTTATAGTATTATGGGCAGTTAGTAACCCTAACTGGGTTAGTACAGTTTCTTCTTTCTTTCTTTCTTTCTTTCTTTCTTTCTTTCTTTCTTTCTTTCTTTCTTTCTTTCTTTCTTTCTTTCTTTCTTCCCCGCCCCCCACCCTGAACATAAACCTCTACCAAGTACAGGTATCACAGATACGTGAGTGCAATGTGCATATAAAATAATGTGGTTGTAATTATGAAACGTATAGCTCACATTTGGATTCTACATTAAAATATATGTTATGTTAACATTTCAAAAGTATTAAAACCAAATACATTTGTGTTCCTGCCAAAAAGACAGAGCATGCCTCACAAAAATGTGGAGAAAGAGCATTAGAAAATGCTTAAGCAACAGTTCCTCCTCATAAGGCTCCCAGGTGTGCAGCTAGGGACAAGGCAGGTGGAGAAGCTGGCCCTTCATTGTTCCACAGTGGTTCCCCTGTAGCAGTACCTGCAAGGCAGAAGTGGCTCCTTTTAAAGGTCTGAGAAAGAGGACAGAGTAACTAAGAAATAATGGGGCTTCTATTTTATGTATTTTGAAGAGGAATGCAGACTATACAGACATGTTCCCTTCTCAAGGGTACAGCTACATTTTGCACTCATGTCTCTCTCTCTCTCTCTTTCTCTCTCATTGCACTTGTGTTTTTAATCCTACAGTACAAAATTTATCATGAGAAGCTGCACTCAGACATCTTCAATTTGGAACTGTCCTGATCAGATCTCATTACATCCCAAAGAGCTTACTTTGTTACTTATTATAACTAGTACTTATTAGGCCCTAGCTAATCACTTTGGTTTGCATTCAGCATAGCATTAAGGTGAATGTTCCATTAGTGGATGGATTTCTCCTTGCATTATGGAACACTCTGCCCTTTTCCCCCTACCCACATCCATGCCCTAAATCTGTTCTGGAATTTTCTCCCAACCTGCGAGATCAGATGTGGGAATGGCATGGAGTGTGAACAGGTAGAGGAGGGGGAGGGGAGATCCCCTTGCACCACTATAAAAAGTGACTTGAACGCCACCCTTTGTTTTCTCCAGGCATTGTCCAAAGCAGATTAAACAGCTACATTTTGGCATTTGTTGCACAGCATGTTGATTTGTTGTTCAAAAGCAGTTCCGTGTTTGTGAAGAGAGAAATAAAAGGTAAAGGACCCCTGATAGTTAAGTCCAGTCGCGAATGACTCTGGAGTTGCGGCGCTCATCTCACTTTACTGGCCGAGGGAGCTGACGTTTGTCTGCAGACAGTTTTCCCAGGTCATGTGGCCAGCATGACTAAGCCGCTTCTGGAGAACCAGAGCAGCGCACAGAAACGCCATTTACCTTTCCGCCAGAGCGGCACCTATTTATCTACTTGCACTTTGACATGCTTTCAAACTGCTAGGTGGGCAGGAACTGGGACCGAACAATGGGAGCTCACCCCGTCACGGGGATTCGAACCGCTGACCTTCCAATCCACAATCCCAAGGCTCAGTGGTTTAGACCACAGCGCCACCCGCATCCCTGAAGAGAGAAATAGCTCAGACTAATTTTCAGAGGCCTATAAATAAGCCTACAGAATTTTCTCATTTTAGTTACTTTTAGCATAAAGCTCAGTTTTTTGTACTTTCTTCTCACATCAGTAAATTCAAGAACCTCTCATTTATTTATTTTCAATAGCAAATAATAGGCAGTGTGAAGGGGGGCGGGTGGGACAGCTGGAAAAGCATTTTCTAAAAGGAAATGGCACCGCCCTTTTGCTTAGCTAAGAAAAAGGGATTCTAATGGATTTCTGAGCAGCAGAGTTCACCCAAAGGGTGGAAAAAGAATGTGCCAGGTAATTTGATTTAAGTTGATTCCATTTTTGCTACCATTCCTCTTCATACTGAGAGAATGGAAACTGTGAACTCCAAATGCTTCTCTGGACACCATTAGATGAACCCTCGCCGTGCATGTCCACCAGCCACTAAGAAAACATTGCAAACAGCATTTAGACAATGTTTGCTTTACTTCATTTGCTACATATGGAACCTGTGAAATTTGCCCACACCTGGCTGGGATTGCCAGAGCAAGCAATGAACCTGAAAAAGACACACTTATTATTGGCAAAGGGACCTTCTTTCATTCACCCTGGCAGACGGCGTGGGGGTGGGGAGGATTTTTATTTTACTTTTATAAGATGACATGGATATTAAAGCAGCATGTAGGTGCTGTTGGTTCCAATTAAAATCAATCTCTCTCCTGATTTGTGCCTCTTGTCTGTATGACAGCAAAAGGTCCGGCTAAGAGCCTCCATCTGCTGTGCTCTCCCAATGGGACTCCAAACAAGTGAATGACCTGCAGTGTTTATTATTAAGTTTTCAAAGGGAAAGTTGTTTTGGTCTAATTGAAGCAATAATATGAGCGAGGTTATTTCTGGTCAGTTCCCTGCTGTTTTCACTCTAGAGAATATATTCCAGGTGTTAGCTGCGGAGTGCTGTGATACAGTATCGACTTTCCCTTGTGTTTAGGCTTGCTTGAGCCAATGGACCAATAAACTGCAGTTATGAGTGCAAGCCAGCCCTGGCCTCCCAGAGAAATATTTCTTTAGTTAACCATGAAATAGACCCAGGCGGCCATTGACCCAATTCTTTTACAAGGACACCATTCCTCAACATAGAAGCAACTGGGAGTTTCCCCCCTCCCCAAACATCTTGTTTCCCCCTCCTGCCCCCACCAACAAATTATATTGTTTCTCTATGTTTTATCATCAGCTCCTTGCTGTAAGGGCAACTATATAAATAGATTTTCTAGTGAAATTCACCTGCAGTAAAATCCAAAACAAAATTTTAGGACACCTCTTCAAGGGAAACATGGGGAAGATTTCAAAGGAAGAACCTGTGTTTGTTCTGAAGAAGCTTAGGAGTATAGTTCTCCCCACCCCTCTAGAGGTGGGCCAGGGGTGCCAACTTGTTTTTTTCCTGTGTGATATCTATACTGCATCTACCCATTCTTCTTTTTGATCTTCTGCTTAATTTAAAACTTCTATCAAGTGACAATAGGGATGCAGGTGGCGCTGTGAGTTAAACCACAGAGCCTAGGACTTGCCGATCAGAAGGTCGGTGGTTCTAATCCCCGCGACGGGGTGAGCTCCCATTGCTCAGTCCCTGCTCCTGCCAACCTAGCAGTTTGAAAGCACGTCAAAGTACAAGTAGATAAATAGATACCGCTCTGGCGGGAAGGTAAACGGCGTTTCTGTGCACTGCTCTGGTTCGCCAGAAGCAGCTTAGTCCTGCTGGCCACATGACCCAGAAGATGTACGCCGGTTCCCTCAGCCAATAAAGTAAGATGAGCGCCACAACCTCAGAGTTGACCACGACTGGACCTAATAGTCAGGGGTCCCTTTACCTTTATCAAGTGACAAGGCATTCAATGTCTTCCTCTGAGAATGTTTTGGCAATGGTCAGCATTTCCCAAATCTTACTTTATTTTGTATGACCAGAAGATCACAACCCTTACGGAACATTCTGTGGTCCAAAAATACCATTGTGAGAGATCTGTTTCAAAGTGCTCAGAACTGAAAGTTAATGATGGACATTCACCCAGTTTCTATAGCATAAGAAAGATTCGGAATTGTTTCCTTTAGCCTTGACATAACTCATTATATGATATAATGTGTCATTGAGTCAGCTATGCTGTAGCCTTTATTAATCAAGACCACATTCCACAATTCTCTGATGTTTGAGGCATGGGAAATGGGGAAGAAGACGCTCCTGAGCAAACCCATGTTTCATAATTAAGATATGCAATTGATTGATAGGCACAATAAATTAACAGTAACATTTTTTGGAAACTGCCTGCCGCATGAGGGCTGACCATATAGGTCTCGGTCTTCTCGCTCTAACTTTTAAATTCCATGTGGAGTTAAGGCAAGGATGTAGAGAGGGATCCTGCTTTCTTCCTGCCTCTCTTCCATAATTTTGATTAACCTGATCTTTCAGAAGGAGGAAACAGATAGTTGGCTCTTTTCCACAAAACCATTAAGAAAATGGCTGTCCTAAGTGAGGGGATGATTTCTATTCAAATAATTATGGAGTCTTCTTCATACAGTGTTCTCTCCTGTGCTTCATTACAAGCTTCAAAATGATTTAAGAGCTTAATAATATTGTGACTCAACAATTGCTTTCCAAGATAGAGAGTGGGTTTTCAAATGGATCAGAAGGACAGCAAAATATGATGAGCTAAGAAATAATATGGTAGATCAATGGTGAGGAAGCGGTGGTCCTCCGTATGTAGCTGAACTACACCTCTCATCATAGGCACCAAGTGTGTGGGGCTGTGGGTGCTCCAGCTCTCACAACATTCCCCGTCAGGGGGCAGGGCACCTACAATTTTTTAGGCCAAGCTGCACACGTCAGCATGTCTAGTGGCAGAGTGTATGCTCCCCCTGAGCATCCCCAAGGAAGCCCACTGTGCACAGACCAGCCAGGTATGCAGACCAGCTGAGGAGAGTGGCCTCTGGAAGGTCCAAAGGGGCCCATTTTGGCTGTGGGAAGGCCCTCATCGGGCCTTCCACAGGCTGTGACAGGCCTTGTTGGGCCTTCTGGAAGCCTCAGTGGGCCATGTCAGGACTTCCGCAGGCTGCGATGGGCCTTGTTGAGCCCTGTTAGGCCTTCTTGCAGCCACAGTGGACCTCCTACATCACAAGCCCACACTGGGCACCCTCAAAGTGGGGCAGGATCCAGCGCCCGTGCCTCCTATCATCTCTGACCATTGGTCATACTGTCTGGGGCTGATCAGACTTGTAGTTCAGCTATAGGTTCCACATTCCTGTTGTAGATTATGTTGCAGTTTATGATTGCCAAAGTGAAGGCTACTTTGGAGTGTGTTTGGGGGAATATTACTTGCATGGCTGTTCTACTAAGACTACAATCTTTATATAAAATTTAAGAATAATGTAAGAACCCTCCTGCATCTCGTTCCATCTAGTGCAGGAGCTGGGAACCATTGGCCCTTCAGCTGTTGCTGTACTACATCACCCATCATCCCTTACTGTTAGCCATGTTGACTGGGGCAGATGGAATTTAGTGTCTAACAATGTGTGTGGAGTGGGAAACAGGTTCCCTATCCCTGATCTAGTACAACATCTGGGACACATGAAAGAAACTGCACCCCAAGATGGTTACCCACTAATATATCTCTCTCTCTCTCTCCCTCTCTCTCTCTCTCTCTCTCTCTCTCTCTCTCTCTCTCCCCTACATCCCCCACACCCCTGGACTGGAGATTTGGTCCTCTGCCTTTAAGTTCTAATATATAATTTTAAAGCCCCTTTCTTCAGTAAATAACCCAAATCTTCCTTCCCTGACTCTTAACAAAATCATGCACAAATGATCCCAAATTCTCAGTAGCCATTGAAAGTGTGTTGTTATATCCTTTTTCCAGTTACACCCCATGGACATTCTAGCAGACATTAAAGGATAAGTAATGATTTCCTGTGGGAATTCCTGCTTTTACATAACCAAAAAATACAACTTCAGCTAATATTTGCCAGAATATGTACTCACTCACTATTTTCCTCATTCCACTTTTTAAATGAAGACTTTAAAGTTTCCTCGACTCTGTTTATTAATCACATTCAAACCCATTTTTTGTAACTTTCATATGCAGAGAGATGTACGCTGTTTCCATTGCTGTTATTTTATCTGAGCATCTATATCATTCACAAATCAGTGCCAATTTTAGAAAAAGAATCACATCAAGGAGAATTGATGTACTAGAAATCCTGCAGAGGATTGAGAACTACAGAGGATGTATATACAGAGAATCAGTAAAAAGTCCATTAGTGAAAGTGCAACTGAAATGAATCTGATCCTTCTGCAATGTGTCACTTCTATGGGTGCCACTTACTAGTGTTTTTGACAATAACTCTTAAGCCACAATGGGAACTGGCTGTGACAACAGGGATATTTCACATGAATCAAGCAGCGTGCAGTTTGAAAGAAGACAGAGTTTTGTTTTGCTGGGTGTGTGTGTTTAAAACAAGGCAAACCCATGATATATATTGGACTCTATCCAAGTACTAGTGAGCGGTCCTGCCCAAAAGCAAGAAACAGTATCTGAAGTGTTTGCGAGAGAGGAAATCCATGCCAACACTCATCCAGCGACATCTGAGAGGAGAGAGAATTTCACATATGATTGAGTTAGACTGGCTGCCATGATCAATTAAGCTCATTCGAGAGCCTCTGCTGTTTTACATGCTGGCAGAAAGACATGAATTCTCTACAGCTGTGTTTCTCAAGTCTGATGCTACCTTTTACTAGACAGGAGGGAAATCAGGGAAGTCTTGTGCTTAATTTCCCCCCAAGTGATACAAAACTCTACAAATTGGAGAAAATGATTAATTCCATCCTTCCATTTGGTTTTGGAGTGGATAAAGTTTTTAGTGGGGTGTTTTTATTTTGAAGTCTTTTAATATTGTTGCCCCAATTTTAAACAATTAATTTTCTGGAAAGCAAAAGCAATACAATAAGAGCCCCTGTTTCCAATGGTAGGTCTCAGGTGGTTTGCAGAAGATCAGGAAGGATTTCTGACTCCTAAATGTTTGAACAAGGGCAACAAAATGACTCTTGCACCCTAAATTAGGCTGCTGAAATAAGAAAGTGAACCAAGAAATGAATATTATGTGAAAGGACTGCGAGCTTATTTCAGTTCAATGTCTTCTGCACCTGGTTCCAGTAAAAAACAAAGTAAATTCAACAAGCTTGAATTTACAAGCTTGCCCTCTACTACCAAAGCAGGACATGAGTGCAATAGCCCTTCCCATTGTACTTCCCCAGCCACCATAGGCATCAGTTCCTGGGGGCCGAAGCACTTTTGCCCCCCTTCCAATGTTTTTTTGAGGAAGCCAGGGCCCCTCAATATTTAGAGGGCATTTGTCTCTGCCCCTGGCTCCTCATGATGTCACATGTGCAATGTCAGGATGTTGTGTTGGGCCCCCTCAATCATCTTGAGGAGATGGTGCCTCTGACAGCCAATGAAATCCAGAGGCTTCCTTGGAGGGTCAGGATATGGTCAGGATATGCACTAGATAGAGGGAGTGATACTTAAGCTCAAAGGAGATATTCCAAACCCTGATTTATGGAAGTCCCACCCAGTTCCTCTTTACATTCTAACCCATGTGGGTGCAATTTTACTTCACATTCTGAGCTATCGTAAGGGTTAGCAACATACCTTGTTTTCGCATGGGGGAAAAAACTGGTTTCTGCATGTGTGTTTTAAAAAGGCGTACTCTGTAATACAATATCAGCCCTAGTTGCTTCAAGACTCAAGTGAAAGGGAAACAAAATAACAGTCAAAAACACTCATACAGCTTTGTTTTCCTGGGGGGGAAAGGATCACTGCCTACATCTGTCAACATTTGTCACTGCTTGTACCACAATCATTGTCCCTGTGATCCATGCCAGCAAAATATTATTGGTAAATATACAGTTCTTCCCTTTGCTACAAAGACAGTAGATGTATAGAATAGATTCCCCGATCCCTGAATGCAGTATATCTCAACTCCATGCCCAATAGCCAAGGGGCTTTTTGCATGATGGTGTGGAATGAGGCAACAATTCCTCCCCTTAGTTACTTCCAATTACAGATTGCCTGCTTTCTCTTGCCCGCTCCTTCTCCTTCATGTCAGTCGCAGACAAATAAGAAATATTCCTCTGCTGCCAACATATTGTCCTCTGCTGGAGTGGAAAAAGGAAGGGATTGATGTCACTGCCTCCTGACAATTCCGGCTGGTGCCTCCTCGGACCCACCCCTCAAAAATCTACCTTCCAAAATTCTTGGTCATCTAGAACCTGGAATTAATCATTAGAAATTATGCAACTTTTGCTCAAGTTGGCATAAATGGTTCTCTTCCCTACTCTAGTGTATCCTCGCAAAAACCCTGTGAGGTAGGCTAGACTGAGACACAACAACTGATCCAAAGTCACCTCATGATCTTCATGTCTATGTTTGGAGAAGCTTAGGCCTTTCTGTAGCTCTTCTTAATGTGCTCGAATGTAATGAAAATTTAGGTTCTGCTTCCCTTTTTATGCATTTGCTTTAAGAGTCCCATAAGGTGACCTTGGATTGGAAGGGGCCATGCATGAGTTAATATATATAAAAAATACCCGGTTTTATTTGCCATTTGTGCTTCAAAGGCCTCATCTTTCACAAGAGAGATGTTCAACTTCAAAATTTGCTTCAGAGGTGATTCCCATGGCAAAGCCAGAGCGAGTTGTATTGGTCAGCGATCTGATCTGTGTCTTCGGGGCCAATCTTCCATTCTTCAGTCACGTGTACTAATGTGTGAGATAAAAGGAAATTGTCTAAGTGGAAGCAGTTGTTGCATACACAGATGGAAGAGAATACTCACTTTCTATGGGATATACTAATAATCTACATATGTACCAGCATTCTGCATTCTCCCTGAATGCAGTTTGTGACCTTGGATGTCAGTTTTCCTGGATCTTTTTCCTGTCTGTGAACAGATATAACATCTCCTTCCAATCATCGCCCATTTTTAATTTAATAAAACTTAGCTTTTAAGAGATGCCCAGTAAATCCTGTTGTGCTGCATCGCCCAATGCAAAATTTGAAAAATCTGTGTTAGGACATCCTCATTTGCTTCCATGAACATGTCACCTGGGCTTCATGTCATCAGTCATCTTAAGGAGAGCAAAACAATCAGAAGAATGAGTCATTTAAGTTCAAAAGGCAAATGCAACTCTTGACAGCATTTAGTACAAGTAACCAGGGCGTCGTCAAAAAGTCAATGGAAAGACTGCCATTGACTTCAGAGGCCTCTGGATCTGTTCCCTGAGCATCTAGAATCTTTACACATATATCTGCTAATGTTTTTGCACATGCAGCATATTCAATTGTCTGGAGCTGCTTCAATTAATAGCTGAGGGCCTCCTCCTGACAGCTTTTGTGAGTAAAATAAAAATGAACCCATGATAGCTGGAGACTCCAAGTCACGCTACGGGTTTGTTGTTTGGATAATAAAGTTCAGAAGTACAGAGGATAATCTCATCAGAGAGACACAGTGACCAACTCTCAGTTATCACTCCTTTGTACACTTCCTTTTTCGCTAATTAAACTTCACTTCTTAAGAGGGCGCCGTTTCTGCAGAGCATGTAACAGTTTGGCATGGTGTTACGACGACACATATCTCCCCAACGTTATCTGGCAAAACCGGAAAAGTGGTGTTCCAGCATGTAGAATCAGAGCCTCAGTTTATCTTTCCAGT
Organism: Podarcis bocagei; assembly: GCF_964188305.1. Taxonomy (NCBI): domain Eukaryota; kingdom Metazoa; phylum Chordata; class Lepidosauria; order Squamata; family Lacertidae; genus Podarcis; species Podarcis bocagei. The sequence continues at coordinate 43,446,684 of NC_138127.1, forward strand.
GGTGTATTATAAGTTCTTCTTTGACATTTGTACGTGCTAAGTTATCTAACAACAACTGTGTTTTTGTTAAAAGCTCTTAAATAAATGTTGGGAGGGTTTTTTGAAGAAAAAAAGAAAGAAAGAAAAGAAGGGGGAAAGCACATCCTCACCCGAGATGCTCCCAGAGTCTCCAACAGTATGGTGAAAACACACTGTCTGCTTAGAACTTTGCTCTTTACCCTCTCTGTACGTTGTAGAAAATTTGTCCAGCAAGTGCTCAGCTGCAATGTGGCCTCCTGTGAGTTTTGTATTCTAAGACTTCTGCTTAAAAGTGGAATTGAGTTTGCCAAGAAACATGGGAAGGCTGCTATCTGTAGCAGGGACACACCAGTTAAGGGAGGAGCCTTAGCTCAGAGGCAGAGAGCATGCAACAGGTCCCAGTTTCAGTTCCTGGCATCTCTTGTTAAAAGGGGATGGGAAGAAATACTTTTGCCCCAGAGCCTGGATTGCTACGGCCAGTCACCCCAGACAACAGGGGCTACCAGGATAAATAGTCTGACTCAGTATTGAGGTAATTTCTGGTGTTTCCTGGTCAAATGCTGTTACTGTGTGCCCTGTTGCTTCCCCTGAGGAAACCAATCACATGAAGCAGCATGGCAAAGGGTAGGGGCAGAGACATGCTGCTGCCCCCGCCTCTATTATGGCCACAGCCCTGCCACCCTCTTCATCGGGGATAACCCATGTGGTGCCCTTCAGATGTTGGTGGACTACAGCTCACATCATCCCTGACAACTGGCCTTGATGACTGGGGCTGATGGGATTTGCAGTTAAGAGCAACACCTGGAGGGTATCACAATGGCAATGCCTGCTCTACATGCTGGAGGGCAAATGTAGGGAAGCGGCTGTGCTTATGGAAACTCTCCACGGGATCAAGTTTTTTAATTGTGTGGTGGGACCACATACGTGGAGCCAGTTTTCCCCCTGCAGAATTTCAGCCCAAAGGCATTGAAGGCAGAAGGGCCAGGCCACCAGGAATATGGCAGATGGAGAAGAGCCAAGAAATCTATCCCTGCTCTTCCCTCTCACATCATGGTGTACATGTGAGAGGGAATGCCTGAACAAGGCTAATGAATATGAAGAATGTTGTCTTACACATATGGAGGGGCACATTCAATGGGGAGAAGAATTCCCACCCACCCCATGCCCCGTGGCATCCAGTGGCAGCACCAAGGGGCGGGGAAATCTGGGTAGATGCTGCACAAAAGAGGCAAAGTGTATTTCAAGGTGGTTGAGTTGTGTCTTACATGTTAAGATATTTAAGAATAACAATATACATTAATGACAAGAGTTCAACAATGGGAGGGAGGAAGTAGAGGGCGAGTTTTTTGTTAGCGGGGTGCTTCCCTCTCCTGTACCCATCCTCTCCGGTGCCACTCATGGTGACAGTCCTGCATTTCTATAGTACTGAGCTGAAAAGCCTTCCTCCCTGCGACACCAACCCTGCCAAGTCCTTCTGTTCCGTCAGGATCTCTCATGGCTTGGCAGCCCAAGAGGGATAATAACGGAAAGTGGGGCTTGAAGGCTGGCACCCAGGGATCAAGGACGAAGGTGCTCCCTTTATCACTCTCAGTGATGTACTTCAACCAGCCAGTGAGAGGTGGGTGAGCAGGAGGATGTGGTGGCAGGGCTGGAGTCCGATTGGCAGGACCCAGTGTTGGCATGAAGAGCCAGGCACCACATCTGTAGATGGGATCAGATGCACCAACCCAGATGGAGTGTGTGTTTGCATACAGGGCAGCTTTGTCGGGTGAGAGAGTCTAGTGAGTGAGCTCAAACCACTATGTCTTTAAAAAAGCTGGGCAGAAGGGGCATGGCAACTGCTAAGACATCTGCATAGCTTCCATTCAGTTTGGCAACCCTTCTTTTGCCGTTTATCTGATGCTAAATGTAACAGCAAGCAAAGTGAGGAAATCATAAGACAGTCACATCTCTCTTGGATTCAGAAGGCCCACACTCAGCTTCGTTCCTACTGCCTAACACCACCTGAATAAATAGAAGGGTTATATTTTTCTGAGAACGTTTTGTGCACCGTAACTAAGGCAGTACATAACATCCAGCAGCAACTAGCTTTGCGCTTCTGTGTCTTCCAGCTAAACAGATTAGCATTTTATCCACAAAAGACAGTGGTGATAATGGCAGGCGGGGAGAAGTAACCACAAAGTCTGGCACGGATTATTCCTGCTCTGCTGGGGATCTGCATCTGTAATGGCCACCACACTGGAAGACACACATCAGAGATCGAAGCAGAGCTTCTGGACTGAAACATCTGAGCCTGCTGCGCAAGCTGTGACTCTGCCTGTATAGCTATTAATCAAATCATGCATGCTTTGTGGATTGGGCACAGAGGAGGATCCTGAGCCAACACAGCAGGTGGCTTACATATTTCCCTTACGTACTTTGGAAAACCCTTGAGCCAAAGAAAACCCTTTCTTTCAGTTGTGAATGAGCACCCACTAGTCAAACGGGTGCCATCTTAGTCAAATGTTAGGCCAGAGACCTTTAGAAATAACAGCACGACTCGCAGTTCTTCCTGCGGGAGAGAGTTTCCCAAGGACTTGTTATGGCTAGATAAATATACTCTGGGCCACAGTATACAACTTGCATGATATAATTCAGAAGGAGGGGATGCTTGCAGAGTATTCAGAACAAGGGTTGGGAACCTGTGGCCCTCAAGTTGTTGCTGGATTCCAACTTCCATCTGCCCCAACCAGCATGGCCAGTGGTCAGGGTTGGTGGGAGCTGTAGTTTGAAGCAAAAGGAAAGTCAGGATCCTGACTTTCCTTTTGTTTCTGAGTACTGGTAGTCAGGAGACTCCAGCATCTGGAAGGCTACAGGTTCCCCATCCCTGTTCACTCCTTTGATCCTGAACGGATCCTGCTGTCCTATGAACATGAAAACCACTGGCCTCTTGACTGTGATATTTAAGTGAAGTGGTTTGGCAGAAGAGAACATTCCCAAGGAGCCAATATACTGGCCATTACTCAGCTAAAGCAGTAGTTAACTTAGTTTTGCCAGGAAAATTGTTCCGGATCTGCACCAGAATTCCTGTTTCATTCATGCACACAGTCCTGCTTTCACAGTTCTGAATTCACCTAGTGTGAATGATCTTGCTCACTTGATGAAAAGGAAGTTTGCTTTGGAAAGAGGTTTTTAATCTCTCAAATGTTGCCTTTATCCAAAATTGCTGAACCCTTTGAGCATCTCCTGTAATTACTGTAATTTGACTGTAGTTCTTCCTTGCCTTTGCGTTGAACACAGCAATCCCATCTGACCTCCTACAAGCTGCAGGTGTGTTGAAGGACCAGCTGTTAACAGGACACAGCAAGCCCTTTGGACCAAATTGTGTTTTTTGAAGTTTTTCTGTTCTGATGGTTTTCCCAATGGTATATGGAGTGGCATGTCAGCATTTTCTCAATTAACATTGCTCTGCCTGAATCTCCTTTACAATGGACAGTCTTGTTCTTATATTTCTATGGGCTATATCTTGAGTCAGTGGGTGTTCGGAGTACTCTGGTTTGGTGGTATTTCACATTTCATTTCCGCCCCAGCACATACACACATTTTAATTTAAAACAGTTTCGCAATAAAGACATTGGCATTGGCCATCTGTGTAATGTATGTATGTTCATATTTTCAGAAATATATTTATTTTTAAAACAAAAACTGTACACTCAGCTCTCAAAAGAGCTCTTAAGATGCTTCCACAACTGAGGTGTTACCACTAAGGAAGTCACTGGTACATCAACAAACAAGAGGGTGAAAGTCAATATAGTGCTATGTGGGGTGCAGGCTCTCAGGGAATGAGGACTGCTCATGTAATGGGAATCCCCCCTTGCCCCTGTGCATCTCCTAACCATGATTTGGGGTTCATGGGGGGCACACAGGGGGAGGGGAGAGGGGAGAAGTCCCATTGCATCAGCAGACCTTGTTCCATGCATGCAACAACTAAGTTGAATCCTGTCCATAGAACTGCATAAAATTTCTCTAACTTGCTCATATGTATTGTTGCAAATATAGCAGTGATTAGTATAATTTGAATAGAAGTGACATCCTTCTTAAAACCAGAAGCCTTTTTCTTGGGAATTCTATCCCTACAATTCCCAAGAAAAAGGCTTCTGGTTTTAACTACCTAAATTGTATAGAAATTTATTTATGTATGTGACTACAGCGGCAAGAATGTTACTTGCCCAAAAATAGAAAGAAGAAGAAGTCCCAGCAAAGGAAGAATGTATGCAAAAACTTACGGAATATGCAGAAATGGCAAAACTTACTGGAAGAATAAGAAATTGAGATAACAAACTTTTCATAAAAGAACGGAAATGGTTTATTGAATATCTACAGATAAAAAAACACTGGCAGGATTATTGTAATAACCTGTAGCTACATAAGAGTATATATAAAAAGAAGATAAATAAATAAGTTAAGTTAATTTGGATATGCAAAATAAATTTATGGAACTGCAGAAAGGGGGGGAAGGAAGTCAAATTTTAAAATGTCAAAATGATTGTAAAATCAGTGAAATATCTGAAAAGTATAGGGTGCTTTTTTATATATAAAAAAGAAGAAGTGCCATCCTTCTCACCCTGTGAGGAACAGACTGTGAGCAGGTGTCCTGGGTGCCTGCCCAGTCAGCTGCCCAATGGTACCCTGTCAATGGGCATCTTGAAGACCCTTCCTGCTCTCACTTCTTAGGTCTCTTTATCTTTAAAGCAGATTTGGACCATGCAGCCCCTCAAACAGAAGACTGCCCTGTGTGAAGCAAGGCACGTAGTCTCCCACCTCCCTCCATCCCCACCACCGCTTCAGTAAGCCTGGAGAGTCGTTTTTATTACTGTTGTTGTTAAAGTGTGATCATTTCTTTTTCTATAGAAGAATGATTTTATACTGGATGACAGATTCTAAGGGGGGGCGAGAAGGAAAGAGAGACAGAAGAATAGAAAGAGGTGAGGAAGTTTAATCTTTTAAATTTAGCACCAAGCGGGTTCAATATTACTTATTTCCACGAGGTTTTATTTATTTATTTTTAAAGTGAAGTTTGTTTAATGGCCGTTTCCAATGTAATACTGTTTCCCAGAATCAAATCCTCTCTGATGGTGTGTTCTCATAGCTGAGAAACAACACATACCACAAACCACGAGTAATGTGAGGGGTTTTCATTATTATTTGAAAATATGCAGTGCCAGATTGAGGTATGTTGTTGATACATGTAATTTGTCAGAATTTCATAGTCTAAATACCCCACAGAAAAGGCATTTTTGTGGGTTTTTTCTACTAGAAACAATTCCAAGATGAATTTTGTGGCAGTGTTCTGTGTGTATGTGGCTGAAATATTGCAGGAAGGGCAGGCCTGCCAAATCAACCTTTTTAAAAAATAGTAGTGAAACGAAATAAAAGGATACTGTAGGGTTGTTCTGTTGAGAGTAAAGCCCATTTATCCATTCATGCTTAGCCCCATCACTGATCTCAATATATTAAAGAGTCATGTCTGCAAAAAACCGATATATCAGGGGTGGGGAACCTGTGGCCAGGGATGTGAGACAGATCCAATTTCCGTTTTCATATGCATCTAAGTAATTCGCACACAGACTTTATCACAACTATCCTTTGAAATTTGCACTTTTCTGAATTTCCCAGTGTTGTACTCCAACTCAAAAGTGTGTACAAAAACATGTGTATTAGGGTGAAGTATGCATCTAAAAAGCTGTAGATTGGTGTGTGTGGAAAACCACAAAAAATGCATTCTGTTGGACAGAAACCTGTTTGCAAAAACGTGTATAGTAGGCAAAGTTGCAAACACAAACTTGCATGTTAGGAGAAAAGCACACTAACACTTGCTGACACATTTTTCTGAGTACATTAAACACACATGTACAAACAACGCAAACCGATGCAGAAATGTGGCAAGCTGAATTTAGATTGGAAAAGTGAAAAACCAAAATGGGCAGGTTCATCTATCTCTACCTCTGGTCTTCCAAACGTAACTGGATTCAACTCCCATCAGCCTCATCCAGAATGGCCAGTGGTCAGGGATGGTGGGAGATGCAGTCTGGCAACATCTGAAGGGCCACAGGTTGCCCATTTCAGACGTGTGTGTGTGTGTGTGTGTGTGTGTGTGTGTGTGTGCAGATTGGCTCCTGTATGTGCAATCTGGAACTTCCCTTTGGGGGGGAGGGGATTCAGGATCCTCTGTACATTAAGTTGCACATCCGCCATGCTAATGTGAGCCTTGAATGTTTAGAGCAGGGGGTGGGGTAATGAAACCTTACCTCTCTCATCACCTGTAGGCCATGACTGACAGGTGTGTGGGGCTGCCCACCTGCCAGTTACCTGACAGCACAATGACATTAGGTGACCTGCTTTGGCTAGTGCGGTTTGAAATCAAACCATGTGGGCGGTTTGAAATCAAACCACAGACCTGCCTTTTGCAAGCCCTGATGATCAGCTGTGCTTGTGAAGTCTGGAGGCACAACACTTTGCAAACCCTGACAATCTGTGGATCTGATTTGACTGATCAATCCGATCAGCATCCCATTCCAGCTTCCAGGTAAAAATGGCTAGGCCTGGGGTGTTAATCGCTCTGCTATAGGGTCTTGCAACACATTTGGTTGGTATTTTGTTTCTTTCATAGGAACAGATAAGGACCAAATGAGATCTCCATATGCTCAGAGCAGCTATGAAAAACAAGGAGCCCACTGTTAATGCTGCCGCTGGCTCTCGCTCTCTCTTTGTGCGTGCATGTGGAAAGAGAGCACTTTGTCAAATATTTTTAGCCTAACAAAAAAGGCCAAGCCTAACTTGGCATTAGGGGAATACACAGAAAAATATGGATTTGTTTAAATCAATATTTTACCTTCATCTTGTGCTATATATATGTGTGTGTGTGTGTGTGTGTGTGTGTGTGTGTGTGTGTGTGTGTTTGTGTGTGTGTGTGTGTAGAGCTATATATGTACATGTGTATATAAACACACAGAAAGGCAGCAAAGCCCACAATGTTGCTTAAGAGTTAGAATTTACCTTCTTGGAAGCCATTGGGAGTTTTTTGTTCCCTCTCATGGAGATTTATCACCAAACTAATTCCCAAGGCTTTATAAAGCTGTCTGTCTAGAATTTCCATGTTATAAATTGCTCTTGTTTGGGTACAATTTGAATTATTTTCATTAGCCTCACAGCTGGGGCCTGACCAGAGTTAGGCTAAAAACTTCAGACAAGCTCTACAGATTTTGCAATTAGTCTGCCTCTCTCCTGTCACCCCCAAGGAAATGAAAGGCAGGGAAGTTTACACTTCAAGTTAATGTTTTAGAAGTGTTTGAGGCAGGAAGCAAATGGGCTTTTTCATAAGATGGAGGATGTTTTGATAGCCAGTGTGGTCTACTGGGCTGAAGGCTGGATTTACCCCCTGGGAGACATGGATTCAAATAATAACCCAGCAATGGGGCATATTGGGTGGCCCTGGGCAAGTTGTTTCCTCAAATCCAGAGCTTGATCTCTGTGTATACTCTGAACTGCACACATTTCTTATATGAATTTGGGAAGCCTGATCTACAAGACTAAGTGTGAAGTCAGTAAACTCTCCCCATTTGCTTATTCTCCGATCTGACCCCATTTGCTGCAACTTCTGCCAGACATGTTTCTGCTGTCCATTTATTAAAGCCAAGGGCCATCACCATGTCTTAGGCTTTATGCCCTTGGTGACTCTGTACTCAATTTTGTCTGCCTTGCATCTACAGCCTGTCAGTGTCACTGGTGACCCACAGATCTAATAGCAGAAGAGGAGGAGAAACATTTCTATCACCATATTGTTGATAGCAATGGCTTGGATTCTGAGTTGCCCTCCTGCAAATTCAAAGGCTCTGATCCAGCGGGTGCTACCACTGGTGGAAGGGAGGAGGCCATTTTCACCAATGCCTCTGAGGCACCCCCATGCCACCTCCCACATTGAAAGATCCCATGATGCTCTAGAGCAGATATTCATGGGCTAAATTAGACTGACGCTGGGAATCACTGAAAATCACCTCTTCCTGCCTTCCACCAGTGAACCAAGGAAGATAGGAATGTCTTATACCAAGTCACATTATGGGCCTATGAAGCTCAGTATTGCCTTGAATGAATATCAGCAGCTATCCAGGGTTTTACTCAGCCCTATGTAGACATGGGTGAGATGTGGGTGGCACTGTGTTTTAAACCACAGAGCCTAGGATTTGCTGATCAGAAGGTCGGCGGTTCGAATCCCCACAATGGGCTGAGCTCCCATTGCTCGGTCCCTGCTCCTGCCAAACTAGCAGTTCGAAAGCACGCCAAAGTGCAAGTAGATAAATAGGTACCACTCAGGCAGGAAGGTAAACGGCGTTTCCGTGCGCTGCTCTGGTTCGCCAGAAGCATCTTAGTCATGCTGGCCACATGACCCGGAAGCTGTACGCCAGCTCCCTCAGCCAATAAAGCAAGATGAGCGCCACAACCCCAGAGTCGGCCACGACTGGACCTAATGGTCAGGGGTCCCTTTACCTTTACCTATGTAGACACACTAGAGATTGAACCTGAGACCTTCTGCATAAAAATAAACAGATGCTCTACCACTAGGAACAAATGAATCTGTTCATTTCAGGCTCCCATGGTTTCTCATTTTTTCACTCTTAAATTCAGTTGTCCACATTTCCAAACTAGCTAGGTTCTATTCATTGATCTTCTTGTTCTTACCAGGCAATGGAGGGGAAGCTGGTATTTCACACAACCTGCTTCAGAGTTGCTAAGAGCTTAGTAAGTAACAATACATTAAAACTGAATCAGAGGCTAATAGGCTGCCAGTGCAAATCCCTTAGCATGGCGATGATATGCGCCCCGTAAAAGGCATCATTCACCACCACTGCTGTGGGACTCTGCATCCACTGCAGTCTCTAAACTGACCATAAGGGAAGCCCCACAGACAGCACATGACAGTAGTCGAGACACGAGGTTACCAGTGCATGTGTCACAGGAGCGAAGCACCAATCTTTCCTGGAATGAGAGCCAGTAGCAATAGTAGCTTTCACAAAGCATCAGACCATCTAAGGCAGCTAAGTGAAGTTCATCAGCTTAACTGGGTCTGAAAAACAAAATATTATAATCTTACATTTTTAGAATATTTCACAAGGGAAGAACCTCTTAATATTCAGCATCTGATTTTTCCAGAGTTCCCTGTGGGATTATAAGAAACGAGAAGGCAGTGTTATCTCATGTATATTCCAATAAAAAGCAAACATAGTGGCTAAAATTCCGTTCTTGGTTGCAGCCACCTAACACCACTGAGGCATACGCGGTTTGGTGAGTGTAACTAAGGACAGAAGCTGATCTTTATTTTAATGTGGGGGATAAAAACAAACATGGCTTTGAAAATGCAGCATGTTTACTCTTTAAAGCTGACGGCAGGAAAAAGAATGTCAGGGGTAGTTAATTCCACAGAGATGATGTCTGAAAAGGAACGGCTATTTGCAATTTTGGGGGTTGAGATGGATGAATTGTCATGTGTGATGTCAGAGCATGCTGTGTGGCAAACGATTAAATAAACAGATAGCTGCTCAAGCAAGATATTTTGAATTTGCTGAGAAGCCAAAGACACTACAAATACTCTCCACTCACTGGAATAAAATCACTCAGTCGTGCTGTGACCACACAGAAGGCTTTACATATGCATCAGTGGCGCTTGCCTTTCACTGGGAAAGGCCCATTATCGAGCTCAGTGGTAGAGCACAGGCTGTGCATGGAAAAGGTGTCAGGTTCTATTCCCAGCCACTCCAGATAGGGCTAGAAAAGACTCCAGACTGAATTCCTAGAGAGCCATGGCTAATCAATGCAGAGCAACATTTCCCAACCTGTGGGTCATGGGATAGCTCAGTTGGTAGAGCATGAGACTCTTAATCTCATGGTCATAGATTCAAATCCCACGTTGGGCAGAAGATTCCTACATTGCAATGGGTTGGACTAGATGGTACTCATAGGACCTTCCAACTCTATGAATCAAAAAGGAATTCAAGACCTGTCTGCAGAAGAAGAATCAAGAGGGCACTCTAAGTGCAGTCCTAATTTTTTCCGGTGCAGACATGTCTTGATTTCAGCGTTTTTTGAATTTGGTGCCTTTTTTGTGTTGCCCTGAATGGCGACAGAAATTAAAAATGTACTCAGTTTAAGCCACAGCTGCAAAGGAAGATTTGGGGGGGGGGGCAGTCATGACTTGAATTTTCAGTCACCTGTTGCTGTATGACAGCAGGTGATTGACAGATGGGCAGCCCCACCCAATGTGGTCACTTCTGGGTCCAGCCTCCCCTCCTTGGCCTACACTGCATTATCAGCTGGTCTCCATCCCTGGGACCACTGAGCTACGCCTCTTCCCCAGGACTGGAGACATATGAGTGTACAGACACCCTACCCCAGGGGTTGCCATCTTAAGGATCTTACCTCATTGATGTTCCCATCTAGTGTTTTGCATATCTTTTTTTGTTTATAGAGTCCTCATTTATTGTGATCAGAATATCTGCTTTGTATCCAGAAAGCCAGATTCAACCTATGGCATCTCCAGGTAGGACTGGAAGAGAACTCTAGCTGTAACCCTGGAGACCCTCTGCCAGCCAGTGCATGCACAACTGAGCTAGATGGGCCCATTGGCTGACTCCGTAGAAGGCAACTTCCAGTGATTTTCAAGAGGTCCACATGTGTAAAGATCCCAACAGCTTAGCTGAGTTGTGATAGTTGGTATTTAGGACCGGGTTCTGTTCTCTGAGCTTGCAAACTTGCAAATTGGTTATTTAAGGTTGGGCCTCAGGCATGTAGCTACAGTATATATTGATTTTTTAAGGCAGCAGGTTTAATTTTAGGATTGCCATTTGCACTCCATGACATTTTAACTGCATGCCATGCCACAGTTTGCTCTTGTGCTTCAGGCATTAGTTCTATACATGAGGAAATAATAATAACGATCTCTACCTTACAGGATTGTTGTTAAGGATAGATGCTGTAAGAGTAGTAATCATAACACTACTAATATAAATAAAGCATTCACCATAAAAACCAGTGGGATTAAATATCTTCAGGATCATAGTCTAATCCATCAGCTACACTTTGTATAATTGCAAAGCAGTGGGTGGGACAGTACTTTTTTTTTTTAAGGACATTCTTTTTAATGAAAAGCATGCATATGTCTTCATCCAGGCAATAAGTCTCTCATGAAAGATGACCTGATGTTTGTTTGACATATCATTAATACTTGGCAGTTGGATGGCAATTTTCAAATCATCTACCATGTAATTTGCGACTGGTTTTGGCATTTTTGGTTAGCGTGCAAAAACATCACAGCTGCTAACATGATCATCATCTCTTCTCTCCCAACATGCCAAGCACCCATTAAAGCAGCATACTAGTGATAATGTTATGGGTAGATTTGTTTTAGAATCATAGAATTGTAGAGTTGGAAGGGACCATGAGGGTTATCTAATCCAGCCTCTTGCAATGCAGGAATCTTTTTCCCAATGTGGGGCTCACTTATTTTATGAAAAATAGTTTAATCTTTTCTCTGAACTGTTGGTAGTAGGCTGGTGCTTCTAAGAACATCGATGGACGGCAAAAGTAGGATGGGCAGTCAGGATTTTGGAACAGAATAAGTAGTATTCAGATTATACCATCAAAGTAAATTTTGAAAGCACATTTCCATTTTTTTTAAATAAAAAAGTAAAATGATAATTTTCAGATCTGGAATGAGAGATGCTGCAGGTATTAAGTAGTTACTGAGAAACAAAAAACTAGGTTCCCCCCACCCTTCAGTATACCTGAAGGAGTGTTTCCACTCCATCGTTCAGCCTGGACACTGAGGTCCAGCGCCGAGGGCCTTCTCGCGGTTCCCTCGCTGCGAGAAACGAAGTTACATTGAGCCAGGCAGAGGGCCTTCTTGGTAGTGGCACCCACCCTGTGGAATGCCCTCCAATCAGATGTGAAGGAAATAAATAACTATTTGACTTTTAGAAGACATCTGAAGGCAGCCTTGTTTAGGGAAGTTTTTAATGTTTGATTGTATTTTTAATATTTTGTTGGAAGCTGCCCAGAGTGGCTGGGGAAACCCAACCAGATGGGTGGGGTATAAATTATTATTGCCACAAAGCAAATGATAGGTACTGCACTGTACTGCATCATCATAATCATAAACCTTTCACCTATAAGCGCCCATTCCTCAGTCTCAGATGTGTAGAGACTGACTGTGCTTACCTTCTCATTGATGTAAGAAGTGCACTTTGCATGTGCCAAGAGGCACTCCCAGGACTTAGGGCTCAACCAAATTTCTGCTCGGCCCATGATTTCTAGGCACAGGTCTGAGAGATTTTTCCATTGTCCCACCACTTTCCTCGGGAAAACCTACTGTTTACTGCTGAATCGGAACAAATGTCAATAAAGTATTCAGGAGACTGACATTTATTCTGATTCAGCAGTAAACAGTGGGTTTTCCCGGGGAAAGTGACTGGGCAAAATAAAAAACCTCACAGTCCCATGCTTAGAAATCATCACAGGACAAATGGAAGTGTGTATAAGTCCTTAGTCCCAATATCTTCCGGTGAGGTCCTTGTTCTGATAATGATGCTAAACTGATGCTAAACACAAGTATGCATAGTATTGCTCATTGTCAATGAGTGACAACTGATGAAAGGTGATTTGTGTGCAGAGAAAGTCTAAAGTAATCTGGGGCTGTGGGTTAAATGGTTGAGTAGCTCTCAAGGCAGTGTGGACATTCAGTGACCTGATTTCTTTGCCTCATTTCACCTGATAAATGAGCCCAGTGCAGTGGGAACTTCATGACTTCAGAAATCAGTGAATGGGATAATTGAGTATATGGAGAGGATTTATTTGGAAACCTTTCACATGGTTGCAGCAACTGTGGAAGGATATCATTGCAACCACTTCCTTGGTCTGTTTATCTTCAGGAGAACAACTCAAGCACTCCATAGTTCATAGCATAATTACACTGGGAACCGAGGAATTTTTTATTTTATTTAATCAGGCATAGTAAAATAATGTTATAATGAAGGCTACATCTTCAGCTTAATTCAGCAGAACCACAGAAATGCTGGCCAAAATAGGAGAAAGGGACATTCGCCATTCAGCCATAGCATAAGCAGTAGGTGCCAAACAACTTATTGTGATGTACACAACTCATATGTGGATCCTGATTTTTCTGAAAGCTTGATCTGATTATCTCTCCCTTCCAGTTTTAAATCCTGTTGGCAAACTGCAGTGCTTGGGATGAGGTGGGAGAGCGGTCTGGAGGAGAAAATATTTTGTTCCGCCATGCATTTTCTGGATGGCTTTCCCTTTTTCAGCTCATTTGTGTATAAAATGCAGGGAATGGCATTTTTCAAAAGAAAAAAAAAACAATTCTGTAAAAGCAGTGGTGCCTATTATGTGCTAAGATCACTATGGATATTTTATGAGTCAAACATTCCCAGCATTTGTCAAAGAATCTAAGATCCCAGCATCCCCTGGGGTGATGTAAACATTCCATCAGCCAGGACATAAGTGTGTGGCTGTTATGAAATCATTGTGGCTTCTGTTCATATTCCATTTTTAAGCTATTTTATCAAAACTGGTATTTCATCTAGCTCAATGCTTCGCTGGGCTTGGGACCTTCAACAGGCTTCAGTGCCACAGCCACGGCCACCCTCAATTTTGGAGTACATTTTCAGCAATATGCTGGTGACTCTACTTTTCCTTTAGAAATCTGCAGTGGATGTTCTGGACCATTGTCTTGTCTTGGTAATGGACTGGATGAGAGCCAATTAACTGAAGCTCTCTCCTGAGAAGACTGAGGCACTGTTAGTGGGTGGTTTCCTAAACTGATGGATGGGGGGCGGCGGCCTCTTGACTAGGTTACAGTTACACTGTACATAGCTGGTACATAGCTTGGGGCGTACTTCTGAAATCTTTGTTGTTGCTTGAGGTGGCCTCAGTGGCGCTGAGTGCCTTCCATCAGCTTTGGTTGGTGGCCCAGCTGCATCCCTGTCTGCAATAGCCTAACTCCTATCATCTTTGCTCTGGTAACTTCTAGGTTAGATTACAGCAATATGTTGTACATGGGGCGGCCTCTGAAGATGGTTTGGAAACTTCTGCAGGCCATTTCAGCCCCATGTATGAAAATAGGTCAACAATGTAATAATAAATAAACACTAAAAATAAATGGAGTGACCAGTTGAGCCAGGTATACGGAACTGGATTTAGCCAGAGGGACAATATGACAATCAGCTGATTGTTGGGGTTTCTAAGCACCACACACTTTGCAACCACCAGTGATCAGCTGATTGTCATGGCTTGCAAATAGTTGGATTTTATATTAGAATTCTGGGTTTTAAATTAGTTAATAATGCAATTTTTGTATCCTCCAGGTCATTTTCTGCTCCCCATGGAACTTTGTAAGACCATGAGCCCATTTTTATCAGTTTGCAATTCCAAATAACAGCTGAAACCATAAAACTGAATATAACTGAAGAGAGATTTCAGAAATGTATATTGTAAAATGTGTGTGTGTGTGTGTGTGTGTGTGTGTGTGTAACTAAGGTCATTTTAAGAGAAAAGCAACCCCGATTATCCAGATATAACAAGGAAGGCATAATTTGCTGACTTATGTTATTGTAGCTTTGTTTGCTTCAATGGGACCTGAAATGGAGAAGTTCCTGGAGGATTGTGCCAGTAATGTTTTACTACTTAGCTGGGGAGAAAGTAAGAAACCAGTGGCACTGCACTCTCATTTGAATAATGTTTCAAATCAATTCCATATGTTGACCCTATGACCGGGCCTTGCAGGCTAGTTAGAAAAAACAGAGGAGTTTCTCGTATGATTTCCAAGTAAGAGACTTGCGTTTATGTAAGTCAGCATACACGTTCATACCCCTTTGCACCTGCATAAATAAGACATTGTCCATTATCAAGAGCAAAGAGAGAGTACATTTTTTGTTGTTGCCCATGCATAAAAATAATTATGCCCAGAATGACTGCTTGATGACCACAGTCTTATTCAAGCTTAGCCATAGAGACGTATTATTTATGGTACCATGTTCTCAGATTGGTTTGCCTTATCATCCTCAGGTTGATATATGGGCTGGTTCATGCACTCACTCAGCTGAGGACTGGTGTTCTGTGGTGAAGGGAGAATGTACACATATAAGGCATTTAGTCCTCTGTGTGCAGGACCAGGCTTTATTCATGTTTCTCCACAAACACATACTTGAATTTGGGGGAAAGAACTGTGCTGCATTGGACCTCCACTACGGATGGGGAAGAAATTCAATTCAGTTCTTATTTAAAGGCAAAACTACCTAATCTGCACTTTCAAAATCTATATGTGAACCAAACACAGCCATCATTTGAAATTTTCACTTCTCTGAATTTTGCTACACATTTCTCCAACATTTCTTTTGCAGCCTCATAAGTTTCTGTATCCATTATTATTTTGCTGGGACGTCTTCTTTCCATTTTTGGGAAACATTCTTGCCGCTGTAGTCACATACATGAATTAATTTCTATACAGTTTGGGTAGTTCTGTCCATATAATTCCCAAAAGGAAGGCTTCTGGGGGGTTTTTGGTGTGTTTTTAAAACAAACATTATTTTAGACATCTTTTTCAATTCATTATATATCATTTCCCAGTAAGCTTTAACCTTACTACAAGACCACCATATAAGATAAAAAGAACCTTCTTTCTCTTTACATTTCCAACACTTATTTGATTTAGACATTTTTGCCAATTTACTCGGTATTAGGTACCATCAATATATCATTTTCATATAATTTTCTCTTAGACCATAACATGCTGTAAATTTTATATCCATACTCCACATTCCTTCCCATGCTTCCCTGTCTGTATTATGACCAATATCTATTGCCCAGTGTATCACTGAGGATTTTACTTGCTCATCCTTTGTCTCCCATTCCAATAATATCTTATGCATTTTAGACAGCACTTTTACATTACATTCCAACAGGTCTCTCTCCAGTTGTGATATTTGTTCCCCAAACCTTCATATCCTATCTTTCTTAAATGCTTGCCCCAGATTTCTAATCCGATGTGGAAATGTGATAAAATTAGACAAGCTTATTTATATTCATCAAGGGCTGGACAGAATTAGGATAGATACAGTTGACTGGTTTAATAAATTTGCTAAGGCAGGAGTCCTATGCCCATTTCCCTGGAAAGGACCTCCACTGCAAAACAACAGGACTTATTTCTGAGAAAACATGCATGAGATTACACTATTGGTCTACAGTCCTAAACATGCTTACTAAAGAGTAAGTTCCATTGGATCAAATGGGTGCTCTTCTGAATAAACATGCTTGGGATTGGCCTGTTAGTTACATAGGCATATTTTTATTTTGCCTAATAGAAATGAATAGCTGGTGACTTGCTTTATGGTAGGGCTAGGGAACCTGTTGCCCTCCAGATGCTGATCAACCTGTGCTCATTCATTTAGCCCACCTGCACTCATTCACATCTTATTCAGGCTGCATTTCTTTAAGACATATCATGAGGCCCAAACTGGAATATATTCTTATATATAAACTTCAAATGTTATTTTAAGAGGGCTGTGATTGGTGAACATTGTTCCTGTTTGATGAACTAACTTACTTTCTTATGCCAGTAAGTGCATCACACACCCCACCAATTTCTAAATTTCCTAAGACCATAATATCTTACTTTGTCTTTCCAATCTTAACCGAACGTGAGCACAGATAGTGTGAGAATTTCCACTGACTATGCAAATCCACTGTCCTGACATCTGCGGTCCAGAAACGAAAACATGTACAATCTCATCCAAAGCGTATTAAAGTCAGCGGTTGGGTTATGTGCTGCCCCCGCCCTGCTCCATTTAGGACTATATAGCTGAGAGAATTCTCTTGTTTAAGTTAAATAAAATTGCATAAGCTCTGGGGAGCTCAACAAGCATTGCACAGGCATGCCTCACTTTTGAAGAAAGACCGCACAAGTAACCTCCAAATTCCTCTAATGCTTTAGGATCAGGAATTCCTGCAATCCATATCCCCCAGTTACCAGTTACGCCACCAATGTCAACATAAGCATTTGGTCCAGTTTCAACATTTCTGTTTCATACTTGGAGAAGCACAAAGGAGGATTGTGCTTTTTTTTTTACTGATGCAATAGCACAGCCATACTTTGCAGCCATTCATATTCTCTAGATCACTTTGCTGTTGACAGAGACCATGATCACTTTCAGCCGTGGTGCTGTAATGGGGATACTAGGGTTGATATTAGGCTGTACCCCTCTTGCACATAAATACCCATGTACACTAGATAAATCAGATCTTGTGCTGGCAGTGCAACCAGGCTTTGTCTTGGCTCTTTGGCAACACTGGAGATATCTGAGTTTGGAGACATGATCAGTGGAAATAATTCCTGCGCCTCCTGGTTCCTCCCTTACAACCAGTAGGAGCATGGCTGAAATGAGATCTGAACCAGGGACATTTGGCTTGAAACTCACAGTTCACACTTTCGGTCTACAAGCTGCCTTTGGAGTTCTGCTTATTTATACCCAGTTTTTAAGTGACCTTTCCAGTAAGTGAATGTTTCCAGAGCCCTGGGGTGTCTCCACATGGCAGCTTCTGGGGCCTCTGATTCAGCACTGTAGCACACAACCAGGGATTATCCCTGTGGAAGACTGACAGTTGTTTAGCTCAGGATTAGGGCTGTGCTGAGCATTTCTTCTGCACTTTTTGACCATTAATAGTGCCCCCTGCAGCTTGGCATCATCACACCAATGTTTACAATCCTTGCACTACAGATCCACTACTGAATGTGTTCAGGCATTTATGCCAATGTCCCCATACTGGTTCTCCACTTGCTGTGTTGCCAACCTTTCCTGTGTTGAGTGGGGCCTTTTCTTTCTTACGGTCACCTTGCATGATCCGGGTTGATCAGGGGTTCTGCTTGTGCTCAAGTGAACACAAGTCAAAGCCTCCTGAAGAGGCAGTTAAGGGACTGAGCATGGAGGGAAATGGGTATGGGAACATTGCTGGCCTCCATCCATAGATAGTTCATGTGTTCAGGCAAGCATCTGACCACATCTTATATTTCCAGGCAGTAACAATTCATTTTAACAATGCCTAATTAAGGACTGTTGGTCAGTATAACTTGTAATTAAACTAGGCAGTACTAAAGTTGTTTCCATTGCTTAGGTCATCCTTACTGCCATGAGAATTTCTGTTGCATGCTATACAGCCTTCCATTAAGAAGCCATAGGCCTGCTTCTGACTACTGGATGGTAAAGCGTCCACCTCCTAGATAGCTAGGAACCACCAACTAATGAAGCTTCTCTGGCATGCTTTGATATAAGTCTGTTTGCATTTAGTCTGAACATTTCCTGTCTTTACTAATAATTCTTTTCAGAGAGGATGGAGCAATAATGTTGTGTTTTTAATCATTTTTCCTTATTACTATGGCATTCAAGCTACTATGGTTTCAAAATAGTCCATGTAGTCATTGGCAACTCTTAAACTTTCTTTGGAATGAGATCTTTTTACAGTCAATAGGGTGTCTTCTCCCTGCCCCCCTTCCTTTCTTATCTAAGGCTTCTAGAATAAATAGGGGAGGGGAACAGGGGGTGATATCCAACTAACTTGTTCCATCAGTGCAAGGATTTCCACTTGCGCAACAGAGCTTCTCCTCTCTTCTCCCCCATAACCTCCTAAATCTGTTCTGGCTCCTCCCCCCAATCCTCCAGAGCAGATCTGAGGAGGGTGTGGGGTGCGCATGGGAAGAGGAAGGGGGAAAGTTCCACAAGCAAGTGGAAAGCCTTGCATTGGTAGAACACGTTTGCTGGATACCACCTAGGATTTGCTGCTGAAAGAGTATTAAAATAACAATAAGGAAAGCAATTTTGAAAGAAAGATTTGGTAATGCTTTAAATATTTCGAGCCAGTAATGGACAGTGGAGTGGGGTGGTGGTGTTCCACTGACCTCTCCAAATTGAGCTAATGCTGCTTACTGGGAGGGGTAGGGCGGGGCAATGGGGAGCAGGGCATGGTGCAAGTGCAGTGGGTGGAGCCAATCTGGTTCTCCTACTAGTGCCTTTGCATGGTCCTGATCTCCTTGCCGCCTCATTCCCTCCCATTTCAGGATAGCATAGGAACAAACTGAGAACATTATCCGGGGGGTGGGGGGGAATGATAGAAGCAATGATATCAACTCAATGTTTTCCCCTGAACATTCATATAGCAGAATAGATTTCCAGAAGAAAAAGAGGAGGAGGAGGAGGAGGAGGAGGAGGAGGAGGAGGAGGAGAAGAAGAAGAAGAAGAAGAAGAAGAAGAAGAAGAAGAAGAAGAAGAAGAAGATACCATCAATTTAGTTGCCCAATGACCATATCCAACCCTGGAGTTCATATGGAGTGTGTGTAATGTGTAATGAATGTTATTCTGCTCATAGCAATGATTTATTTTCTGGAAAAGGGAACAGTATTTTTGTTATAATGATGAGTGATGCCATATTTTCTGACACAAAGATTTATACCATTATAAAGATTTATATAAAGATTTATACCATTAGACCATTATAGTGTGGTCATCACATAGGTCTGTTTTCCAGAAGATTTATACTGCCATATGGCTCCTAAAGTTATGCTACATATCAGGGTGATACAGACAAAAACAAACACATGTGAATAACATTTCCCCCCACTGTTTGCACTATATTCACAGATTCTACATTTGTGCATCTTTATACTAGCCAAACCTATTGTTTTGTTGAAATGGTTTGTGCTCAGTCAAATCTAGTCTACGGTGTTCCGTGCATCTTACTATATTCCCTTCCTGCTCAGCTGAATACTTTATATTGTATTCTCTTTCATCTAAATAAGTAATGGCTGTGACTATGATTAATAATAGAAAATGTCAACTAGATCCTGTTCTGTTGCAGAACATATTCTTCCATAATTAGCTAAAAATCTCCCACAGTTACTAAGAAAGATGTTATTGCTTGTTTCAGCATATTAAAGATTCTTTGCTTTGTTTTTTAAATTGAACTGCTATCTTCCTGTTTTTCAAACATAGGGCCTTAGGCCACGTCAAGAGTGCCAGCTTGGCCCCATGACTGTGGGTGTCATGCAGCCTGCATGGCCCTGGCACCAAAATTTGTGGGTGCCTGGCTCCTTCATGGGGAATGGGGGTGGGGTGGACACCCAGGGCCCCAGGGAGTTGGCACCTATGGACCACATGGTGGTGGCCCTCAATGCCACAGCATGCCTAGCGCCTCCACACTTATATGCTGCTAAACCTTGATGTGACCAGGGGTAGAGCAGGGTGGGTGCAATGGGTATGGTCCGCCCCGGGTGTCACCTCCGAGGGGGGTGACAAAATGCTTTGCGGCACTCAACGTCTGTGAGAGATGCTGTGGGTTTGGCATGCATAGACTTCCCACAGCCGAAACGGTCCGCCCGTTGGCTCCCCCTCAGCTGTAGGGTGGCAGGCAGACTCCTCATTGCAAGGCACGCAATCTCCGCTAAAAAAAAGCTCAAAAACGCTGGTTCCCCCAAAATATGAAATAAAGTCACCATTTTGCAGGCAATAAATAAATAAATTTCAAAAGGGGGGGGGCAAGAAATTTTCCACACTGGGTATCACCTGACTTTGCTTTGCCACTGGCTGTGACATCTTGGTTTGACTGGTGCCAGTACAGTGGTACCTCGGGTTACATATGCTTCAGGTTACATATGCTTCAGGTTACAGACTCTGCTAACCCAGAAATAGTACCTTGGGTTAAGAACTTTGCTTCAGGATGAGAACAGAAATTGCGTGGTGGCAGCGGGAGGCCCCATTAGCTAAAGTGGTGCTTCAGGTTAAGAACAGTTTCAGGTTAAGAATGGACCTCTGGAATGAATTAAGTACTTAACCCGAGGTACCACTGTACTAGAAGGTCCTTGCATGCTAAGTAAAGGTTGCCATGAGACAGAGAAGTTCAGCAGGTAGAGGGGGGAAAGGTCTCCTTTCTGCTTTGAGGCAAGAGACCAGAGGAGGTATTGAAGGAAAGTAAGTGATAGAAAAGGTGTTGTTATTACAACTTTATTAGTAATAACTGTGTAGACTGGGGTGGGAGTGGGGAGAAAACTATTATAGGGAATAAAGTGATTGTAAAATGAGACAGAAGAGGGATGCAAGAAATCAGCATTTTGGGTGGTGGGAACAAAGTGCAAATTGGGGAAGGAAAGGAGAAAGGGAAACTAAGTTACAGGAAATAGGTAAAACTACTTTTCAGAGGCATGTAGGGATGGGAAGGGGAAACCTAAAGAAAAATCCTTCTTCACGTAGAGCTTCTGGATCTGCAAGTTCTGCCGAAAATGGGGAGTCTGTGACACAATAGTGCAACAACAAGGTCGGCCCACCCATTAGCCTCAGTGAGGCAGTTGCCTCAGGTAGCAGACTGGGGCAGGTGTGACATATTATCCAAAGGGTGCCTAGTGATTAAGGACGTGAAGGTATAGACTAGGCGAAGAGGGGCAGGAGAGCCAGGATCCCGAGTAGCATGCCACTCACTGCTTCCTGTACTTGGTGCCCATGGCCGCTGCCTGGGAAGACCGAGGTCATTGCTGCTGCTGCTGCTGCTTGTTGCTTGTTGCTCTCCCTTTTCCTCCCTCACTGCCTTCAGCATGCTGTGACTTACTTCAGTTGCCTCAGGCAGCAGCAGCAGACAAGGGCGCAGAGGTGGAGAAAGTGGTGGCATCAGATGAAGAGGTGGTAGAGGGGGCAGCAGAGATGAGGAGGCAGGGGTGCCATTTTCTCTTTTACTTCAAGTAACAAAATGTGTTGGGCCAGCCCTGACACAAGGTGAACTGAGCTATGGAACTCCTTGCCGTGGTGGGACAACACCATGGCAAAGAAATTAGCCATTTCCAGAGATGGAATAGACAATAGTAATAATAATAATAATAATAATAATAATAATAATAATAATAATAATAATAATAATAATAATTTATTATTTATACCCCGCCCATCTGGCTGGGCCTCCCCAGCCACTCTGGGCGGCTTCCATAAAAACCAAAAATACAATAAACTATCACACGTTAAAAACTTCCCTGAACAGGGCTGCCTTAAGATGTCTCCTGAATGTCAGGTAGTTGTTTATCGCTTTGACATCTGCTGGAAGGGCGTTCCACAGGGCGGGCACCACTACCGAGAAAGCCCTCTGCCTGGTTCCCTGTAGCTTTGCTTCTCGCAATGAGGGAACCGCCAGAAGGCCCTCGGCGCTGGACCTCAGCGTCCGGGCAGAATGATGGGGGTGGAGACGCTCCTTCAGGTATACTGGACTGAGGCTGTTTAGGGCTTTAAAGGTCAGCACCAACACTTTGAATTGTGCTCGGAAACGTACTGGGAGCCAATGCAGGTCTTTCAAGACCGGTGTTATATGGTCTCGGCGGCCGCTCCCAGTCACCAGTCTAGCTGCCGCATTCTGGATTAGTTGTAGTTTCCGAGTCACCTTCAAAGGTAGCCCCACGTAGAGTGCATTGCAGTAGTCCAAGCGGGAGATAACCAGAGCATGCACCACTCTGGCGAGACAGTCCGCAGGCAGATAGGGTCTCAGCCTACGTACCAGATGGAGCTGGTAAACAGCTGCCCTGGACACAGATTTGACCTGCGCCTCCATGGACAGCTGTGAGTCCAAAATGACTCCCAGGCTGCGCACCTGGTCCTTCAGGAGCACAGTTACCTCATTCAGGACCAGGGAATCCTCCACACCTGCCTGCCTCCTGTCCCCCAAAAACAGTACTTCTGTCTTGTCAGGATTCAACCTCAATCTGTTAGCTGCCATCCATCCTCCAACCGCCTCCAGACACTCACACAGGACCTTCACCGCCTTCACTGGTTCTGATTTAAAAGAGAGGTAGAGCTGGGTATCATCCGCATACTGATGAACACCCAGCCCAAACCTCCTGATGATCTTTCCCAGCGGCCGCATGTAGATGTTGAAAAGCATGGGGGAGAGGACAGAACCCTGAGGCACCTCACAAGTGAGAGCCCAGGGGTCTGAACACTCATCCCCCACCACCACTTTCTGAACATGGCCCAGGAGGAAGGAGCGGAACCACTGTATAACAGTGCCCCCAGCTCCCAGCCCCGCAAGACGGTCCAGAATAGTAGAAAATGGCATTGATAACTGCTAACCGATTACACCAAACTGTATCCCTTTGCTACCATGAGTGGTTCTGCCACTGCACAACCATTTTGTGGGCCTCCATCATTTTCAATGATCTCAAGTGGGCCCTGGGGGGCAGAAAGTTTGAGAACACTTGCTGCAGACCCCTGTTACAAGATTGTGAACAGTTGCTTTGCTTTTTAGCAGCATGGTATAACTCATATCTGTAAATGAAGATCAGCTCAGTGTGATTGAATGGAAATAAGTGTTCTGCTGAAAACGATCCAGAGGTCTTTGAAAAACATCCAAGGAATGCTAGGAACTGGAAGGCAACCAGAGAAGTGGTACTTGAGGAAAAGATGGTTTCTGACTCAATGGTAAGTTCTTGGGCTGAGAAACCACACAGGAAAGTTGCACATGGTGCTCTCATCTAAATATCCATCTTGAAACATCAGCAGTGAAAAGCAAGTGGTGTGGTTGGCTGACATGACAGCAGCAGGAGCAACAGATGTTAACCAAATGACAACTAAATGACAACAGATGTTAGCTCAGTGGCAACTATTCAAGGAGTTGCCATGGTGGGAGCAACAGAACATGTGATGCCACTAACACATGGAGTGCGCATGAGCTGTGGTGATGAGCTGTATTATTCCAGTGGCAAGTGGGAGAGAAGGAGAACCTTTTGTGGTGCAGATGGTACAGTGCAATAGGATGCAACTAGGAAAAGCCATGAAACACGTGTAGTTTTTATTACTATTATGATTATGACTATTAATATATATGGATGCATATATCACTTTATGCCAAAATAGGTGTAAAAGTATACAGTGGTACCTCGGGTTACAGATGCTTCAGGTTACAGACTCCGCTAACCCAGAAATAGTACCTCGGGTTAAGAACTTTGCTTTAGGATGAGAACAGAAATTGTGCTCTGGTGGCAGAGCGGCGGCAGCGGGAGGCCCCATTAGCTAAAGTGGTGCTTCAGGTTAAGAACAGTTTCAGGTTAAGAATGGACCTCCAGAATGAATTAAGTGGTACCCAAGGTACCACTGTAAAAAGCAAGGGCACAAACATTAAAATATAAACATTCATAATTAAAATACACACTAAAACAATCCATTTTAAGCAAGATAGCTATGAAAACAGGAGACCTTTGATGTGTTGCCAGATCTTAAGCAATTGGAAGTAGGAACTGAACCAAAGGTGAAAAGCATGTTCTGTTATTAATGCTTTGAATGCTTCTTCTGTAACAGTTGGAAGAAACCAGTGATGATAGGATACAGGGCTGCATGCTGGCCAGACCCAGTAAGACTGCGCTTGAAAACCAGCATCCAGAATACAGGTGGAAACATGTAACATTAAATATTATAGTTTCCTAACGTTGCAACACAAGATTATCAGGAATCTCCAAAGCACAAGCCAGCAGTAAGCAGTGCCTCTTGTGGTGCAGACAGCAAGATTCATAAAACTCAATGAATTTGCCAATCAAGAACAAAGGCAATTGACTCGGAGAATGCAATGGTTTGGTTCTGTCGTTGTTGCCACACCAAGATCAGAGAAAGAGTAGTCAAGTAAAGGGAAGGGAAGGGCAAATGGGCAGGCAATATGCTGGTTAGATGCAGGTGGTTTTACTCATTGGGTTTGTGGGTGAGAGTGTTATTAGCCAGGCAAAAGCAGTTCTCACACCTCTGGTGGTAAGTGTGAATGGGGACCTCAGTAAGAGCATGCTGAGGGGAAAACTAGCATCTGTTATTGCCAAACATTAAAGGCTGTATCTGACTACACCTAACTCAGAGTAGACTTACTGAAATAAATGGACTAGAGTTGGCAATGAATTCCTTCTCCTACTCTCGCTGTTAGCGAATGTACCAGTTCAAAGTGTTGGTGCTGACCTTTAAAGCCCTAAATGGCCTTGGTCCACTATACCTGAAGGAGCATCTCCACCGCCATCGTTCTGCCTGGACACTGAGGTCCAGCGCCGAGGGCGTTCTGGTGGTTCCCTCGCTGCGAGAAGCCAAGTTACAGGGAACCAGACAGAAGGTCTTCTCGGTAGCGGCACCCGCCCTGTAGAACGCCCTCCCACCAGATGTCAAAGAGAAAAACAATTACCAGACTTTTAGAAGACATCTGAAGGCAGCCTTGTTTAGGGAAGCTTTTAATGTTTAACAGACTGTTTTAATATTTTGTTGGAAGCCGCCCAGAGTGGCTGGGGAAGCCCAGCCAGATGGGTGGGGTATAAACAAACAAACAAACAAACAAACAAACAAATAAATAATTTAATACCATATCCCAATATCCCAGATATCCTGAACCCAAATCGAGCAACCTTTCACAGCAGGAAGTCTTCATGTATAACCTATATTACCGTAATCCTTACAAAAAATGTTGAACAATTGATTTTGAAACTAAAGGAACATCTTTTAAGAGATTCTACCAAAAACAAGAGGGTGAAAGGGTACAAATTATTCAACAATCACCTCCAAAACAGCTCTCTCAATTTCTTTTAACTTTTTCTACCATCAATGTAGCT
Source organism: Podarcis bocagei (assembly GCF_964188305.1). Taxonomy (NCBI): domain Eukaryota; kingdom Metazoa; phylum Chordata; class Lepidosauria; order Squamata; family Lacertidae; genus Podarcis; species Podarcis bocagei. Next base: position 43,472,395 of record NC_138127.1, read on the forward strand.
TAACAATGTAGCTCAGTGGTGGAGCATCCAAGCAAGGGGAAAAGACAGGAAAAAATAGTTAGCCAATCTCTCTCTCTCTCTCTCTCTCTCTCTCTCTCTCTCTCTCTCTCACACACACACACACACACACACACACACACACTGCATGGGGCTCAATAAGGTCCAATTCCTGGCATCTGTAGGTGTGTCTGGGAATGCCTAAAACACTGGTAAGCCACCGTCAGTCCAAGTGGACAATACTGAGGACCAATGGCAGCTTCCTATGTTCTTTTCATAAGTAGACTCGTCACTCTGAGGGAATGCCAAAATAACACTACGGAAAAATACCTTTGAGTCCAGCATGCTGGTGATTTTTTTAAATACAAATAGATGATGACAGAGGTGATAAAACATTTTATCAGGTTCCTATTGGCCAGCATTATCAGTTTCCTATAAAGACCAACCTTCACACTAACAACAGGTCTGCTTATTCCTATCTGGGCCCCAGTTTCAGAGCTCAGTGTGGTTCAGTAATGCCTTAGTTAAACCAGGAAATTTGCAGAGGCAGTTTTCTCCCCACTGCTGCCAAATAGCGTCTGTTTTCAATAGTTGGAAAACACAGATTTACACTTTCAAATCGACATGTTTCCACCACACCAAGGATGTCTTTGATCAGTATCAGAAGCTTCCTTTTCCACTTAATTATAGGAAAGTCATTTCTTCTACTAGCCACAATTTCTGGTTGATAGTTCTCAAGGCAGAGGGGTTTTTTAATGTAATATTTTTTTTAAAAAAAAATTACTTTAACAACCAACTGTGAGTTCAAGCAACCAATTAAGCGGCAATGATAGGAAAAAAATAGTCAACCAGACTTACACACCACTATGTTGGGTTAAATAAAATTTCACTGCCATGAACCAGTTAGTTTCCAGCCCTTCTGTTTAATTAAAATAAAGGACGATCCCACTCAAATTCACCTAAGCTTTAACTAAGAATGTGTATATTTTGGAAAATATATGCTAAAATGCTGGCTCATCTTCACAAGGACTTAAAAAATACAAACTGGTGCAGTTATGGGAGAAATAGAACTTAAGGTTGGGAAGATGAGAAAGTGAGAGAAACCTAAGTTGTCAGATTTGTTCATGGCTCCTCTTTCCTTCCAAGAATTATAAGAATTGTAGTTTGCTGAAAGTTGTGAGATCCCTACTTCTGCACACAGACCCACAGCTCCCATCAGTCCTTGGAGAGCAACCAGTCAGTATAGTATAATGTAATGACTATAGGGGTTGCTCGTGCGTAAGTTGCCGCCACTCCTGGCTATGTTGCCTTGTTAAACCTTTTCTGTTTGGACAGCCCCTTCACTTCTTGGCTGCCTCAGTCGCTAGCAGAATCCGTCAGTGGGCGTTTCTTAAACCTTTTCCAGCATAAAAGCTGTTTGACGCCAAGTCTCCTCCTACTCTCCCTGCACGGAAGTCTTCTGCGCAGGGAGGGTGTGGGTAGCGGAGGACCCGTGCTCTCCCCGCTGGTCTCCGGCGAGGAGTCCTGGAGCTCCCTCGACGATTCCCCCATCTGCCCCCCTTTATCCCTGGTGTTGCGCTGATTTCCTTCCCCAGGTGATGAGCTGCCTCTCTCCCTGTTGGGCCCCTCTCCAGCATCACGGCGGAGCCTTGCCTCCGCCTCTGGCTCCGATGTCAGTTCCCTGACATATAAGAAATACCTGAGAGAAACTTGAATTTAAAACCATCTCATCTCATATTTTGGCTTTGTTTCAGTGTCCTCATTTATTTCCTGCTTTTTATTTTATTAACCCAAAGTGGTTTTTCTTCTAGGATTTTTACTTCACTGAGCAAAATAATCTGAATAGTGAAATTTTGAGTTTATTAAATCAACTATTTATGAGCTATAATCTTAAATCGCATAGTGTTACACAACTAGTTAATGAAAACAATAGTTACTGGTGAAGTCCAGGAGGAGATTTTTTATTTAACAACTGCAGGTTGGCGCTGGATAGAGTTAATGTTTTAATGTGACAGAGCTCCTCCGTTTTCGAAGAGAGGATTAGATTGCATTTATTTAACCTGTCATTACATCATACTGCACAAGCCTACCATGCAATTATAATGGTAATGGTTACCATGTTGTACTGATGGAGGGATGCTGGCTCTGGCTTTCCTCTCCCTTTCCCCTACAGCCTGTACAAATGCAAGTTCTGCATGATGAATGAAGAAGCCATTAGAAAACGCCAGGGTAAGCTTATGAGATACTACAGAAAGGACCGGTTCCCAGATCCCATCTTTCTTTGAACATTCAGTCCACAATAGAACATTTTGTACAACCCCAAATTTATAGGCTCAAAACTACAGAAATCAATACTTTCCTGAAGAAATGTCCATTCATAGGCATGTGTCTGTGCAGTTAGCTTCTCGACATCGACATGTCTTAGATTGTTTTTACAAAACAAACAAAAATGCCCTGTATGCATTACTGACAAGCTCTAGCTCCAGTGTGAGAGACAGCAAGCCTTTTAATGCCAGTTGCTGGGATCTGCAAGAAGGGAGAGGGCTGTTGCACTCTGGTCCTGGATGTGGGCTTCCCATGGGCAACTGATTGGTCACTGTGAGAACAGAGTGCTGGATTAGATGGGCCTTTGGCTTTTCTTACATAATTATGGTGCTGGAGGAGACTCTTGAGAGTCCCATGGACTGCAAGAAGATCAGACTTATCCATTCTGAAGGAAATCAGCCCTGAGTGCTCACTGGAAGGACAGGTCCTGAAGCTGAGGCCAGTGGCGTAGCGTGTGTTGTCAGCACCCGGGCAAGGCAAGTAATTTGTGCCCCCTAACCCGTGGATTTGCGCCCCCTAACCCGTGGATTTGCGCCCCCTAACCCTAACCCCCAGATGTTGCGCCCGGTGCGGCCGGCCCCCCCTGCACCCCCCATGCTACGCCACTGGCTGAGGCTCCAATATTTGGCCACATCATGAGAAGAGAAGACTCCCTGGAAAAGACCCTGATGTTGGGAAAGATGTAGGGCACAAGGAGAAGGGGACGACAGAGGACAAGATGGTTGGACAGTCTTCTCGAAGCTACCAACATGAGTTTGACCAAGCTGCAGGAGGCAGTGGAAGACAGGCGTGCCTGGCGTGCTCTGGTCCATGGGGTCACGAAGAGTCAGACACGACTAAACGACTAAACAACAACAACGTTCTTACATAGTGGGACATGGTGTGGTTACTGTTATATATTCAGTGGTCTGTGTTTGCCTGAGCTTGAGTCTGAACTAAGGATTCTGAGCTCCTGTGTTCTGATTCAATACATGATATCCAGTCACAGAACATTTCAGGATTTGGGCCTTTGCCATTGGTCCTTAAACTCTGAGTCATGATTCGCAGCTTGGAAGTTTAGACAGCCAATCACGTTGGGAGTGGTCGTGGTCCAGGCCTTCAGAAATGTATATAAGCAGTTGCTTTGCCCCTGGTGTCCAGTTCTGTTAGTTCAATAAAGGTTCTTGCTGTTATCACTGTGTCTTGCCTCGTGGGAACCCACCTACACTTCAGTTACTGTGGAGCAGAGCTGTGCTTCTTACTGCATTCCCACTGTCAAGGATGCTGCCTGACCCCACCTCCAGGGATCCTCCCATTAGCAGGAATATCTGCATTGAAGAAGCCTGTGCATGAGCAGTATATGCAATGAAAACAGTGCCCACTTAAAGCAGATACTATCCCCCAAAGAACCAGAAATATATTTGTGGCTCTATTCAATTTACTCTTTCGATAGTCAAACTTTAATTGCTAGGGATGTTTTATTATAATCACTTGCACAAAATGAAAATGTTTAGGCATCCCCCTATTAGGTAAAGGGACCCCTGACCGATAGGTCCAGTCGTGGCCGACTCTGGGGTTGCGGCGCTCATCTCGCTTTATTGGCTGAGGGAGCCGGCGTACAGCTTGTGGGTCATGTGGCCAGCATGACTAAGCCGCTTCTGGTGAACCAGAGCAGCGCACGGAAATGCCATTTACCTTTCCACTGGAACGGTACCTATTTATCTACTTGCACTTTGATGTGCTTTCGAACTGCTAGGTTGGCAGGAGCTGGGACCAAGCAACAGGAGCTCACTCCATCACAGGGATTCGAACTGCTGACCTTCTGATTGGCAAGCCCTAGGCCAGGGGGGTCAGCAAACTTACCGGGCTTTGGGCTGGTGTCTCCAGTGCTGATTGCACAGTGGGCCTGAGGGCAGGGGACCGTGCGCCCATACATGTGCGCACATTAGTTCCGGTGCACTTCCAGGTCAGAGAAGCACCGGAAATAGCTTGTGCGCATGTGCATGGGCCTCCTCCCTCCGAGCCGGATGTGCACTGGAAATAATGTTTGTGCATGCTCACAAGCAATTTCCGGTGCTCCTCCAACCCAGGAGTGGGCAGCCGTGCCATGCCACACCAGTAAGAGCAGGTGGGGGGAGTGGGTGGTGGGGGTCACCGCGGGCCGTATAAATGAGTCCCTCAGGCCTTATCCGACCCTCTGGCCTTAGTCTGGGGACACCTGCCCTAGGCTCTGTGGTTTAACCCACAGCGCCACATCCCCTTATTAGACAGCTCTTAATCTCACACCCCCGATTCTGAAAATTCTCCTTTGTTGGTCTCTAGTGGCATTTAAAACCAAACAGCCTTGGCAGATGACAAAAAGTGAGCCAAGTTTATGCATTTCTTTTTATTTCTTTTTTTAAAAAAATGTATATGCTTGGTTGGCTAATCTATTAAAATGCAGTTTTGTTAGTATAAATTATCTGAACACATTCATTTTTATGTGAATGAAATAACTGTATGGATTATTAACATTTGTGCAGGCCTCTACATGTGAGCCTGTGTATTGTGGGTGTTATTTTCCCCCCTTTAACTGCCCTTAAGGTTGTGTACAAATTGGCACTACCTCTGACCATTAAGCTATTTGCCTGAATTATTTCTGCAGTAAATCTCTAGAAATGTCCACTTAAGCAGAAAGGGTCATAAATATCTCATGTTAGCCATAAAATACAACAGAATTTTGGAAGTCATAATTTTAATGGATATAACTGCACTATAAAAGGGAGGCCTGTGGGACTGGGGCTAAAGTAAAATTTATCCAAGTGAGCTGTGATGCTAATCCATCTGCAAGCAATAAATTATCCCTTGTCCCAGGTGTGACATATTATCCAAAGGGTGCCTAGTGATTAAGGACGCAAAGGTACAGATATGGCGGAGGCCCAAATAAGCCCTGAGCAATTAGCAGTGACTGGAAATTGTCAACAGTTCCTCTAAATGGTTGATAGTTTCCTATGTGCTCAGGTTTGCCAAGGCACACACATTCAGGAGTATCTGTGGTCAATCTCAGATGTGAGCACAGATCTCAGTGACAGGGGCCCACAGAGGAAGCGGAGCAACAATTTGTTTTATCCAGACTAGTTAGAATCCTCTGTTCCATGCAGAACTGATCCCTCTAAAGCTAATGGCAAAACTCCAATAATTTCAGCTGGTAAGAAAAGTCAGGCCTACAGGGCACAAAGAAGCAAATGACACTGGTTGTGTGCAACCAGTATATTCTATAAGTGGACTATGAAAATGATGCATTGCTTTTTGGTATCACATTAACTCCTGTGAAGCTAAAGACAAGGCAAGAGCTGGGGCTGGAGGAAGCAAAATAGCCCTAGTCACTCAGACTAATATATGAGCTTTTTATAGGGACCGGGGAGTATCACTAACTCTCTCTCTCTGACCTTGGCTTTGGCTGCCTTATCCTTCCAGTTTTATGGCTGGGAGGTGATTCACCTCCTAAATTCATGCCTGCCATCTCTTAAGTCACCAGTTCAAGGTCTACTGTTGTGAGCTCTAGAAAATGAGCTGGAGCAGCCTTTTTTATTAACGTGCCCTCCTCCCCGCACTACATGGAAGAAGAAGAAGAAGAGGAGGAGGAGGAGTTTGGATTTGATACCCCACTTTATCACTACCCAAAGGAGTCTCAAAGCGGCTAACATTCTCCTTTCCCTTCCTTCCCCACAACAAACACTCTATGAGGTGAGTGGGGCTGAGAGACTTCAAAGAAGTGTGACTGGCCCAAGGTCACCCAGCAGCTGCATGCGGAGACGCGAACCCGGTTCCCCAGATTACGAGACTACCTCTCTTAACCACTACACCACACTACACTAGCTTTTGGACATGCTATGTGTAGAAATGTACATCAGCCTACCCACCACCTACTTGTCTTAAATATAGTCATATGGAAGAAAAGAGACATTGTAAGGCCCACCTCTGCAGCTAATTCCTTCAGAACAATATGTGACTTAAGGCCATTTGTGAATCCCAAACATCATGTAATTATGCTAGCTGTATTTTTAAATAATCAATTAGAAGCTTTTGATGGCTCTGGTGGGAAGAGAGTTTGGTAGATAATAAATCACTTATATTTTATCTCTGAATACTTTGGCACTTCTGCTAGAATTTTCAGTAGACTCCACCTGGATGAGAAGACCTTGAAGCAATTAACTAGCACTCATACTGGAGCAGTTATTAACGTTGTGTCAATATAAGACAGCTGCTCTTGTCATTTTTCAATCGACTCCCATATTAAGTTATTCTCCACTGAGTTCCTTGATTGTTTCTGGACAGCAGTGGAAAAGTTTGACAAATGGCTGGATTCTAGCTTGACTTGTACAAAAATGCGCCATGGGGCACCCCTTTTTTCCCCAGGCAAGTAGTCACACAAAATCCAGGGAAGATACAGCTAATCAGACGCATTCTTTTGTGCAGGAGAAAAGAAAGCTTGTAACACTGCCTTAGTGCTAGAGTAAAGGCAATGTTTGGGTGTTGTCCTTCAAGCCTCATGCTAGTATGATCGCTAAGGTGTTTACGCATAGTGTGGAATAACAGTAGCATGACACGCTCTACTTCTAAGTGTTAACATCTGCTGCTTTGGGATGTTTTTCTTGGATTTCTTGAATTGTTCAAAAATAAATGGATTTCGAATGCAGTTTCCCACTTACTGGGGAGTGTGAGTTGGAAGGAGCATATTACACACAAGCTGACAGAATAGCACTGGCTCCCCATCTGCTTCTGGGCACAACACAAAGGGCTGGTTTAAGTGGAAGCCCTCAATGGCTTTGATGCAGGTTACCAAAGAAAATATCTCCTCCCATATGACCCACCCCAAACAGAATCCACCCTCTCTTCCGATGAGACCTTGCCTCCACTGGCTCTTTGTCAGATTGACAGGAAGAAGCAATGCCTTCTCAGTGGGGGCTCCTTTTAATGAAAATCCTTCTCCAGCTCAGATACTCTTTTTAGGGGGTAATGGCTAACTCCTTTTTAATATATCAGCAGGCGTTTGCTGGTGGGGAATATTTCTAATAGTTCTAATTATTGTTTTATCTTCTGCTGCTATGGACATCTACATTATTTAGATTTGAAAGTTTTTGTCTCCAAATCCCCATGCATAAGTGGAAAGAACATCTGAGGTGTTCTCTCTGGTTGCCACCTGTCAGGTCACACCGTATCCGGCTCCAAGGGTTCCCAAGTGTTTTGCTCCTTCCTTCATGGTCTCGTTGGACCGAAGATGTCCCAGTTTCAGTTTTAAGGGTGTTGTACTTCAGAGTTCTCCCTTCCTACACTCACCTAAGTTCTCAAGAAAAGATTTGGCAGGACAGATGTCCAGTGATATTATCCTCTAGGTTTTCTGGAAATTGCTCTCCCCTAAACCGACTCTTGTATCCAATAAGAACAGGGCTGGTTTATCGCATTTTGAAGCAGCTGAAGCAAAGCATGATAGAATTTAAAAAGAGGAGTCTTTGCAACCCCATGAAGTCCAGAGTCACTTGCAACACTGCTTCAATTCTCTGGGTGGAAAACGATTGTCCGTCTCCAGTCAGACAGAGGGCAGTGGTGGGTGCTTCTGCTGGTCCAGGTCTTCTGCTGCAGTGCTCCTTCGCACAGTTCCTGTGTGTGTTTTGGTATGAAAGAGCTCAATTCCCAGCTCTGTCCCACAGGATCACAGCTCTGGCTTATGGCCCTTTCAGATGTCCATTTTATTGGACATTCATGATTATTTGTGCTCATTATTGTATCGGAGTGGTTCTACGTGGTCCTGCTTTCGATACTGTTAGCAGCTGCAGAGGTTTAGGGTGAACTTACTACTTTGTTTCCATCCATGCCTGTCCCAAAACTTGCTGCTGAAATTCTGTAACTTCTTCTGCCACAACATGTTCCTGTTTGTTTTATTTTTGATGCAATTTTGTCACACTATGGTGCAAGAGTGTGTATCCAAACGACAATACGGCAGTAACCTTTGGGAAGCTTTGCAGAATGACGAATAAAGCAGAAGCGTGTGTGGACTGCCCAGTATAAATGCATCACTAATGCACTATAACTGCTTCAGTGACATATTGTGGGTTACACCTCTCCCCCACCCCCCAAGAGAAAGCCAGTCTGGAGGGGCCCTTAAACCTAGCAAAGGGGTCTGTTCATGTTTGACTTGTACCTTGATTGAAGACATGCTCCACTAGAATGATCTCCATATGTTTCAGAAAAAGAAGGGAGAAAGCTTTCGGAGTCCGAGCACTTAGGTTTTGAATCTTTTCCGCTGCTTTTTCTGTATGGAGGCTCAAAACTAGCTGAGGCTGCATCCATGTGGTTCAGTTTCACTTACTTTGTTGGCTTTGCATTCCTAAATTGGAAAAAAAATGCATTAACCAACTTGCATATAACTTGAGTCTGGAGTAGGATTTCTTTCTTTCTTTCTTTCTTTCTTTCTTTCTTTCTTTCTTTCTTGTTGGGGAGGTGATTTACATGCTGGCTATAATCCATGCTCCCAGAACGCAGATTGCTTGTGTTTTCAAATATGCAAGGTAAAATGAATAAGAGTTTGGGGCAGGGATGTGTGTGAAAGGACTGGGAACCTTGGGGAAATTCCTTGCACACCACTCTGGCACTTTATTGCAAAGTTCAATTTATTGCCAAGGCACTAAATATTCATTATTCATGACAACCTTCCTTTCCCACCCCCCGCAGTTCTGTCCTTTTTACATTTTATTACTACCTTCTAAAATTCAAAAATCTTCCTTAGCCATTCTGAAACAACCCGGCTTACTGAGGACCTTTCGCAGATGATGAAGAGAAAGCACATTTTAGCCACTACCCGAGACCCTCAAATGCAGCATCTTACTGCCCCCATGTTTAAGGGATTTGAATAAAGAGTTGCAGAATATTAATTTTTAAAAAATTAAAAATAAAAAGGCATAGACATTGCTGCATACTTTGTTTACTGTTTACTGATCTCTCTTAAAAAAGAAAGAACTGGCTCAATGTGTGTTACCATGCAGAGTTGTGCAATGAGGGTTCTGCTGACCACCCCAGAGTTAATTTCAGGGGGTGGAAGGGGATGTGGGCATGGGGAGAAGAAGGGGAAAGACCCATTGCACAACCAGAAGCCCTTCCACAAGCCTTCTGCTGATGAGGCTCATTAGGCAAATCCCATTCAATGCATTTTTTAATGTTATTTTCACTAATATGTGCACTAACGTGCACACTTTACCCTTGTAAAGTGGTATCTCCGGTTACGAACGGGATCCATTCTGGAGGCCCGACCACATCCTAAAAACTTCGTAACTGGAGGCACCCCTCCACTGTGTTCACAACCCAGAGGGATACGTAAGCAGAGATACGACTGTATACATTTTTTTTCACATTTGTCTACAAGACATATGAGAGCACTTTACCCCATAGGTACCCACTCAACAGCTTCGATTGGTGGAACTGGCACATGTACAGGTGCCACATAATATCCGCATCACATCTGTAAGGTCTTGATTGCTTAGTGTGGTGGCACTGACACTTTAGAACTCTTTAGGCCTATTGATATCAGACAGGCACTTTCACTGTATTCTTTCTAGTGCTTGTTGATGATATTCTCATTTAGACATGCCAACCATGATATTTAGAAAGTTGGTAAAACTGCAGAACCAAATTCCTTTTTTTCTTTTTCTTTTTGTAACTCTTGTCTATTCTTGTTTCTTTTTGAATAGGCCTGGAATTGTCAGGCTTCGGGGAATCGGATCCCTCCCTCTGTGGCAGCAAAGAAGCAGAAAAAAGAGAAGAGTTCTTACCAGTTAGTTTATTCAATAATCACAGTGAGAGACAAAGGAATGCGGTCTTTCCCTAGAAATGGCGTTGCTCCAAGTAAAGTCTCCCTTATTCTATGTCACCCCTGTGCTGGCTAATCTGAGCTTTCTGCCTCTGAGCTCTCTGTTGCACTACCCGTAATGTATGCCTGGTTCTGGGAGAGGTGGGGTCAGGAATGCTTTCCAAGGACACTGAGTCTGTCAGCGGTCTCTCCCCAGGTGCTTCTTCCTCTTCCTGTTGTTCCTCTTCCAATATTTCCCAGCTTCTGCCCTCTGCAGCAACTATGCCCTTTGGCAAACCACTCATCTAAATTTATACTGTCTTCCTGTTCTTGGGAAGGTTCAGGAGAAGGGAGGGAGCACCATTCCTCCTCAGTCTTGGCCCTGACAGTAATTACCTAATAGTATTTCTGGTTTATTGTACTGTAATCTCTCTTCTTAACACCAGTTCAGAGAGAAAGAGAGAGGGAGAGAGCACTACAGTGCAGTGCAGACTTCAACTCCTATAGACAGTCCCTTGTCTGGCTTGGACCTCAGCATCTCCTTTTGTCTCTTTTGCTTACGCTCTGATGGTTGCATTGATGGTCTCATCAAAGATCACTAGCATTGCACTGCATCCTTCAGTTGAGGCATGATTTCAAAACTGGGCAACTTCTACCTCTTTCGGTCCTGCTTCATCCGGGTCACTGCATTAGCGCAGATAACAGAAGCACACAAGCAACTTTAATGGACCTTGAGGGTTTGATGGTAGGAAAGGCATGTTCACCTGGCATGGGATGGCTTGCACATATTAACATACTTCATTGAACAGAATCTCCTAGAGAAGGGATTCTGCTTGCTATTCTTAGGGTGACATTCTGTTGCAATTTTGGGTGACAGATGGTCCCCCTCCCCCAACCTCATTCTTCAGCTCCTTCTTTCTGCATTTTCTTCCGTATGCTATTTTTGTTACACCAAACATTTTTGAAGGGCAGGGAGAACAGATTGTAAAAAAAATAAAATAAATGGAAGTGAGAAGGACCTCTTTATCTTCTTAACAATCTATGCAAAGATAAATTAATCTTAATAGGGGGATCGCCGATCGCCATAAACTACATTAAAATACTGTAAAGCCATGCTACATTGCATTTCTATTATAAAAAAAAATATGGGAGAGAAAAACAAGATGGACTAATGATGGATTTTCCACAAACACCAGGAAAAGTGTCAGGTACTTTTTTAAAAGTCAGGGTGAGGACGGATGACATACAAATGCCAGTCTTCAAATCATCCCCAAAGGCAAAATAGAGACAGGGGACTACCAAGGTAGTCAGAATACAGGGACTAGGGAGAATGAGGGTATATGAGGATGCAAGCCATGTGCTGATTCTTGTTCTGTCACAGGAGGATTCCACCCGTGGCCAGCACCCCCTCTCTTTTGATAGCTAGCTGCTGCACATTGGGCATCCTTTGTGTGCTCAGAGTTGCTGCGCAGAAACAAAGTGTCTATTCTGAGCACATTGAGGAAGCACTTCAATGATGTCTCTGCCAGGGCAAGCCTCGGAAAGCTCACGTTACATTATACCGTACGCCTTTGTCTCCTTTTTTGTGTCAGATGCGCCTCTCATTCTATTTTTATGCTCCATCAGATGAAGTCAACTTGTTCATGACGTGCTGTGACAGATAGCAGAGCATCCAAATATATCACCGGCATCGATGCGCAAACAGCTTCTCCACCTGCTGCAGTTGCATAAGGGAAGCTATGAGCTGTCGTCACTCTGGGGGTGGCTTTTTTTAACCTCATTTTGTCGCTTTGGGAATCTGGAAGAAAGAGTGGGTGATACGGCAAGCATCAGATAATTTTTGTCTGAAGGGTGACTCCTTTTGTGGATGAAGCCTAATGCCTTTTTTGAAAAGTGAGTTTTCTTCAGCTTTGGACTATTAGGACTGTAGCTGTTGAGCTGTGGATCAGATGACTCTAAGGACTCCAAGATCTTTCTCTGTCTGAAAATAAGATTGGCATTTCTATGCCTCTCAAGAGAAGTGCACTTTGTTCTGGGGCGGGGAGAAATAATCCCCTTACTAATCACTGATAAAACATCACTGTGCAATCTGATGCATGTTTACTCATGCGCTCATTGGAAATATATTCTGTGTTGCTTAAAAATGTGGATTTTAACATGTATTTTTGATAATATTTTTATAATGCTGCAAACTACTTAGAGAGATATTTGAAGTCTGGAGTGGCATATAAATCACCTACATTGCTTAGAAACTTCACTGATTAAGCAGTATGTAAACAGCTGTAAATTATTATTATTATTGTCGTTGTTGTGAGAAGAAATGTCTCAAATGAAGAAGTAAATATACAGAGAGCATGTCTACCATTTCTGGTAGGTCTGGTGTGGCTAAATAGTGGCCAGGCCTCACGTTTTCAAGAGAGAGGCTGCAGGACACATTCAAAGCACACACCCCTCAAAGAACTCTGGGCAATGTAGTTTGTTGAGGGCTGGTGGGAATTGTATCTTTGTGGTGGGAAAACTACAGTGCCCAGAATTCTTTGAGGAAAAAATTGTTGAGAGAAAGAATGTGCTTCAAATGCATTTTAAAAATCAAATGCATAGTATTTCCGCCGCCAGAGAGAGGGAGCGAGGGGTTATTATTATTTGTTTGTTTTGTTTGGTGAAGACTATTACAAAAGTAGAGAGAGGTGGTGTACACACTCCTATTTTGTCTACATCCTGTGAGCTCCCACTGATGGTTTGAGAAGCAGTGTACACATGACCTTAGTTACAATCCAGATCTATCCTGCATCCATCTACCTTGTAAGTTTATTAAGAAATACTGCATTTTAATGCATTTTCCCCAACTTCAGTCCAAATGGAGGAAAAGAATGACCTACCTGTGTTTTAATGTGTACAAAGCCAGAGTCAGCTGAAGACTAGAAACAAAATGGCTGGTCACATCTTGGCAGGCAAGGTGCCTCTTTCTAGTGATCTGTTGTGGGGGAACTGATGTGAAAATCTAGTAGAACTCAGGGCCACGATTCAACAAATCTTAACGGTGGCAGATTCAGAAGAGACAAAGGGAAGTACCTCTTTACACAGCATGTTGTTAAACTGGGATTTGCCAGTGCTGTTTGCTACCACAGGATATGGTGATGGGCACCAACTTTAAAAGAGCATTAGGCAGTATCATGGAGGGTTACTTAACTAATGACGACTGTAGACTACCTCCAGGTTTGGAAGCAGAATATTCCTGAGCTGCCTGTAATAAGTCTACACTGTAGTTTCCATGACTGACAAACCCTCATACTACCAAGGAAAGATGTGTGTGGTTATCAGCCAGCCCCACTCCATTACCTAATATATTTATGTTGTTTTTCTCATCCAGACTATTTCGCCAAGAGCTACAAGGGCCACCCACAAAACCACTGTGGTCCCCTGTTTGGTGGTCCTGTCTCATCAGTGGGCTGCATCTCTTTACATTTCAAGACATTTTCTTTCTAATCTTATTCTTTAATGTGAAAAATGCTATGCTCATAAACATTTGTGGCTGCAGCAGGCCACATCCTCAGCTGATTTCCCCCTCTCATTTTTTTTAAAAAAACCCCCGAGGTCCATTGAGTTCACTGAAGTTTTATCCTCTGAGTGCCTGCATAACGCTTCACAAATCCTCTCACAGATAAAAATGACAGTGTAATCGGAGTGCGTCCTCAGCCTACGCTTAGCACGTGCTTCATCATACAGTACTAGACGGCTTGTGACATTTGTCTTTGCCAGTAAGGAAAGAAACCAGGTGATTCTTTGTCCCTCAAGCATTTTATTTAGGTTTTGGCTTAGAGAGTGTTGGCGCTGGGCTCCGCACATTTCCCGCTTGCTTGCCCCATGTTTGGAGGCCTGGCATGTGTTCATATTTCATTTTAGTGGTATAAAGCCTCATGTAGCCTGCTGGGTAGCATTCTGGAGCACAATGGAGAAAAGGGGGAAAGGCCTAATCTTCGTTTAGAAAACGAGGCGCATGTTGAGTTATGTTACTGAAGTAGAAATAAAGCACCTTTCAGAAGTCATTTTACTACTGGGGTGCAACTTGATAGGTGAGTGGTTAGAAAAGCATGGAAATGTAAATACCATTAATAATACCCAGTATTTGTATAACCTTATAGCAACCTTCTACAGAATGATGCCCTCCAGATGTTTTGGAATACAACGCCTATCATCCTTGCTGGGCCTGATGGGAGTTGGAGTTCAAAAATTCTGCAGGGCACCAGGTTGGGGGATGCTGCCTTACAACGTATTGAAAGTCAGAATAGATCTTTCTATTTGTAGTTGGTGTGGTTTTTTATTTTTTTACATGTATTCATTCATAAGCTCATTCCATTCCATTTTGCTTTAATCTGAAACTTTTATATATATGAAAATTCATATTTAAGTACCTATTTTATCACAACACGCCGACCTAAATCTGTATTTGTTTCTCAATGTGTGCTCGGGTTCTGTCTGTGGGTCTCCAGCAGGCATCTGGGTGCCCAATATAAAAAACAGGATGCTGTACTAAATGGGCCGTTAGCCTGTTCGAGCAGCCTCTTATCACGTTATTGCAAGTTTTATTCTAAAATATGCATTTTTATATGCACTTGGGATACTGGGGGAGAGTGGAGTTATTTTGTTTGGGTTTTTTGAGCTAAGAACTGGATCACAACATTCAGAGAAGTGAGAAAAGTGCAGGATACCTGTGTCCAAATCTTCACCTAAATTCAGGCACTAACATCTAATCACAACTCCAATGTCGATTTCTCTAAGAACATCTCTGCATATGCTCTGAAATCCAAGAGTCTGCTCAATGAGGTAACATGTAACTAGTAAAAACATGTAACTAGTAAAAACAGGTTCACTTTATTGATGCTTTTTGCAAGTGCGAGTGAGTGAGTGAGTGGGTGGGTGGGTGGGTGGGTGAGTGAACGAATGATGTTTGCCTTCCTTTTTTCTTCCTCCCATCCCATTTAATTCTTTATATTCTAATACTCAGCTTCCTTGGTTTTAAAATGTTCTTTTCTGGAATTTCTCAGTAGAATCTCCCCCATGTTTTAAGACTGCATGCTTGCTAAACCTACTCTTGTGTTATAAGAACATTTCACAAGGGTGCTTTAGTTAAGCTGTGTGTCCTCAGGGCTTTGGGAAAGTCAGTCCACAGCTCCTCTTTTTTGTTTATTTTTTCCTAGAACTGGGCTTAAGGGCAGTCTGGCCCAGAATCTCCCCCAGGCAGCTGGACAGTCACTAGGGCAGGACAAAAGTTTTATCCTGTCTGGTGGCAACTTTTCAGAATTCTTTTCTGTATATGTGTGTACATGCGCATGTACGTACACATGCACACATGGAGGGGAGGCTTTTAAACAAAAAGGGGGTCTGCCAGTATGAAAAAATGTCCACCCTACTGAATCTGTCACACTTGCTTACACTAAAAAACTGCCTGCAATTTGAAATTTGTTCTGCGAATTCTAGCAAATTCTGCAACTTGTTATTGATATAATGATATAATAATCAGTGCTGGATATTTCCCCCCCTGCTTTCATTTGTTATGTGATGCTTCCCCAATGCTAACACAGTATTGCTGTCTGGAAAAGCAAGGGTGCAATACAAATGGAACAAAAATGACCAGAACATTTGTGGTATACAAAATTATGGTGTTTCAGCAGGGTTACATCATATGCACTAACTGGAATGGAAGCAGTGCAGCCTTCCCAAAACTTTTGCAGGTACATGCAGTATTGAAAGAGGGATTTTCAATACTGGGATAGTCATATGGGACTAACCCAACAGAATCATGAGTGGAAACAATCCTGAATGTGTGATAAATGGCATGGGACATAGCCTTGGTAGAAAAGCTAACTCAGCAAGTATGACTGGTGAGTGGAATGATGGAGCTTTCTCACCTTCATGAATCAAGAAGAAACAGGTGGACCATTACCTACCCAAGATATGGCTTGTCCAACAAATACACATACGTACCTAAACTTTCATGCAAACAGACTTCTCTCTAATGATATCCCTTTTGTTTTCTTCCATGTTGCCACCTGCATACTTATGTTAATTAATATTTCAGTTTATGTGCATGCTTATGTCCTTGTTTTCTTACATTATCTATTTTGTTGGTACTTGATTGAAAACCTCAATAAGCAATTAGAGGGGGAAAGATGTATGGGGTGGAGGGTTGTGAAAAGCCTCTATCTATCTATCTATCTATCTATCTATCTATCTATCTATCATCTATCTATCTATCTATCTATCTATCTATCTATCTATCATCTATCTCTCTTTTTAAACATATACGATACTTAAAACGTAGTACATTCCACTGAAATGCTGAACTGGTACACTCCACTCTGCTATCTATCACCTCCATCTGCTTTAGCAGAATTTAATTTTTAAATGATGGGTGCTAAATTTTGACAGCAGCTTTGGCCACCCTTGAAAGAGGCAGCTTTGGGTGACAATTATAGCGAACAAATATTAGGGTTCTTTGGTCCAACATAACCCCTTTTCCAAGTCTCTGCATATTCTAAAAAGCCTGCTGATCAAAGCTTTTCCCATTTCCTCATTTCTCGAAACTGTTCCACAAAGATATTCTTGAGATTCCAATATTGCAATCAAAATATGATGTGTTGTATTCAGTGTAGGACAAGGGAACATTCTCTTCCCTCTGCCTCCTAAATTGGTTCTGGGAATTCCCCCCATCCTACCTAGCAGATTTGAGGATCACATAGGGGGCAATGTGGAGGGAGGAGAGGGAGGAAGTCCTGTTGCAAGTATTTAGTGGAATCCCACCCAATGTGAAAATTAAAAACATTTCCATGCCCTTTTATATTAACCATTTAAATCCCAGATCTAAAAAGCAGAAGTTTACTTCAGAGGGTGGGAGAAAGCAAAATATTCCTTCTCTTGCCTCCTCTCACCTTTCCTGGTTTGCTTCTCTCTGGTTCATCTTGTGTTTCTCTCAAGCCGCAGATTTATGCTTATTGGGGGTTTTCTGCCTCAGAGCATATTTATGCAACATGTCTGCACTTTGCAGAATGCAGAGTAGGATGTCTAAGCAACTGTGTAATATTTGGGAGCCTTCATTCCTACAGCAGTGTTGCTCTGCTTTTCAGTGCCGTATGGATTCATTCAGGGACACCAGTTCTCAAATAGCACACCTCAGCTCACAGTTCTTGAAATACAGTGCTGTTGCAGCCAAGGTACTGTGGCATCAAGACAGAAATAGTAGCACTTCGCCAGCTCATTAATTCCCAGACATATAAGGTCTGATGTAGGTCCCTTTTGAAGACAATAGGAATCTTTCATTGACTTCCAGTGGGCTTTGGATCATTCAGGCCACCAAAGAAATCTGCTTATGAAGCAACTGCGGTTAGATTAACCTAAAGTGTGCAATGCATTTGGAAATGGCTGAAAAGCCTCAAGAACACCCACGTAATGCTAGCTAATTGCACGGTTGAACAGTAAACCAGAATCTGAAGAGTCCTATGGAAGAACAGCGTCCTGTGCTCTGACAAGGCTTTTCCAGATCTGCTTAGAAGTAAGTTGCTGTCTGCCTAGTAACTCTAGTTCCTTTCAGCAGAGATGGGATGGATCAACATTAAAAGAGCAATGAAAATTTAGGTGAAGCCACCACCAAAATCTCTATATTCCCTAGACTACTGAACTGCAAATCATTTGGTAAGATGGATCCATGCTGGGATAATGATAATTATTATGCTGTTAATCATCTCCCACTTTCCAATGTGGTGAGAGGACCAGAGGGTACAGCAATCAGGTTTAGTTTCCTTGGCATGAAACAATACTGGAGACTGATGGTGACTTCATCAAATTTACAAAGCTAAAAGCAGAGGGTGCTGGATGCAAATACCTGCCAACTGTACAGATAAGGCTGCTGTTAATCCTGATCTAGGCTACAACTTCAACCACCTTACAGCTCTCTCAGCCTCATTTTTACTGCAAACTACAGATGGCTTCTCTGCCAACTCCTATTTCCAAAGGTGCCTCCTTTCCAAAGCAGGGATGTGACACTCTCCAGCAGCAGTGGAAGAAGCACATTTGTGTTGCTTTGTTACTTCCAGATGACCTGTTGAGAAAATATCAGCTGGCCATTTCTGGCCAGCACCCAAAAGAAAATGTTTGGCATTTATGTGATGCTTTGAGCTTGGCAGACAGTAACCTGGGACTCATGGGACTCAGGGCCGTCTTACCCATAGGCACTAGGGGTGTGGGGCACCTGGGCGCTGGGCGCCGGGCTCTCAGGGGCACCAGACCGAGAGTCCAGGGCCCAAGAGCTGAGTCTGGGGAAGAGCCCACCCATTGGTAGGAGCGCCATGGTGGGCTCTTCTCCTGCGGGCAGCTCTGGGCCGCAGGTTCGGGGGCGACTGAGCCCGCGAGACGCTGAGGCGGTTGGCTGGCTCCACCATCCTGCGTGCCTGGGACTGGGCAACCTGATGGGGGGCTCCAGGCGGATATTTGCACCCCGGCGCCGCATATGCTTAAGACAGCCCTGACGGGACTCAATGAGACTCAAGGCTGGCACCAGGGGACAGTGTGGTGGGGCAGCTGCTGAGGGCCCATGTCCTTAGGAGTGTCTGCTGCTGCCCGGCTGCCATCTTCCACCTGCCAACAGCCTCTGAGAATGTGCAGCTGGGGCTTGTGTGGGGGAAGCCCTTCTCTTTCCAGGCACTCATGCCAACTGCTGGCATCAGAGACTCAAGAGAAGTTGGAGAGGGGAGGAGGGGCACAGCCACAGCAGTCCAGAGGCTTCAAAATTTCACTGATCAGCTTCAGGAGAGGCCAGCTGGGAGGGACTCAAAGAAGAGTCTGTGCAAAAGAGTAGGCTGGGGAGAGATGGCAGCTCTTTGCCCCAGAGGATGGGAGTCTCCCCTCTAAAATCTACAAAACCCAGGCTTTAGGTCTATGAAGTCTATCCACCTACACCCTCATAATACTAGAACCCAGGATTATCCAATGGAGCTGAATGTTGAAAGATTCAAAGCAGACAAAAGGCAGTACTTCTTCACATACCACATAGTTAAACTTTGGCATTCACTCCTACAAAGATGTAGCAATGGCCACTGGCTTGGAAAGAGGATTAAAGAAATCCACAAAATTATCAGTCAGTGCTGGCCATGATAGCTGTGTACTGCCTTCACTGCCAGAGGCAGCATACTTCTGAAGAGTAGCTGCAGGGATCTGCAAATGGGGAGAATGCTGTTGCACTCAGGTCTTGCATCTTGTTGAGTACAGGATGTTGAATTAGATGAGTCTTTCATCTGATCCAGTGGGTTTTAAAAAATAATAAATTGGTCAACTTTTTGGCCACTTGCCATATGGAAAATATATTGGTTTACAATAAAGAGTCAATGACTCCAAAGTAACAAACAAGACTCTAAAACTTACAACACTCGGTACATATCTACAAATAATATAATTTACCAGGAAATAAATACATTTTTTAAAAATTCTAATACTTTGACCATTAAATACTAAAAATCATACACAGTATGATCCAGCGATCAGCTATCAGAAATGTTTGGATGGATACACACACACACACACATACATTTAATAAGCTTCTGAAACATGCTACAGGTAGAAGAGTCAAAGAGGAAAGTAATATGGGCCAGAGGAGGAGCTAACGGGAGGGTTCAAAGAGCTACAGGCATGATTAGAATAAGAAACAGCTGTGGGTATATTGTCACCCACAAGCACCCAGAAATGGCACCTTTCTTGGTGGTGGAGCTCAGAGGATGGCCTCCAGAAAGGACCACAGTGGATAGACCAGTACACGTGGGTGAAAGCATTTTTGCAAACGATTAGATGCACTTCCAGAAACAAGGCAATCTTGTCAACAACTTCATAAAACTCTTATTGCAACAAATGTGTGTGGTTGCTGTTGTGGGAGGCTGGTTTCAGAATTTATTCAGTCTTCTTCCACCACACACAAATAATGTGGGGATGTCACGCAAGACCAAATTGCATGCTCCTGCCCTACAAATGCCAAGAAGCAAGAGATAGCATTGGATTTCATTGATAGCACCACAGACAGCTATTAAGGCCTAATCCAGTGTCACATTTCTGCCTTGCACTGGCAAGCCACCAGCCCAATTTGCTGAGTTCCCCTCTTGCTGTGTTTCTCTTTTGTTTCAAGCCACGCAGACACTTATCTGAATTATGGGTCAAGTCTCAGTCAAACGTGTTCCATTCAAGGCCACCATGGGAGAATGGCAGGATATTGTCTTTCCAACAGCAAGTGGATTGCAGGCAGCTTAACGTGGTATCCATTTCACTATAATGCTGGTTTATGTTACAGCTCTTTTCAAACTTCTAATTGCTCTGTACAGCTGACATTTATAGACATACCCCTGTTTTAAATGAAAACACAATACCGAGGTCAGAAGGAGGTTTTGGGACAGCAGAGATCCCAGGTGAGGGCAAAGGAGGAAATTGCTTTAAAACTCCTAAATGCCAAGCATGTTTTGAAGTGAGGGGGGAGAGAAAGTCATGGGGAGTGTGGAAAGACATTAATCAAGGCCCAAAGGCATGAAGGAATATTAATGATCTTCTCTACCCCAAATATTCAGTGCTTAGAGCAAAAAAAAAAAAAAAAAGGACTTCATATTTTCATATATTTATTTATTTGGTACCCAAAATAGACAGGCCGCAGTCCAAAGGGGGATGCATAACATTCATTTATGCACTATATTTTTCTTCTAGTTTTCTTCTTGGGACCTGCTGCCAAAGAACCCCCAAATTGTTTCACAGAGCCATCTGATTTTAAAAGGCAATATAGGGATTTGGCACCACAACCTATTTTTAAGGGGAAATGTTCTTCTCTTTTTCTTTTTCTTTTATAAAAACTGATCATGCAGTTTTGTTTGAAATGACTTCTGTTGTAAATCACCAAAATGTGTTTTGTTTTGAAACTTGGATGCAATGTGTAAGTTCTATGAGGGCATGTGCTAAATGTAAAAAAAAATAAAAATTGTAACTTTCTAGCCTTCTTTAATAGCACCCACAGGAGCATACCTAGTGTGAGAGAGGCTGAAAGATGCTTGTGGAGGTGTGGAGAAGTGCCCTGAGACCAGGAGCTTTCCATGCCCGAGTTCTGTGTTTCTAGGCAAAACATTAAGATTAAGAAGCAGTATCTCCCAACAAAAGAATTAAAATGTACCATGTTCCACTGAGTGACTTGTAGTTCCAACACCAACAGGCTATGAAGACAACTGAGGTCTACTGGTACTTACCTGCTGGAGATGGGTGCTATAAGAAGGAATCGGATACACTCAATGAATGCATCAAATCCACAGGGGAAAGAATGTGAATAGGCTCTTAGAAGGATTTCTGGCCCACATTTCCATCACTTTCGGATTTCCAGTTTGCCACAGGGAAGACTTAATATGCAGCCCAGAATTTCTGCCAATATTTCATTACCTTTTTGGCTCCAGTTGCTTGTGCATAGTTGCTTCAGTTATATGTATTTTTGTCTGTTTTAAATAACTTGGTATAAGTTTCTCTTTTCTTGGGAGGTTAGACTTTTAATTCCCTTCATTCTGAAATGCCCTACAACTATTAATGTTCTGCTTTAAAAGCAATGGCAAAGGTACAAAATAAATACTTTCTGTAAAAGCAAAACTGGAAAACAGCTGATTCCAGATGAAGTATGTCTCTGAGATTTTTTTTTCCAGTAAAAGCAACTTTGGAAAGATTTAATTGGACCTACAACAATAACTCCAACATTCTGTTTATGAGGCATGTATGCTTCTAAAAGTTTATGAACTGGTGAATTATAAACTGGTGGGTCAACCACAGAATTGAAGAGCCCAATCAGCCATGCCACATATTATAAACACTATGGAAATTAAATATCTATAGCATTTGTGTAATCAATTTGGAATGATTAGATTTGCTCTTAAAATAAGACTTCCAGGATGCATGAGCCATGGATTTGAATTCAACCACAATTCCCTGTATGCCAACAAATGCATTTTTATAAAGTACATGAAATATGAAGACTATTTAAATGGAAGGGATCTGAAATGCCAACTGTACATTTTAGTTGCCTGCTTATAATCAAATGGACACAGTTTATATATATTCACCAATCAATAGAGCCCACCAAACCCTTAGTGTATCTGGAGAAACATGTTCTGCCCTGAAAGAGACACTAACATTCTATCAAGCCAGAAGTGTATAGACAATTATTATTTTTGTCCGTATAGTAAGGATAAAATGGCCTGGTTCACACACCCTGGTAAGCCAAACTATGGCTTATACTGGTACTGTGTAAATGTACTGGTTTCCAGAGAGGGGCTCACACCAGCTTTGTGCCTCCTCGGTCCCAGTGTGGCATGGGAGCTCAGCCAAAATTTGCTGGGTCATCCAAACCAAATACTGTGATCAAGCTTTCTCTCCCCTTAACTATAATCTGTTGCCAAGAACAAGCCATGGCTTGTCTTAATGTTATATGCAGATGAGGCCTAGGCACTAAACCATAATTGCAGCACACATTATACCACTTCTACTATGCCATTTGGACCACTTTCAGATAAAAAGCAGCAGTTCGGTTGTTGGGGTGATGACCAAAAGTTAACTGAGATTTTAGTACTTAAGATTTATTAATTAGTGTGTTTATGGTGACAAATACATACTACCAGAGAGAGATCAAATCCAGGACATATGTTGTCCTGAGGTAAAAATAACTTGTCAAACTAACTGATTTGATCAGGTACTCTATTACTGCTGTACCTCAAAAGTCTTATGTGCTGCTAGTGCACTTTTGTCCACAACTAATTTTTCCTTTGCTCCATCACTCTGGAAAGTCATGGTTTAGCTTATTTCTTTTCCTTTATTGGGGCTGGAGTGTGGGCATATCATTTTCATTTGCTAAGCTGGTAATTCATTGCAGGCAAAGGAAACTACTGTACAGAGTGGAATGGGCTTCCTTATTTATTTTACATGGAACAAGCAAATCTCCATGTGGAAGCAGCTGCAAAGCTGCATTCACACACCTTCTGGAAGTGAATGGGTTCCTACGTATACAGGAAATTAGAATGCACATGGCGCCTCTAAAGCAGAATCAATGTGCTGTGCATATGCATGGATAAGATATTAGCACATGCAGTCTAAATACAGGACAGTAGCAAAGTAGCTCATGCAATCATCTTAATGATTACCCAGATAAAATTGTACAGCAATTTCACTCCTCCAGTCCCACTGATAAATGACTATTGTGCCAATTGTTAACAAATGCGCCCCATGATCAAAGTTTGGCCCTATCTGCGCTAAACATTCAAAGCAGTATCATACCACTGTAAAGCGTCATGGCTTTCCACAAAGAAACCAGGGAACTGTCATTTGTTAAGAGAGCTCTTGGAAGACCCCTCCCTGTTCCTTTCACAGAGCTGCAATTCTGCTTTAACAGCCAACCTTTCCTCTTATGGTGAATTGTATCTCTGTGAGGAGAATAGGGGTCTCCAAGCAAGTCTTGGCACTCTTAACAAACTACGATTCTCAGGATTTTAAGCCAGGAGTGGAACAATTCTGCTTTAAATACATAGTGCAGATAGGACCTTTGAGGAGCAATTTAATTAAAAGCCTACAAATGCCTTTACTGGCTGCAGTCTATTAAATCCGCAACAAGACATCTTCTTTGGCAGTGAAAATTTAGGAGGGAAGCTGTGGTGGGAGCCAAATGTGTAGACCGCTAACCTTGCCTAGCACCGAGTGTGTCACTTCCACAATGTCTCTACCCCTTTTCACTCCCTACTCCGCCCTGCACATTGCCACATGCCTCTTTGTTAGCGATACCCTTAGTTTAAAATGAACCCAACAGGTGCTACTTCAGGACACAGTGCTGCTGCACACCTCGCCTATGAATCCAAAATCTTCCTGGTAGCTTTAATACTGAAGTGGAGGCTAATTATAAAAGCAAGCCGAAAGTTAATCTGTTTGTCCTTGGATGTTGACAAGCACAACGTGTAACAATGTCAAGAAGCTGACACAAAGGGTACAGTCTAAGGCAGAAGGTATGGGAGTACAAAAAAAGAATATCCAGCTAGATAGGTGCTTTTCAAACTGCGTTCCAGGATGCGTAGCTTATCAGGAGTTTCTTAATAATAAGGGCAGAGAATTTTCTGACAGACAGGTTGCCCATCTCTGCCAATAACTCTTAAAATACAGTACAGCACAGCCACAGTCACAGAGGAGTGGTTTGCAGAAGATTCTGGGAAACCCAGTGTGCTATAGGATCCTCCTCACTTCTTGATAAGAGGATGAAAGACACACTTTGCTGTGATCCAAAGAAACCGTTTATACACATGTGAAGGGACCACATAAAAGGCTCTAGCTTTCTTTGGCATTTTTGTTGCTGTGATTCCAACACTGAAGTGGCAAGACTTTCTTCAGTTGAAGAAAGCAGTTGAAGAAGGAGCAAAAAGGGTTTTCTTGTGTGTGTGTGTGTTTCTTGTGGCTGATTAGCTGTTTTCCCTGTGTAAAGGTCAGAGGGGGCAGGGTTTCTGTTGAGGCAGGGGATTAGCTGTGGGAGGAGCTTATCAGAGTTTGTAGGGCAGTTTGTAGGGGTTTTTTTTTGTGGGCGAAGTTATTTGTCCTGTCTTCAAGCTTTTTATGATGGAGGACCTCTGTAGCCACCCCCAACAACACGATCTCAAGATGGAAGGGGAGGGAACAGCTGCAGTCGCCTGCGATTCCTGCGCAATGTTTGCCATCTTGCCAAAGGTTGCAGGCAGCTTCACCTGCAGCAATTGCATGTTGATTGCCCTTTTAAAAGACAAAGTCCAGCAACTGGAGGAACGTGTAGCTACGCTCCAAAGAATTAGAGAGCTGGAGCTCTTCTTGGAAGCAACAGAGCACACCGTCCCCACCAAGGAGGAGACAGGGGACTCCCCTGAGAAGGAGGCTAGTTCATCAACACAGGAGCCAGATATATGGAGAAACGTGACTCAAAGAAGTAGGAGGCCCAGGGTTCACTCTGATTGTTTAGAAATACACAATCGCTTTGAGGTCCTCTCCCCTAGCATGGAAGACGAAGAGCAGACTCCATTTGAGGATCTCTCCCTCATTACAGTCGATCAGGTATATGAAGACAAGCAGCAAAGTCAGTCCTCAGGGAATGTGCAGGCGACCTTGGAACGGACAGCTCACGGAAGAACCCCGACCAAACCCAAGAGGAGGCGTGTAGTGGTGATAGGGGATTCCCTACTGAGGGGAACAGAAGCAGTGATCTGTGGGCCTGACAAGATGTCTCGGGAAGTGTGCTGTCTCCCCGGGGCTAAGATCCAAGATGTAACTGAACGACTGCAAGGAATCATAAAACCCACTGACAAATACCCCTTCCTCTTGGTTCATGTGGGAACCAATGACACTGCAAGCAATAGCCTCGAGAAGATCAAAAGAGACTATGAGGCTCTCGGCAGGAAATTGAAGCAACTAAATGCACAAATTGTCATCTCGTCTGTCCTCCCAGTTGAACGACGTGGCCCAGGGAGAGAGGGGAAAATAGTGGAAGTGAACAGCTGGCTTCGCAAATGGTGTAAACAGGAACGGTTTGGATTCTTAGATCACGGACTGCAGTTTCTTGAAGATGGACTTCTGGCAAGTGATGGGCTGCACCTCACAACGGTTGGGAGGAATGTTTTTGCCAAAAATCTCAGAAACCTCATCAGGAGGGCTTTAAACTG
Source organism: Podarcis bocagei (assembly GCF_964188305.1). Lineage (NCBI taxonomy): Eukaryota > Metazoa > Chordata > Lepidosauria > Squamata > Lacertidae > Podarcis > Podarcis bocagei. The sequence goes on from NC_138127.1 coordinate 43,498,231, forward strand.
ACTAATGTGGGGGAGGGAGACAGTGCTCCTGAAGGTAGGAGTCTATCAATTAATGAAGATGATCATCCAAATGTCATAGACCAAATGGAGCAAACAGCACGCGGACCTAGTGGTGGGAGGAAAAAATCCTTAAATAAGAGACACGGGGGAATGATTAATGGACTTCAATGTCTGTACACTAATGCGCAAAGCATGGGAAATAAACAAGATGAGCTTGAGCTCTTGGTACAGCAAACTAAATATGACATAATAGGCATCACTGAAACCTGGTGGGATAAGTCCCACGATTGGAATGTAATAATGGGGGGATACAATCTATTTCAGAGAAACAGACCAGACAAGAAAGGAGGAGGAGTGGCGTTATATGTCAGGGATGTGTATACCTGTGAAGAGATCCAAGATTTAGAACCTCAAAGCCAATGTGAGAGCATTTGGGTCAAAATTAAGGGAGAGAAGAATAACAGAGACCTCATTGTGGGAGTTTACTATAGATCCCCAAGCCAAACGGAGGACATAGATGATGCCTTCCTGGAACAGATGGCCAAGCATGCAAAAGGAAGGGAGATAGTAGTAATGGGGGACTTCAATTACCCGGATATTTGTTGGACGTCAAACTCAGCCAAGAGCATAAGGTCAAACAGATTCCTCACTGGCCTTGCAGACAACTTCATTGTCCAGAAAGTGGGAGAAGCAACAAGAGGAACAGCCATTTTAGATCTGGTCCTAACCAATGTTGATGACCTGGTTAGTGGGGTAGAAGTGGAAGGATCATTAGGCGCGAGTGATCATGCTCTTCTGAAGTTTACTATACAGCGGAAAGGAGCAGCCAAGCATACTAGGACTCAATTTCTTGACTTTAAGAAAGCCGACTTCATAAAACTTAGGGAAGTGCTGGGTGAGATCCCATGGACAGCAATACTAAAAGGAAAGGGAGTTCATGATGGCTGGGAGTTTGTTAAGAGGGAGATAGTAAAAGCACAACGTCAGGCAATACCAATGAGACGGAAACATGGAAGGTGCCTAAAGAAGCCAGGGTGGCTATCTAAAGAACTTTTAACTGAATTAAGATTTAAAAAGGATGGGTACAAAAAATGGAAAAGGGGGGAAACCACCAAAGAGGAATTCAAACAAATAGCCAGCACGTGTAGACACAAAGTCAGAAAAGCTAAAGCACAGAATGAACTCAGGCTTGCTAGAGAGGTTAAAAGCAACAAAAAAGGCTTTTATGGGTATGTTCGTAGCAAAAGGAAGAACAAAGAAACAGTGGGGTCACTCAGAGGAGAAGATGGTGAAATGCAAACAGGGGACACAGAAAGGGCTGAACTCCTCAATGCCTTCTTTGCCTCAGTCTTCTCCGATAAAGAAAACAATGCCCGACCTGAAGAATTTGGAGCAAATGATTCAGCAAAGGAAACACAGCCCAGAATAACTAAGGAGACAGTACAAGAATATTTGGCTAGTTTAGATGTATTCAAGTCTCCAGGGCCAGATGAACTGCATCCAAGAGTATTAAAAGAACTGGCAGATGTGATCTCAGAACCACTGGCAGTCATCTTCGAGAAATCCTGGAGAACAGGCGAAGTCCCGGCAGACTGGAGGAGGGCAAATGTTGTCCCTATTTTCAAAAAGGGGAAAAGAGAGGACCCAAATAATTACCGCCCAGTCAGTCTGACATCAATAGCAGGGAAGATTCTGGAGCAGATCATTAAGCAAACAGTCTGTGAGCACCTAGAAAGGAATGCTGTGATCACCAATAGTCAGCATGGATTTCTGAAAAATAAGTCATGTCAGACTAACCTGATCTCATTTTTTGACAGAATTACAAGCCTGGTAGATGAAGGGAACTCAGTGGATATAGCCTACCTTGATTTCAGTAAGGCATTTGACAAGGTGCCCCATGATATTCTTGTAAAGAAGCTGGTAAAATGCGGTCTTGACTCTGCTACCACTCAGTGGATTTGTAACTGGCTGACTGACCGAACCCAAAGGGTGCTCATCAATGGTTCCTCTTCATCCTGGAGAAGAGTGCCTAGTGGGGTGCCACAGGGTTCTGTCTTGGGCCCGGTCTTATTTAACATCTTTATCAATGACTTGGATGATGGGCTCAAGGGCATCCTGATCAAATTTGCAGATGACACCAAACTGGGAGGGGTGGCTAACACCCCAGAGGACAGGATCACACTTCAAAACGACCTTGACAGATTAGAGAACTGGGCAAAAACAAACAAAATGAATTTTAACAGGGAGAAATGTAAAGTATTGCACTTGGGCAAAAAAAATGAGAGGCACAAATACAAGATGGGTGACACCTGGCTTGAGAGCAGTACATGTGAAAAGGATCTAGGAGTCTTGGTTGACCACAAACTTGACATGAGCCAACAGTGTGACGCGGCAGCTAAAAAAGCCAATGCAATTCTGGGCTGCATCAATAGGAGTATAGCATCTAGATCAAGGGAAGTAATAGTGCCACTGTATTCTGCTCTGGTCAGACCACACCTGGAGTACTGTGTCCAGTTCTGGGCACCACAATTCAAGAAGGACACTGACAAACTGGAACGTGTCCAGAGGAGGGCAACCAAAATGGTCAAAGGCCTGGAAACGATGCCTTATGAGGAACGGCTAAGGGAGCTGGGCATGTTTAGCCTGGAGAAGAGGAGGTTAAGGGGTGATATGATAGCCATGTTCAAATATATAAAAGGATGTCACATAGAGGAGGGAGAAAGGTTGTTTTCTGCTGCTCCAGAGAAGCGGACACGGAGCAATGGATCCAAACTACAAGAAAGAAGATTCCACCTAAACATTAGGAAGAACTTCCTGACAGTAAGAGCTGTTCGACAGTGGAATTTGCTGCCAAGGAGTGTGGTGGAGTCTCCTACTTTGGAGGTCTTTAAGCAGAGGCTTGACAACCATATGTCAGGAGTGCTCTGATGGTGTTTCCTGCTTGGCAGGGGGTTGGACTCGATGGCCCTTGTGGTCTCTTCCAACTCTATGATTCTATGATTCTATGATTCTATGATTCACTTTTGAAAGTGGCTTCTTGATCCATGCATAAAACCAGGAATCAACCAAATAGCCTCTGTGAATGGCTGCATAAAATCCAAAGCTCTAAAGGGAGAAGAAAGGAGAATAGCAAAGAACACAAAATGGTAGAGTATTCCTACAATGTCCTACAAAATGGTAGGCAGGCGTGCCATCTATGGGAGCTGTGGGGGATGACCCCCCAAAAAAAATTTCACTGAGGCAGCTGTTCAATATTCCACAGCTGGGCAGACCCTGTTGGGTCTTCCCATGGCTGCAGAGGGTATGGTGGGCCCCGTCTGGCCTCGTCACATATACATGACAGCCCCCCCCCATGCTGGACACAACCCAGCACGCCTAATGGTAGGACATTGCATGACCACCCTCTCCTTTTTTATAGGATTGCATGAACATTCTCAATCACCTGATAGCATTAGGATGTTAGGTGACAAATCCAAATGACATGGTCAGCACCAAACAGCTGGTTGATGCTTATAGCAAGCCCTGCTTTATGTATTTGCAGGCATGGTTCAGATCCAAACCATGCCTGCAAATGGACAATTTCAAAGGAGCTCACTGTCAGTGTCACTCAGTTGACTGGCACTATCAGCTGATAAGTCATTCTGTCCATTGCAGATGCAGTTTGCAGGTGCATTTTTCCTCTGCAGAGTGACAAAGCTTTCTGCAAAGGGGTGTGTGTGTCTATTTGAATCCTTCAAATTGACAACTTCAAACTGACTTGCCTCAGAGGGGCTCACTTTCTGTGCTGATCAGCAGACTGAGCCCTGTTTGCCAAGGAACAGTTTGGCACAAACTTTAATCTCCCAGTTATTCCTTTGCAGTCATGTCTTTACCTGCCTCATACATAACATTGCATATTAGTGTAGTTTGGGGAAAATGGCCTGGTGGGCCAAATTAGGTGGGCCAGCCCTAATTAGGCCCATGGGCCAGAGGTTCCTCATGGCTACAATAAGACATCTGGATCCCCCTGAAATAACTGAGTAACAGCTGTGCCTTTATTGAACATTTAGTGCATAATAAAACCATCATCTGGAATGTCTCTTAAGAAGGTGATAGCAAGAGAAACACAAACCACATTCTTGCTGAATGTATATGAGTACCTGTAGAATGTAGATTTTCTAATGAAGGCGCAGGTAAATCCTGCTCCCCTTCCTCATGATAACCCTGGGAAGAAACAGTGATGATCGGGTGAACTGGATACTACTGAATGCAAACATAAGCAGATTTAGCTATGGTGCTGATCCTTGTTACATTAGGAAAATATCCAGTTATTGCAGAGGAAACTTGGTAGGTGAAATGTGATGACTCCCTGCTATTCCAACAGTCGTATTGTTTTCATAGTGTGGCTGACCTATTTGTTCTAAATCAGGATAGGCTCTTTTTTTTCTTTCAAATATGGAAAATTACTATAATTTCTTAGTATATTCTCATGTTGTCTTTTCTCCAAGAAGCTCAGGGCAGGGTACATGCCCTGTTTTTCTTCTTCACGGCAACCCTGTGAGCTAGATATTAAGCTGAGAGACAGTGGGTGACTTCCTATCTGGATGTGGACTTGTAACCTAGTCACTCTGGTCTTAATTCAAAGACAGATCTGTGACATTTTAGTTGCCTAATGTTAAACAACTTAAAAAATGGCTAAAAGGCCAAAGGCATAACATATAAAACGATGCATTTCAGTATGTTGCTTTGAATGCATGTATACTTGACTTTCTTCAGTAATGTTTTATTCTGGATTGTTTTATTTGATGTTTTAATGTAGGCTGTAAACCACTTTCAGTCCCCCCCCCCCTCCCTAAAAATAAAAAGCGGTATAGAAATGAAATGAAATAATACTAATAACAACAGCAGCAACAACACTATTACAATAAACCACAAACAAACCAAATAGGAAGGATAACAACAAGAAAAAGTATTGTATTCATTAGGCCATCAATTTATTCCAACCTGGCATCAATGATGGTGCCAGGGAGGTCTCACCGAAGAGAGCAGTCCACAGATGATAAGCTAGAATCCCCATTTTATACCTAGCTTCTCTTTGACCCTTTTCCTCCCCTTGGGAAATTTGTTGGGACATCTTTGTCCTTTCAGTCCAGTTCTGAACTTCTTGCCCTGCTCCAGAACTCCTGTATCATGACTCCCGGGCACTCAAACTGATGACCGTAAGTTGCAGTCCCTTTGTACCATACTGGCTCTCTATGCTCTTTCTGTCCTGCTGACACGGGTGCAGTGTACAGGCTGCATTTTTTAATGCCTGAAAAGAACCAGCACGCGAGCAAACAATTATGAAACCTCAAGCTGTCAACTGTTACAGAAAAGGCACAGCCAGCACACACTGGGAACGTCGACTTCTGTAATCTGTGCAATGGCTCTTTATCATGGCACTAGACACGCTGTTAGGAACATCAGTCAAACGAAATAAACTTGCAGCAGGATAATGGGAGCATGCAATAAGCCAAGCTCTGCTGAAATGTATAATGAACACTTTGTCAATTTAATCGGTTGTCTCAGCTGTGGTTTACTGAAGTCAAGAATGGTTCTGCTCCCCATTTCCAAACTGGGGTGTGTGTGTATGTTCAAGACTGGACTTTGTTTTTGCTTGAGTGCCAAGGCACTTGAGACCCACGACTGGATCTCCCAGCCTCTTTTTTGAAGACCTTAAATCAGCTGCAAAGTGGACCAAAGGTAACATTTCCCTATCAGCTGCTAGAAACTTGGGTGCGTATTTTGATTGGGAAAAGGGGTGGAGGCAAAGGTCAAATTAATGTCAGTTACATTAAGTTGTTTAAAAGACATTGGGAAATACTGCCACAATGCTTTCGGATCACGTGTATTACTTGGCCCAGAGACTCCCACAAGCAGAGTTGGGATATTTGGATAGAGAAAAGGGTTAGAAAGCTTAGAACTAGTAGACTAGTTCCTGTTGGATGAGCCAAAATGGCAGCAGCGCCACTATTCCCTTCCACCTTCTGTTTTGGTGATTCTTGAATTCTCAGTCCTAATTGCTGTGTTATGCACAAACCAAGAGGAGGGGGAGGAGGCAGTGGCTGTCCCAAATATAGGCATCCTCTGTCCCCAGATAGATCACCAATAGGAATGGGAGACATAAACAGTTAATCAGACTATATTAACTGTTGCAGCTGTGGAGATGGAGTTGTGGGGATGTACAGAAGTATCGAAAGGAGATGGCATCGTGTGCTAATAAGATTAATGCTTATGAAATGCCATTAACGTCCATTATTATTTTGTCTGGGTTTGTGAAACCTTATGTGAGATTGGGCCAGAGAGAACCCTGCACGGGCCCTTGCACATTTACTCAGATGTAAGTCCAACTGAGTTTAACAGGACTTACTCCTGGGTAAGTGTGCATAGGACTGCAGCATAATTGGTTGATGAGAGGATGGATTCTGCTAGACAAATATTGGAAACAGGACAGTTTGCCAAATATGGAAATATGTAAGTATAAAAGCTGTAATGCTATGTCGATGTGCAAGCCGACCTATTTTAAACATTTTGGGGGAAGGAAAGACTAATTCAAATGAAACTCTGTTGACACAAAGGATTCCATTCATATGTTACCGGAACAGGACTACGCTTCAGAAAATGTGTGCTGAAGTGCTAGTTGTGGTTTGAGACTGATTTGGAGGACTGGACATTTGATATACACAACAATTAAATGAATGGCTTTGTTGTTTCTTTCTTTTTATAGTTTTCTTTTAGCATATTATATTTTCTACATTTACAAAGCTTCCATTGGGGAAAGCATAGCTACACAATCAGTACATAATCAAGAAACGCTTCAACTCAATGCCACCATTTAAGGTCAGCTATGGAAGCATAGTTTATTATTTTCTGTCAAATTTTTAAAAAGGCCTTGGTGCCACCTCATACTTTCACTAACGCAAGCTGCTTTTGGAAATTGTTCCTGAGAAACTTATTTTTTCTTGACAAAACCATTTGTCAGCCATTTGACAAAAGCTAATTGTTGTTGTTTTAATTTGTCTTTATTGACTGCTTTGCAATTTCAATATAATTAAAAGCAAGCCACAACTAATCTGTGCTTATTAAAACCATAACTGAGCAAGATGCCAGTATCAGCTACAATAGCTAGCATTCAAAGACCTTCCTAAATTGCTGGTTTGCAAAAATAGTAAATTATGTAGTAATCACTTTCTGAAAATGACATTGAAAATTACCCCAATTTATATTTGGCAGCTAAAATGCCTTTGGGGAAAAAATCCACTGTATAAATACCAAAAGTCTGATTTGATTTTAACTGAGTTAACGACAAATAAGAATGATCATTTTGCTCTGCTACACATGACATCGAAGATAATCTTTCTAGCATTACAGAAGAAGCAATCAAATAAATTAACATTATATTATAATTAACATTATGTCAATTTATTTGTACAGCTATGGGTTGTATTAATTGTCAGTTTTACTCAGAGTAAACCTAGTGAAATTAATGAACATGACTAAATTAGGTCCATTAATTATAGTAGGTCTGCTCTGAGTAAAATTCAGTAGGATTACAAGTTCAACCCAATATGTTTTTCATTGCTGTCTCTCAAGGAACATTTTAGTGGACCCAGGACAAACCCATAACCAGGACGTGATACTCTAGTACTGAGGCAGCAGAGGAATGGAAAAGGGAGGCACTGGGATATCGTGAGAAGAGAGTCATACTGAAAGGGGGAATGTGGCTGTTTTAAATAATGGCAGAAGTTTGATGAAATAGGGTTAGAAGGACATTGATTGGAAAATGGCTGTTTTAAACAACAGTAGAGGTTTGAGTAAAGCAGGGATGGAGACACACTGAGAGAGAGAAAGCAGCCGTTCTAAACAACAGCACAGTCTGAATAAGGCAGTGATGAAAAAATACTGAGAGGAAAAAAGGGATGATTTTAAACAAGGGCAGAGGTTTGAGTAGATTGAGCAGAGGGTTGCACAGATGCCCATCTACTTGGATGGCTTTAAAATAGAACAAATTCATGGAGGATAAGGCTATCAGTGGCTAGTAGCCACGATGGGTGTGCTCAGAGTCAGTATGCTTCTGAATACTAGCTGCTTGAAACCATAATAGGGCAGAGTGCTCTTGAGTCCTGCTTGCGGGTTTCCCAAAGGCACCTGGTTGGCCACTGTGGGAACAAGATGCTGGACTAAATGGGTCATTGGCCTAATCCAGCAGGCTCTTATGTAATGTCATTCACAAAACATGTAAAGAAAGCCTGAAGAGCTTGAGTTGACTGCAATTTCATAGTGCTGCTAAGTTCTAAAGCATTAGAGTTGCCTCCATATTTTGCTTAATAACTTTCCTTAGATCAACTCTTTTTTTCTACTTTCTTAATGAAAGATAAGAGACTGGGGCCCTTCCTGGTATGCAGCCCAGTACATCTGTATCCCCTGTACACATTGTACAGCCTGGGATGATGGAAGCTGTAGTTCAATGACATATGGTGGGCCAAAGGACCCCCACCCCCATTTTACACAGTGTGATTTTTGCACCTCAGGCTGCTTCTTACTACAGAGTCAGGTACTGTACTAAGAATCGAATTTTTGGCTTTCCTTGGGATAAGTGAACTATAATTTACCATTTGTGAAATCACAATAAATTATCTGAAGTAGATGTTTATGCGTAATAAATGCCTTGAGTTCTGTTTCCTAGAAACATTCTAGGCTTACTAACAAAAGCTGTACAACCAACTAAAAATGTGGGAGAACTCTCCCTCTCCCGTAATGATCTGCTAAATGCCGATCTTTTAAAACCTGCCACTGGAGCAGAACTAAATATCATTTATCTTTCCTGTCAAGCCAGTGATATTTTGGGAGGTAAATGAGGGTAAGAAATGAAATATTGCTTTGCACTGTTTATTTTTTTTAAAAAGATGTCAGCTGTTTGAAGCTGCTCAGAGAGTTGGAATTATGGATGGATGGAAGATGGATGAGTGGTGGGGATGCATGAGAGAAATTCAAAAATCCATACAAAAGCCAGTTCATCACATTGTTTTGTAATCTATCACAATTCTATTGACAGGTCATATTAAATGAGATACAGTTCTTTCTACACTTTATATGGTAAATCTATTTTCAAATCCAACTGCACTCTAATTTTGCCCACTGTCTACCTTTATTGTTTGACATTATTTATTTATGGCGGTGGTGTGGGAGGCCGGGGGGGGGGATTTTTTAAAATTAAAACACCAAATCTCCATCTGTATTTTAATGATCTGCAAGATTACAGCAAAGCATACTATACAAAGAAATGAGGTTGTGCTTTACTTACTAAGGGCAAGCTGATAAATGTAACTCTGGACAGAGCATAAATTTCAAGAAGGAAAATTAAGAGTGCAATGCTATGCACGTTTATTTATCTAGGAATAAGCCCCATAAACCATAGGGGTACCTGCATCCAGGTAAGCATGAATATAAGGTTGTGCTTCATATAGCACATCCTGGCACGGCCAAGTGGCCTTAACAGTAGTTAATTCTCATTTACACAGCAGGGATATTGTGATACAAATGAAGGGGGCTGGTGGTTTTGTGGGGTGGGCAGCAGGGGATTTTCTAAATTTCTCTCTCTACTCACAATAAAAAAACCCATACACACATATGCATATACCCTCAGATACATATATGTGCCAGACACCTACACACATGAGCATGAAGGGGGGCAAAAAAGCATAGTGTGCAAATGTGTGTAGGTGTCTGGCACATATATGTATCTGAGGGTATATGCATATGTGTGTATGGGTTTTTTATTGTGAGTAGAGAGAGAAATTTAGAAAATCATTTACATTTACATACACACATGCATACATATTCACAAATAGTGCATGGGATGGTCACCTTTTATAGATGTCACAACAGATAGCCACTTCAATATTTCATTGCAGTTGATCTCTGAGAAAGGTGCAAATAGCAATAACATATCCAACTGAAAACCATCCATACACTAAATCCCACACCATCATAAACATCAGCTCAGAAGAAAACCCAGTAAGTAACAGTGGTCTTTGAGACTACAGTGCATCATCATTGTTCAGGATAAATTCACAACTAATACCCTGAGTAAAAGCATTTTAAGCTGGCACCGAAATAAGGAAAGAGCATTATGATAAAGCTCAGAGCAGCTAATCAATATATGAATATTAGATGTCATTTAAAAAATCGAAGTGTTCTAGAATTTTTGGATGGAATTAAATTTTTTTAATTTTAAAAATTGTGCATTTGAAATTCTTTTTCAAAACATTTTCAGATGAACTGCACATATGCTTTGATGCACACACTGAGTCTCTGTGGCTAAAGGATTCCACTTTCACTTGAGCACATGGAATAGCATGCTTCATTGAACCATATGAAGACACTCATGTACAGGTGCTCAGTAGGTACATCAGAGTTTCAACATGTGCACAAAGCCACTAGATTGGAACAAAGTATACAGGCTACCCCAATCTCTACAGAGCAGTGCAAGATTTCAGGGCTCTTGGGCACTTAACCAGGGTTTGTGCTTCCATTTGAAAATTAGGCACAGCAGAGACTGTAGTATCTTTATGAAATATGATTTATTTGCACATCTTTACAACCAAGTCTGGATTGAGAGGGGGTTACAAGCATCACATCTCAAGAGAGGCTTGCTTCCCACAGTGGCACAGCATTGAATTCAAAGGCAGCCAAAAGGCAACCATCCCTGTCTCCTCAGCACAAATTGCCCACCCACATATCATCTAGCCCCACTCCCCTAACTCTTGCTAAAATGCAGCCCAAGTCTCATACAAAAAGAAAACACACCCCTGTGGTGACATCACACGCACTGTACCCTGGCAACCTCCCATTCCCAACTGTTGTCTTTTGCTAACACACGGTTGGGGGAGGGACTCTACCCCCCTTCTTGTCTGACACTGAATTGTGTCTCAATGGCCCACCTTTTGTCAGCGGAATGACTTCCATCACCTGTTTTGTTCTTTGGTGGCCCTTCTCTCAGTGAATCTCCTGAGGAAACTGGACTGGCATCTTTTAGGCCTTGTTAAATCTATTGATCAAACTCCACATTTACTAATTTCTGAAATTATGGGGAGAACCTGGCACCCAGGGATTCTTGCCCCCTGCAAACCCATGGTACTATTTTATCCTCAAACAGCAGTGTTTTTTAAAATGTAAAGATACAGAAAACGGGTTTATAGTTTTTATCTTTTTAAATGTATTACATTCACAGCGCCACTTCAATTGCCCAATGAAACAATGATAAATTTCAATCCCAGGCCCTGTCTGATACATACGACACAGAACAAGGTGTTGTAGCTTTTGCCAACTTTCTTGCCATAGCAATTTCATCTTGGGGTTACTTTTACGTCTACTAGTGAAGCAAACGGCAGTGTTATGTTTTTGTGCAGCTAAGATGATGAGAGTCGCATGTTCCAAATCTGTTTGCTTTAGGCTGGGTTTGCTGGTAGGATGTAAACCACATCTGAAGCGCTAACGCTCTCGTAAGCTGGCTTCTCTTCTCTGATCATTTCTTTTACACACAGCTTCTGCTTGGCGTCAAAGAGAGAACCAGACCCTTCAGCGGAGACGCATGGTTTAGCATCATGTTCATTATACAACACATGGCTTCAAAGTCTCTATTGTCATTTTGAAGCTATGCAGTGCTGCGAACATACTGTCTGCACTAGAGCATTTCAGTTTATTTTACTGGCAGTGTCGTTTCCTTAGGAGCACAATGGGAGAGAAAGAAATCGTTTTGTTGAGTAATGCGTAAGCAGCCATTTATTATTGACCTGGTATCCATAAAGGCTTGTTATAAGAAATAACTGCAAATGAACCCTTTTGCATACACCTATATAAATAGTGGGGAACACACAAACTCCCCACAAGCTCAGGTTCATTTAAAACAAGTTAACCGGGTTAAGACTGACCTCTAAGTGGGCATAGAATTCCTCCTTAGTCCTGATCCACCTCCACCACATTCACCATCTACCTATTTTTGTTCCTGTGATGTCTACCGGCATTAGTGTTCCACTGACATAATAAGAGCCTGCTGAATCAGACCAATGTCCCAGGTATTCCTGCATCCTGTTCTCTTGGTGACCAACAAGATGCCGATGAGAAACAGGTAAGCAGGACCCAAACACAAGACCATTCTCTCCAACTGTGGCTTCCAGCAGCTGGTATTCAGAAGCCCTGTTGCCTCTGACCATGGAGGCAGAGCATAGCCATTATGTCTAGCAGCCACTGAAAGTTTCCCGCAGGTGCAACAGTATCATTCAACCCCTGCAGATTTTCCTCAGTCATCTCAGTGCTGTGTTCTGTTGGTGGAAGCAAACCTGGACGTGCCCATTTCTTGATCCAGCGGATGGGATTTAAGAACTGACTTGCACCCTCTGAGTTAGCTAAATGTTTCTGTTTCGCTTAGGGGATGCCAATTAAGGAGGTTATCCTATATCACAGTAGCTTTTTACGAAGAAATATGATACATCAGACTCTTCAGGCTTAGGGTGTGCTGGCAAATTTAGTCAACTACATTTTACTACACATGGTAAACCTAATTGGCTGTAAAACCCAGAAAAGGGGATTTGTTCTCGTAAAATGCAACTTGCATATAAATGGGGAAATCATCTTATGTTTAGCAATCAAAGACATGGGGCACACAAAATTGGGGGGGGGACATGTGTGCTTTTTGAAGAACACATGCCACTCTGATGCAAATACACAAAAGACATATTTCTTTTTTTAAAAAAACAACTGTTGACACACAGTTCAGTTGAATATCAGTAACCTGATCTTATAGAAATTACACTGAGGTAGGAGAACATTGGAAGTCTATGGCTCAATGGGCTGATTTGGATGTGCTGGTAAACATTATGGACATTATGAAAAGGATAATGCATCACCTGCCCTCTGTCAACTCCTGTGCAGTCCCAAGGAGGAGCTCAGAATCTTTCACTAATCATTTTGATTAACCTTGCCATGCCATCTGAACCCAGACAAACTGTAGTTAATTTTTGCTATGGTCAGTTGGAAAAAGAATAGTTTGTGAAGATGCCTTGTTTCAACTAACCTGTGTTTGGATGACATGCTAAACTGTGGTTAATCGGAAACAGGAGCAGAAGATTCTGGCCTTCTCATGTCTATGTCAGAGAAGGAGAGGCAATGCTTGAGATTGGGGCATACTAAGGCTCATTATCAGAAAGCTAGACCATGTTAAAACTGATCCGAACACAGCCAATGGAGGGGTTTGAATATTGTTTCAGTGGCCAACTTCTGTCCTTTCTCCTCAGGTACTGAACAAAAGCTTGCGGAGGGGAAAATCAGAATCCTTCCCATAGTATTTTGAAACATCCTATAGACCATTCAGGGTCACAGAAACCAGTACAAACATTTACCAGCCAATAACTGTGAGCGCATAGGAAGATATATTTTAATATATGTAAGATTACATGTAACTTCCCAACTGTCACGAATGCCATTTTCTCTTTTACTGTGCAGTGTTAATTGAATAAATATCAATAGCTTCCAAAATGCTTAACATCATCTTAGAATAGTCTTCCTCTAGTATGTTGTGGCTCTAACGTTTCTTATAGCTCATTCTTCTTCTCAGCAATAATTAAATTATTTGCATGAAGGGACTTAGGATAGCATGTTTCAATCTGGCTTTTACATACCGGGTAAATAGCTCAAAATCCATTATCTCAAATATATATCAGAATGAAAATAATGCGTTTTACATTAGCAGAGTTAAAATGGTCCATGGTTGTCACCACTATTACTTTATCTGCTTAATTTCAGAAGTATGTGGTGTACATTTTTCCAAGTATATGTATATTTTTATGGAGGGAAAAGATTTTCTAATCACACACTAACTGAGGACTATTAAATAATAAATAAACCAAAGGTTGTATAGGCACGCAAATGGATTGTGCCTTCAGTGGTACGAAACAGCCTAACTTCCTTTGATTTCACAATAAACTGTCACTTGAACAGCTCCAAAGCAATAACTCCCAAGACATCTATTAGCCAAAGTATACAAATGGTTCTACAAAGGACTTGAGAGGGTCAGGCAAATGGTCTCTCTGGGTTTGGCGGGTCTGTTGGCCTGTGTAAATAAAAGAAATATTACTAGAAGTGGGTTGTGTGTCATTTTACATTTACCATTCACTACTGCCACTACCAAATGGCCCCAATGCCCTTTCAAGTCCTGCTGTTTCTTTGGGAACAAAACAAACAAACAAACAAAAGCTGTTTCTTGGGGAAATCTAGCCACCCAACACCTAGTGATTATTTGATCATATAGTTTGACTGAGCTTCAGGATGACTGCCACAATTTAAAGAACTGTGCTCAGATGACATTAAAATAATAATAGTACTAGTAGTAATAGTACTACTACTTGTGGTACTACTATTAATAGTAGTACTATTGTTAGCATCACTACTACTAGTAGTAGCAGCAGCAGTTGTGGTACTAATAATAGCACTAGTATTAATAGAAGTAGTAGTAATGTGTAAAATGCCAATGAAGAAAAATGAGTCATGCAAGCATTCCAGCTTTCTGGTTTTCAAGTACCAGACAATTAATTTGTGTTACATTTTTTTGTCAGTTGGTGCCAAGGATTTGCTGAATAAAGAAATCCATAGCCCTGTGTCTAGGGTTAACACATATTTCATACAGGGATAAAATTAAGTTGATTAATTTATCTGATGAATTATAGCTGAATGGGAGCAGCAACAACCACTGCAGTTTTACCACATAGTAAACTGGCTGGTGGTAACAATTTCTGTACATAATAACGAGTCCTGTATTGATATCAGGTATCAGATTTCCATTGAAGAAAAAAGAAAGTGTACTACCTGCCATTTCAAATTACTTGCTGTCATGTTTTTTGTTTTTTCCCCTCTTCCTCCTCCCTTGGGAAGTTAGAAATCTTGGAGAAATATGTGCACACTCTTGAAAAATTTCCTTAAGTCAGCCAGTGCCATATGTTCTTAAGCAACAAACTGTTCTCTCTGTGGGTCATTCCTCATGGCATTTAGGTTTTGTAATTAGTGTGTTTGGACACCATGTAGTTTGCATTTTTCTAGGCTCCAGTGAGATGGTGATTTGTCTTCTCTCCCTGTAAAATGTCTTGGTTCTTAATTATTATCACCATTATCATTTATAATTGCAAACTTGCCTTTCATGAACTATATAAATAATTGTGGCTAGTGTGAGTGCTCATTTGTCAAGTGCTCCAAGCAAAAGAACTGTTTCATGCCTTCAAAGGTTAAAAGGCTATTTGAGGAACTGTATGACAAGGCACCAGTTATAGGCCTTGGTTCTAGCTGGAGGTGGGTGAAAGTTGGCAAAATCTCTGGAACTGATTGTTGACAGGTTTGCTGCTGCTCACTACAGACCTATCTAGCTTCAATCAGCTAAACAAATCATTTATTTTATTTATTAATGGTGAAATCTTATGACAGTATACTCAGAAGTAAGTCCTATTGGGTTTACTTCCAGGTAAGTCTGTAGAGAATTGCAGACTTGCAACACAGTCCTAACCATGTCTACTCAGAAGTAAGTCCTCCTGAACCCAGGTAAATGGGGTTTGGTTGCTGGTGGGGGTGCCAACTTGAATAAAATATTGGGGGAGGCTGCAGGTAAGCCCCGCCCCACATTAATTGATCACATGACATGATGCACGCACACCATTTGAATGGCAATGCCCATCAACTTGGGGGTGGGGCTCAAATATTTATTTGGCAGGGTGAAGACCTCTTGGAATTAACAAGCTGTGTCTACTCAGAAGCAAGTCCTATTTAAATCAATGGCGCTTACTCCCAGGTAAGTGGGCTTAGGATGGTAGCATTAATTATGCTCAGAGTAGAGTTGTTGGCATCTGTCTCGAAAGACAATGGAGTGTTACTCGAGGGGTGTAAGAGATTTAGCTCCTTGAAGAAAATAAACAGAACTCCCAATGCTGTGTGAATTTCTGCAATGTCTCTGTTAGAAAAAAGTAACCTGTTTGATTTGAAACAAGGATAGTATTTGCAGGGACGCGGACTTAGAAAAAATATTGGGGGGGCCCGGGAAAGCTCATGAATAATAAATAAGCTCATGAATATGCAAATAAAGTGGCTCCGGCCCTAAATAGGGCAAGCCACGCCCCCCCAGCCAGCCGATTGGCTGGCTGGGAGGTGTGGCCAGTCGGGATTCCCCTGTTCTCGCGGGATTTCCGGCCGGGGCTCTCCGATTAGGGCGCGCGGCTGGCTGGCTGGCGAAGGAGCAGTGGGGAGGAGGCGGGGGACGGCGGCGGCGCTCTGCTGGAAGGGCGCCCGCCTGAGATTATTGGGGGGGCTGAGCCCCCCCAAAAAAATGTTTGAGGGGGCTCGAGCCCCCTCAAGCCCCATGGAGTCGGCGCCTATGAGTATTTGTGAAAATACTAAAGTCTTTCCCTAAAAATGCTATTATCCATGTACTTCAATTGTATTCTACAACATCCCTTCTAAACCCACCCTACAACTGCTCTAAATAAATTCCATCACATTTGTGGTAGGTTTTCTGATGTAGAGAAAAGTTCACTAGGGACTAATTTGACACCATCAAACTCAATTTCCCTTTATTACCCTTACACAGGATTTAAACTAGTTTTCTAAGGTGAAAGGTTATAACATTAACCTGCTATGCTAGCCCCAGCAGGATTCAACTACTTCACAAGCTAAAGCATTTTTTTAAAGTGCACTTTGCTCAATGAATGCCTTTGGCAATCTTCTATATCCCTTTCATGTTTACTTCGGGCTGTTGTTTTCCTCTGCTTTCTGTGAATTCATATAAAGTCATAGGCAATGATCCCATCCATGCAAAATTACATCATGGTAAATCGCTTTGAATTCAATAGGTGCCATCCCAGTCCCTTAAATTTGCTGGAGCTTAAGGGCATCCATGAGGATCACATGGAGTAAGTGTCATATAACATTTTTTTGCCATATTTAGAACTAAAAATTAAAAATAAATGAATCCTGGTTTCTTTTATGTGACATAGCTACAAGGGATTGAGACCACAAAAGTAATTCATAATTGTTTTCTGGGTGTCATTGCTTATTCAGTTAACCAGAACTTTCATCCTATTAAAACTATTTTCTCATGTTGCACTAAGAAATGAAATAATGAAATGAAATAATGAAATGAAATGAAATGAAATGAAAGAGGCTTCAGTCTTAGCAAGGGATGAGCCAACTCCTGCTGGTGACCTGGTGTCATCTATTCCCTATTACTGTCTGTTCCCAACTTCATTGCTCGGGAGCCCTTCCCATTACCAGTACCATTACCACTACCCAACAGCACAGAATAGCTGGCCATAAGAATAACATTAAAAACCTATTTGGCCCAGCATCCTACTTCCTGCAGTGCCCAACCAGATGCCTCTTAAGAAACCCACAAGGAAGACATGAAGGCAACATCTTATTCAGGGCCATCTTAAGCATATCCTGCGCCGTGGTGCAAAGATCCCTCCAGCACCGCCCCCCCCCCCAATTTCCCAGAGTTGCTGACCTTTTTTAGGGAGGACAGCGCTGCCAGTGATGCACCCAGCTTTGCGGGGCTAGAGGAGGTGGGCAGTGGCTGGAGGGCCGCTCCTCGGGCAGGGAAGAGGCGGAGGCTGGGTATGGCGGCTCCGGCTCAGCTGGCCACTTCGTGCCGTGGTGGCCATGGCAGGCGGGGGCTCCGGGCGTGGTGCTGCTTCAGTGCGGCATGGTGGAGGTGGGTGAGGGCAGTGAGCTGATGTCGGGAGGTGCCACGTCCAACCTCCGCCTCTTCCCTGGTGCCCTCCAGAACTTGGCACCCTGGCGCCCTGTGCCACTAGCCTCTATGGGTAAGACGCCCCTGATCTTGTGGAAGCAAATTCTGTAACTCCCCAGAACACATTCAGCATTAAAAGTTTGATTGTGAAATCAGCTTGGAGTGACACCAGCATGGGCAAAGCAGATGGCTTTAGCAGGGAGAAGAGATGTTCCACAGATGAAGTGGTGGATGAAGGATGGTAAAGGCTGCAGTAAATACAACTAAATCTGGGCACTTCCAGAATGTCACTATTTTCAACTGAGATTCAACCTTGCTATTGTTGTTGGCATCTGTCTGTCTCGTGAGGCAATGGGAGAGAGATTCAGTCAACACCTGTAAGTTCAGGTTGCACAATTATAATTGACTAGCAGCCTCGTACCCAGCATCGTTTGGGTCCTTTATCATTTATTTATTTATTTCATTTCATTTCATATCTATACTGCTTTATGTTTTTAAGAAAAATCTAAAAGCGGCTTAGAGCATATTAAAACATCAATAAAACAACCCAGAGTCAAA
Source organism: Podarcis bocagei (assembly GCF_964188305.1). Taxonomy (NCBI): domain Eukaryota; kingdom Metazoa; phylum Chordata; class Lepidosauria; order Squamata; family Lacertidae; genus Podarcis; species Podarcis bocagei. Next base: position 43,516,592 of record NC_138127.1, read on the forward strand.
CATTTCTGAAGAAAGACAAATATAGAGTACACAGTCAAAGCAACATAATTAACAGAAAACTAAAATATTATCTTAAAGATTTCAAAATAAAACATTAAAAAGGAGGTCAACTACAGAATACATATTTAACATCCCATGGGCGTAGTTCGTCCCATGGGCATGGTTCGGGGTTGCAGCTGTCCCCCCATCAAGTAAATAAATAAGAATATTTACCGTAACCAACTGACAAATTGAGTTGTGGATAACTCAGTTCTGCCCCCCAATAAAGTCTGCCCCCCTAAAATAAATGCTGGCTATGCCCATGCTTCCTCCTGAAAGAGCCCAGGGTAGCAAAGAACAAGGGACAAAGCAATAAAAAAACAATTCCAGTACAGGTGCAGAAAAAGAAGGATATCAATTTTAAAGGCTTGCTGAAATAGGAAGGTCTTCAGTAGGTACCAAAAAGACAAGAGAGATGGCACCTGTCTAATATTCAAGGGGAGGGAATTCCAAAGGGTAGTTTCCACAACACTCAAGGCCCAATTCTTATACAGTGGTACCTCGGTTTAATAACAGTATAAGAACAATTTGGTTTACAAACTCCACAAAACGTACAAAAAGTAGTGTCCCGGTTTGTGAACTTTATCTCGGTCTAAGAACGGAAGCCGAACGGTGGAAAGGCACCGGCGTCAGGAGGCCTCATTAGGGAAAGCGCACCTCGGTTTAAGAACAGTTTCAGTTTCAGAACGGACTTCCGGAATGGATTAAGTTCATAAACTGAGGTACCACTTTATTGTGTGGACTGGACCTCTTGATAAGATGGTGTTCTTGAGCAAATGTTATGTTGGATCTCAGCCATAACATCATTTTTGTCAGAAGTCTTCTCAAAATTTGTCGCTAGCCATTTTAGTGTGTTTTACTAATCATCACGACAAATACTTTGAGGCCGAGCCATTGGCTGTTCTTCTCATGTTCAGATGATCGAGAGAGAATGACCTACATTCATTTGTCTACTGTACACAAGGCTGATACAAGGACTGGAATTGTGGCCACACTTGGAATGGACCAAATCCACGAAGAGTCATTTGCCAAAACAAACACAAAATTTGGTTTTCCTGGTGAACTGGACCTCCTCTTTCCTTGCTTGTTTGCTTTGTTTCTTAAGAGCATAATACACACTGACCTGATTCTTATGAACTGCCTGCATTCGCCGCCATTGTCACCTGCCAGTGGAGATGCCCTTCTTGAGTGACATTTCATTAGCTGATAGTTATACAAGGATCATGGGGAACAATCCAGCCAAAGTTAATCACTTCTTAATCCCATTCATTTCAATGGGAGAGTTGTTTTTATTCGCTTACTTAAGGGATTAACTCTCCTGCTTAAATCAACAGGACATTAAAATGCTAAACTTTGGCTTCAGGGGCCCAATTCTTGACATTTCTTTTCCAAAATTAGTTAATAAAAGGGCATGCCTAAGAGGCAACAGCTGAGAAAATGTCAAATGACTTTGTGTTACAGAGCTATAAATGTATGAATGGTGCCGGAAGAGGAGAAATTAGGACTTTCCACCCTTCCTTTTTCATAATTTTAGACCAGGACATTGCTCAATGCAGTGGACTTAGAATACACAAAATGAATGAGCCACTTCTTCACACAACTCATAGTAAATTTACGAAGTTCAATGCCACAATACCTCTACTAGCTTAGATAGAACTCTTATGAGCTGTAAGACAGGGGTAGGGAACCTCCAGTCTAATTACTCCAGCCAGGCTTCTCCAATTAGCCTGCTACACACCCCAGCCTTACATGACATCAAGTGTGAGACAAGTAAATATGTCGCTGGGCCAAATATGGTTTGCAAAGCCCTGTGCATAGCACTTTGGAAGTGGCAACAAATCAGCTCCATGCATAGAATTCCACAAACCCTGCCAATCAGCTGATCATCCACACAGGCAAAAATGGGATACCCAATGTCATTGTGACCATGAAGTCTCCATTTCTGAAGCGGTAGAAATTACAATAATCATGGTACTTTCTTCCAGGGGCCTCTTCTGGGTTAATCTTGTCTATAAATTGCTGAACTAAGTGGTCTTTGGTCTGATTGAGCAAGGCTATTCTTCCAATTTTACATTCACTTAATTACTACTGCAAAAGTTTAATATGGGAAGAGATATGATGGACCTTAGATGATGATGATGATTTTGCAGTCTCTATCTAGTAGTTGGAACAGCAAAGCAAGGATTACCGTATTTTTCGCTCTATAACACGCACCCGACCATAACACGCACGTAGTTTTTAGAGGAGGAAAATCCGTAGGCATGCCACCCGTAGGCATTCCCTCCATAACACGCACAGACATTTCCCCTTACTTTCTAGGAGGGAAAAAGTGAGTGTTATGGTGCAAAAAATGCGGTATATATTATTTTTGAAAACTGAAAAGAAATTGCTATTCACTTTCCAAACACCTAGGTGATCTAAACATTTATTTTCAGAACATCCAAAAATCGTACTGTCTTTGGGGAAATGACCCATTTTGAAAACAATACCTCCCCATATTTATTTAGTTTATGAAATTTCTTTCTTCTTCGTTCTTAGAGGAAAAAACCCTGTTGTTTTGTTAAAACTTAAAACCAATTCTTCTTTTTTTCAGACTTAAAACCAATCCTTATTTTTTTTCAAAGACTATTTAATCTTGTGACAATGGCACACAACTTTAAATAATGCCTTTTTGAGTGCTATGTGTTCTTGTCCAATTCGAACATGTACAAATATGTACAAACAAAAGCTACTTATTAATAGGCAGGGATAAAATAGATAAACAGGAAGCACATGGAATGTTTTTAAAAAGGCCCAAGAGCTCAAACGCATGAAACATAAATAAACTTTCTTAGATTTGACTCCCTCTAGAGTATTTTTAAGGGAAAAGCTTCATAGCAGGCTTCATTTTCATTACAGAAAGCAGCATTCCCACAAAAATGCCCCGATTTTGACTTTCTGACACACTTTTATTTTTACTCAATATCTTTCCGCTTCTGCATAAATGATTCAGGGACACTAAATTATAATGACAACGATTGCCTTCAAGAAGGAATAGAAATAAAATATATGTAAAGACATTGGTAAATACTCAAATTAGTCCTGCAGAAATCAAAGCCACAATCCAACACAGAGTTAATCACACTGTAGTCCATAGGAATCAGTTATTTTCATCTATCTCTGGCCTAGACTTAGGACTTTAGCAACACTGTGCATATACACATTGAGATATCACACAAGCCAGCTCTGTCATCACTTATCTATTGGGACTATCTGTTGCATTACTTTTTTCTACATGAACTTTTCAAGCATAAGGAGTCAAGTGACTAGGAGATTTAAAAAAAAGGTAAAGGACCCCTGACAGTTAAGTCCAGTCACGAACGACTCTGGGGTTGTGGCGTTCATCTCGCTTTACTGGCCGAGGAAGCTGGTGTTTGTCCGCACACAGTTTTCCGGGTCATGTGGCCAGCATGACTAAGCCGCTTCTGGCAAAACCAGAGCATTCCTAGCATGGGGTGTGGAATCTATCGTGCACATATTTAGCAAATGCCCTACCAGGGAATTGGCTAAATGCCTAATGACTGATTTCTGATTGAATGAGTGTATGACTTAGATGTCACCTGCCTATTCCCACATTACAAAAATAACTGCTATTGGGATAGTACCCTGTCCTTCTTCATGCAGGTAAAAGTAATATGAGAATAAGCTTTTATTCTGCGGAGCCAATGTGGCAATAGTACCAAGTCACCAGGGATGCCAACCGGATTTCTTGGGTTCAGTATGTTGTATGTGGGTTCCAGCCCCATCTCTGCATCTATTGACAAGAACAGCTTATGTACATACTAACAGCTTATGTACATACTAACTTAGCCTACCTAACAACCTCACAGTATTGTTGCTGGTGGTATTAATACTGCAGCATTAGTCCTTTGATTTCTTACCCTCTCTTCACCGTATGGTCCCACAGCAGATTACGACATTGTAGAATTCATTATTAAAACAAATTTTAAAACAAATTGCACTTAGCAATAATAGGGTGAGTCCTATTGCAAAGATAAAAGCAGGGGAAGGGGAGGATAATGTATACAACCTTGAGCTCCTGAGTGGAAATGCAAGATCCATATATATCTCATGTCTTCACAGCAGCCCCCTTGCTTTAACTGCAATATTTCAAAGTCCTGATATTGATAGCAAAATCCTTTCCCCCCTTTTTCCCCCAACAAGCAAAAAGAAACCCCTCTTATATACAATTTCACAACTTTGGTATCTGAAGTACCAACTCTCAGCCTAGCCTAGCCTAGCCTACCTCACAGGGCTCTTATGAAGATAAAAGGATGAAGGAAAAGATGAGAAGCTCCTGGGATAAAATCACAACACAAATCTACAACAACAGACAAATATGTGCAATTTCACAACTCCCAGCAAAACACATACACAAAGCATTTTTTTTCTGTCTTTGAGAAACAAAAAGTATCATTGTCTTAAAATAGACTCTATGGAGGAGGGAATCTTTTCTGGTGGGAGGGTCAGATCTTTACCCCCACCCCTGGCAGGCTGTCTATCTGCCAATCACCAGATGTCTGCCAGTCACCAGGACTAAACTTTATTATGTGGGGATCTTTACAAGAACGTTCAAGTGAAGCACGTTTACCACTCATACATGCTGTAAAATGCTACGATTGTCATTCTTCTGAATCAATGACAGCTAACAAACCTGTGTGTTGAAAAGACCCAAAGCTATTTCTCTGATCTCCAATGGCCCCTTCAAAAACTGTTTTCAAGCTGTAAGAAACAGAGATCCTACCTTTAAAATTACATCTCTTGGAGAGGGGATTGCATGTAATCTGTCTTTGTAAATGTATGAGTTGTTACTTCTGGATGGTATAAACGTTAAGAAGCTGGCTGTTCCCGGACTAGTCTGGAAAAGAAGGGTCCTTGACACTACTGATGTTGGCTGCTGCTGTTCAAGCTGAATCTTAAATTTATCAGGGGTTTTCCCTGCACATACTACAATATTTCTATAGTTCTGACTTCATTACTAGAGCAAACTCTGCTTTCTGTGTTTGTCATAGAGATCAATGTACAAATTACAACATGTGCTAAACAATGTGCATGCTATTACACTGGATAGTTTAAGAGTTGTGTGATGTCCACTAATGCTACCAGACCGACCCCAGTCTGAAGTTGCTTGTCTTTTCTGTTTATTTAAATGACACTGTTGTTTGAATTGATTGGAGAGGGAGGGGGGTCTTCTTAAGTCTTGAGTCATGAATTCTCAGACTGGGATGCTTTGCTGAGCTACTCTTAGCACCTCATTAATTACCAACTGAGGCAAAGTCAAACTGTTTTGCAATTCTGGTGCCTTCCCGTGATCAGATCACAATCCTGTGTCGGAATGTTAAAAAGGTTGATTATCTGCCATATGTCCTATTTGGTTCCATGAAACACAATTGGCATTTTAATCCCTGTAAATATAAATACTCAGGGCATTGGCACCCGTTATCAGTCAAGGCAGGCCCTCGGTGCTTTTTTGTGCAAATAACTCTATTTTGAATGCAATATCACATGATGTTTTCACCATTCCTGACAAATGGGTGCACAGCCACTCAAAGATAGGGATATGAATAAATAGCCCTGATGATGGGTGCTTTGCTCTGGAGATAACCTTAGTGCTCAAGACAGCACTAACCCACCCAAGCATGGTTTGAATAAATGCATGCCTTGCGGAGATTGGGAGAAACTGGAGACAGTTCACAGTCTCCAAAGAATAAAAAATAAATACGACTTTAAAGAAGAAACAGATCTCAATTAGTGCAGGCATGGAAGAGTGAAGAGTTGTAAGTCTCATAATTAATTACATCACAAACACCATCCAGGAGTTGGCTGTTGCACTCATCGAAGCAAAAACAACATTTCATGCAGCAGTTGTTTCATTTGTTTACTTATTTGATACAGTGACAGAGTGATTAAAACGTATAAAAAAACATGAAATTGCATTAAAATTCCACAAAATTCACACATTACAGAGTGATCAGTAGTATATGCAGCCAAATATCCCACCCTCTATACAACAAAGATGGGAAGCTGTGGCCACATTTCTAGACTACATCGCCCATCATTCTGACCATTGGCCATGTTAGCTGAGTCTGATGGAAGGTGGAGTACAACAACTTCTGGATGGCCACAGGTTCCCCCATCCTTGCCTGACAAGATTATGTTAGTGGGGGAGGGAATCACCTATTTATTTCCCTAGCAAAAGTTTTCCAATTCAGCACTTCCAGCTTCATAAATTGAATAATATTATATACCTTTATTATAAGGGGGCTTTTTACTTTAGGGAGGGAAAGAAGGTAAGGGGGAGAACATGGAGTATAAGGTTATGCATGGTCTGGAGAAAGTAGACAGAGGTAGGGCCAAATTCCCTCTCTCATAACATCAAAATCTGGAACCATCCAATGAAGCTGAATTCAGAATGGACAAAAGAAAGCACTTCTTTGCGCAGCACATAGTTAAACTGCGGAATTTGTTCCCACAAATTGTAGTAATGGCCATCGGCTTCACTGGCATTAAAAAGGGATTAGGCAAAAACCATGGAGGATGAGGCTAATAGTAGTGACTAGTAACGATGGGCTATGTTTTGCCTCCAGAAAAGCAATGACACCCTTAGACAGCATCTTAAAAAGCAGAGACATCACCTTGCCAACAAAGGTCCATATAGTTAAAGCTATGGTTTTCCCAGTAGTGATGTATGGAAGTGAGAGCTGGACCGTCAAGAAGGCTGATCACCGAAGAATTGATGCTTTTGAATTATGGTGCTGGAGGAGACTCTTGAGAGTCCCATGGACCGCAAGAAGATCAAACCTCTCCATTCTGAAGGAAATCAGCCCTGAGTGCTCACTGGAAGGACAGATCGTGAAGCTGAGGCTCCAATACTTTGGCCACCTCATGAGAAGAGAAGACTCCCTGGAAAAGACCCTGATGTTGGGAAAGATGGAGGGCACAAGGAGAAGGGGACGACAGAGGACAAGATGGTTGGACAGTGTTCTCGAAGCTACCAGCATGAGTTTGACCAAGCTGCAGGAGGCAGTGGAAGACAGGAGTGCCTGGTGTGCTCTGGTCCATGGGGTCACGAAGAGTCGGACACGACTAAATGACTAAACAACAACAACATGTTTTGCTTCCACTGTCAGAGGCAATATGTCTCTGTGTGCCGCTTGCTGGGAATCACAAATGAGGAGAGTGATGTTGTCCTCAGGCCTTGATTACAGGCTTCCCATAGACAGCTGATTGACCACTGTGATAGCAGGATGTTGGACTAGATAGGCCTTTTGTCTGATCCAGCAGAGCTCTTCTCATGTTCCTAAATTCCTAATTTTCATACTGTGACTGCATTATTTTTTAACGTTAAATATAAAATATATTATCTGTCAGCCAGTCAAAGGCTTATTATTTGTAACTGCGGAAGGATACACACAGCCCATTTCTTTCCACTTATTCAGACTATGATATCGTACCGTAATAAGCCTCTGTTTGCAATGTTAAATTAACATCTTTTGCAATTTATCTTCAGCATAGCAGAAGATTAATTTCAAAAGCTGGATGTCAGAAACAAAAGATCTATGTCCAAAAACATGTGGGAATTGCAACAGGATAAGGAATATGGAAAAGAATGGTTTGATATAGATTTAAATCATCGTACCTATGGCATCTCAGAGTTCAAAGACAGTTATTAGCCATAATAACTAAATGAAACCTGTTCAGAGATGGAATGCCTCTGAACACCAGATGTTGGGGACAAACAGCAGAAGAGAGAATTGGTGCCTTCATGCCTTGCTTACAAGCTTTCTAAAAACATCTGGCTGGCAATTGTTAGAATAGTAGACTAGATGGACTTTCAGTCATATATATAGAGGTTCTTCTTGTGTTCTCATTGTCCTACAATATTTCTGGCTTTTCAGAATACTGAGCTTTCACTAGCATTATCTCAGAAGCCCTGTGCATTTTGTCACTTGGGATGGGGGATTCTTAAGTATTGTGTGGTTGAATACATTTTTTTTTATCTCTCCTGCTAATTCTTGCTTCGTGAGAACATCTTGGTGATGTCCAGTTGTATTGAATTCAATGGCAGTATCCCCATTGGCTTAAGTCTAGGGTTGGGTTTTTTCCATAATCTGTGTCTTGTCTAGTTAAAATTCGGAGAGCTTTTGTCAAGAGAAATGTTATCGCCTGCCCTATATACAGGGAAGAACAAAATGAGTTTTACATTTGAAATATGAGTTGGAGTCAGGCTTGCCCCTCTGCAAACAGGTGGACTCCTGTTCATGGAGGGAAAGGATCCAGAAAAGGCTCCCTGCTGAATGAATGCCACATAGTGCTGATTTTTCCCAGTTTTCCCCTTCAGCAGCCAACCCTCTGGGGAAGCTTTTCAGGGGAAACAGGGGTAAAGGATAAATTGGTCAATATCACAACCCCTCCTCCTTCATCCAGTGTAATCAGAACTCCATGGAGTTCAAGTCTTGGTCAAACCCTTCACTTTTTTCTCTCTATATTATATTTGTACTCATCCGTCAACCTGTTGATGATCAAGTGTGCATGCTCAAGTAGAGTGAGCGGGCAAGAAAGTAGGCAGTCTAGGCTGGCCTTCCTGAGCTTCTCCTGCCATCGTGCCCACCACTTACAACGGCAAGCAGAATGAAGAAAGTCCTTCTCCCCTTCATCTATCCCACACCCCTGCTGCCAACAACAAGAGAAGGAAACCTACATTTTAGAATGCAGGGTTACTTCTCACAGTAATGGCAAGAAGGTGGACAAAGGGGAGAAAAACATTCACTGCTTTATTTCCTCTCCCCACCACCACCACCAGTGATGGCAGTGACAGTGGGAGTGTGGAAATGGGTAAGCTGAGAATGGAGAGGGGGCATTTGGGTGAACTGTGAAGGGGTGAGTTTTCAGGGCTGAGTAGGGGGATTGATGATGGGCAATCAAGACGAACAGAAGCGGTAGTCCCTAGTATATTAAAGATATATTAGATACTTCTGGGATGCGGGTGGCGCTGTGGGTTAAACTACAGAACCCAGGACATGTCGATCAGAAGGTCGGCAGTTCGAATCCCCACGACGGGGTGAGCTCCTGTTTCTCAGTCCCTGCTCCTGCCAAACTAGCAGTTCGAAAGCACATCAAAGTGCAAGTAGATAAATAGGTACCACGCCGGCGGGAAGGTAAATGACATTTCCGTGCGCTGCTCTGGTTCGCCAAAAGCAGCTTAGTCATGCTGGTCACATGACCCGGAAGCTGTATGCCGTCTCCCTCAGCCAATAAAGCGAAATGAGCGCCACAACCGCAGAGTCGGCCACGACTGGACCTAATAGTCAGGGGTCCCTTTACCTTTAATAGATACTTCTATACTGACTATATTGTACACTGCCATATCTTTTTTTGAATGAGTTGACAGTGTAGAAATACTCCTATAGATAAATAAATGAATATGGTAGACTGTGTAATACATTCTCAAGTTACCAAGCATCTCTTCTCCCATTAGCCAGCTTGCAACTAGTAAGACAATTGCATTGCTCATTAGCAAGACCCAAAAGTGAACAGAGCTAGTGTTTTCATGGCTTTAGGATAAGATAATAAGGAATAATCCAATTACTTTTAATTAATATATTTTCTAACTTCATGAAAAAAAATTAATCCATTGTCCTAATTACTACTAAGATTATGCCATGTGCTCTTTCTGGTAACAACTAAAATATTATTCTGCTGAAAAACGTAGGCAAGTGAGTTATTGAAAATATTTAGGAGTACTGTCATTTTCCTACTCATATTGAAATACTGCCCCTCAATGAGGCCAAATTTAGATTCACAAAATGTTTAGGGATATGCATACCCCTGCGTCCCCCCAGAAAAAAGCACTGCTAAGGTGCATCTCAAATTCTTAGAATCATAGAATCAAAGAATCATAGAGTTGGAAGAGACCACAAGGGCCATCGAGTCCAACCCCCTGCCAAGCAGGAACACCATCAGAGCACTCCTGACATATGGTTGTCAAGCCTCTGCTTAAAGACCTCCAAAGGAGGAGACTCCACCACAATCCTTGGCAGCAAATTCCACTGTCGAACAGCTCTTACTGTCAGCAAGTTCTTCCTAATGTTTAGGTGGAATCTTCTTTCTTGTAGTTTGAATCCATTGCTCCGTGTCCGCTTCTCTGGAGCAGCAGAAAACAACCTTTCTCCCTCCTCTATGTGACATCCTTTTATATATTTGAACATGGCTATCATATCACCCCTTAACCTCCTCTTCTCCAGGCTAAACATGCCCAGCTCCCTTAGCCATTCCTCATAAGGCATCGTTTCCAGGCCTTTGACCATTTTGGTTGCCCTCCTCTGGACACGTTCCAGTTTGTCAGTGTCCTTCTTGTACTGTGGTGCCCAGAACTGGACACAGTACTCCAGGTGAGGTCTGACCAGAGCAGAATACAGTGGCACTATTACTTCCCTTGATCTAGATGGTATACTCCTATTGATGCAGCCCAGAATTGCATTGGCTTTTTTAGCTGCCGCGTCACACTGTTGGCTCATGTCAAGTTTGTGGTCAACCAAGACTCCTAGATCCTTTTCACATTGATACTAGTTCATTGATACCAGTTTCTAAGTGCTTTTGAAAATCTTTTCAAGACAACATTAACATCACGTTGCATGTTATGGAAAATAAGAGACATAGATTCAGAGGAGGAGGAGGAGGCAGATATGGAAATAGTGTAGCCATATCAGTAGTACTACTAGGAACAATAAGTTTCTAAATCACAATTAACATTGTGTTTGTATCTCACAACTGCAGTCACAGGTTCTGGATGATAATTTTATGTTAGACATATGTCCATATCAAACTTTACCAAAATTATATATAATATGCATAAAGCCATTACTTAATTGATTGTCATTTGGAAAATAATGAAAAGTTAATAGGATAGGTCATTGCTGATAATAATTTACTTAAAATCTTATAGATGAACTTAAGCATATTAAAATCCCATGGATTTCTATGGGATAGTTAAACATGTGCATAATTCTTTTCTAGTAAGATCAGTGGGTCTTAAAAATGTTAATGTTGGGTGTATCATGCCCAATATGTTTTACTGTGCACAGGAGAAATTTTTATAGGTATTTCTAACACATGGTGACCAATCTAGTTATGCACAGTTAAAGACTACTGAAATCAACATGTATGCCTAGCTTTAAATTGGATCACAGCTAAGAAATGTTTATGACAAATGGGTGTTTTCAACTATGTGCATTGAACACAAGCCAATATCCATTACATATCAAGAATATGTAAAATATTTTGCTTTTCTAAAGCAATGTAAGTTTCCACCAGTCAATTCTCATTTAGTACAGTCCCATTCCATGTCTACGTGAAAATCCTCCAAGATCTATATCTGATTTTAGTGACAAAGATGCCTTTAGCTCTCCATATGTTTGCTTCACAATATTCTGGCACCTGAAGGCTTCTTTAAATCCTTCATCTCAGAGTCTACAGTCTCCCCACCATCAGCTGCTATGGGCACCAGGGTTTGTGGCAGAACTCTTCCACCAAGATAATCATCCTGTATCTGTATTTACACAGTCAATGCCAACTTTGCCAGTGGTGTAGTAACATGTTGGCGGACATAAAAATAAAATCCTATGCCTACATTACTGTAAAAAAAAACAACCCACTACACACAGTCTTTCACAATGACAGAACTGGATTTCAGTGATATTGTATGTTCATGAACCCTGTTCATTATTACAGCTGCTTCTATCAGCAGTTGATCTTTTTATAGTTAGAAACAAAGGGCAAGAAAATGAACTTGTTCAGCACCTATAGCTAAAATGGCATAAGCCTCAACACCAAATTTTACATTTCACTCACTGTCAAAATAGGCACCAGCATGGTTTTCTGTTATTTTCTTTTGCAATGCTGGCTTTATTTATTATTTATTTATTATTAGCCCACCCTTCACTAGGGCAGGTGACAACAATTTTAAATACAACATTAAAAACAATTTTAAAACTTATAATTACAAAAAATACAATCACAAAAATATTGATATCAATATGCAATAAGCCTTCCCAATTACCCCCAGTGAACTAGGGAGTTATTGTGTTTTATTTATTTTATTTGCCACTTACTACAAAAAGATTTCTCTGGAGGCAACTTAACTTTAAAAAAACAACACACCACCATACTGTACCAAATTTGAAATACATCAGAATATTAATAAAATATTAACTATGAACTATGAATATTTTAAGATAGTGTTCAAGTTTTATTTTGCTTCTCGTTTTGGAAGTGCTTAGCAAATATTACTGCATTTCCCCTCCAATATAATATCAGAGAGTGGGACGGGACCAGGAGTCTAGATAAAACCAAATGCATCAATTAAAATGGACCTGTCTCTGGTTTGAAACAAAGTATGTATTTTCCCTGAGATGGTACAGTGACTACAGGGTATAACCCAGGCTGACGCTGAGAAGCCTTTCATGCGATCTGCCTAATAACTGGAAGCTGTGCATTAACAGCAATATAATGAATCTATGCAATGTGTCTGCATTGTGAAGCACTCTGGTGAAGGTTAGTCTGGAATACCTCGTCCCTGGAGAGAATGTACTGTTTATGTAATGTTTTCCTTATGTTTCCTCAACATTCCCACCCGCTTTTAAAAAACATACTTTTAATGTTAACACTTCTCCAGCAGAGCTGTCCAACTTTGCTGTGGGTTAGTATTGAATGTGTATTCCTTTAGTTTCTTCCTGTGATTGTTTATTAACACCATTCCTTCCTTGGGTTACAACAGACATTTCAAAAGGCAAAAGAGAAAACTGCACGCACGCACACACACACACACACACACACATCCCATCCCCAAATATTGCAGACTCTGTCTGTATATGGGTGTATTTCTGAAGTTGAAGGCTGAATTTTTATGTCTGTGGGGCAGTTTTCATCCCATCTAGCTCAAGTATCCTGGATTTAAAAGATTTTCCCTGGATCCCTTTTCAAAGGGAACCTCCCATAGATCTTTAAATCCCCCATATTTTCTGATTCAGATATTTAACAATGCAGTGAGAAGGGGAAAACTACTCCGAAGAAGTATTTTTCAAAGGAAGCCTGCTTTATGATTTCTGGTACAATACAAGTGGTTGTAGGTATTTTCCTTCTCTTAAAAAGTAGCTGTATGTTGATAATAGGTAAGAGAAAGCAGATAATGTCTCCCTCCCACAATTCCATTTTCTTACAAAAACATTCCTGTATAAATGACAGTCTTCTGCATAAAAAAGAGGTGAAAATCAGCATGACTTCTAAATAAATATGTTTGGGATTAAGGTGTGTATGCATTTGGGTAGTCTTTAGGCTGAAGAAATGCAAATATCAATTATTTGCAAAGCAATTGCCTGCTGACTGTTCTGATCCTGTTGTGTTTTACAAGACTGAATCTCAGTGATGGCATGAATTTTTAATGGACAGAAACTCTCTCCCAGATTTCTGGCACTGTTTCTGATTCACAAGGACCTGCATTTCTTTTCTTTTCTTTTTACTAGGAAAACAATGTTTCAGTGTATCGGGTACGGTAATAAAATCACTGGAAATTCTGTAGGAAAAAGATAAAACAGACAAGCAATATGATAATTTTTAATTTGAAATTCAGTATTCTTGGAAATGAAATGAATTAGATGGGGGCTAACTAAACACATTTTTTGATGGTGCAGTTGACTGCAAAGGCGCTGCAATGTAGCCTGTGCATTTGTGCCTTAATGCCATTAAAAGATGTGTGTACGTTTACATTGGAATTTCTTACATACTGAGCACATTTACATGGGAACATTCTGCATACATTTATTTGGGAAAGGAAACAAGTCCCAGTGAACTCTGTGGGTCTTGCTTGTAAGTAAATATACATAGGATCAGGTTGCTAAGACTGTGCTCAGGACACCATATATTCCAAACCTTTCATTTGATTTCAGCAGTACTACTTCTGAGTAAGTTGCTTAAGCCATAATTAATGATCAAAGTCCATCAGCTTCATAGAAGACTTTGCATGCTATGTTGTGTGCAGTGGAGTACCGTATAGTAGATTTTATTTTTAAGGGGTGCAGTGTGTTGAAACCCAAGTTCAAACTTTAATCTCATGGTGAAGTCACTGTCTTTCAGTCCAGTCTCCAATGCGGGGCTCCTGTAAGGAATTGTGAATTATTTTGTACACTTGAAAACACTATACGTGTGTGTGTGTGTGTGTGTGTGTGGTTTTAGAAATTCCTGCAATGAAAACCTCAGTAGGAGACTGCAGGATATTTAGGTTGACAGTCTTTTTGTCAGTAGGGCAAACATAACAGTTAATAACACAAAAAGTGTATAGGGCGGGGGAAGATCTGAATGATACTTTTCAATCAGGAACGGTGCCACAATACTGTTCTAGAACCCTCTAATATCACACAGCAGTACGCTCTTTTTTTTTTAGTTTCACGGTACACTTTCTCACACAATTTTAAAATAGAAAAATGCAGAGAAGAGAAATGATAGCGCACGGTGTGCTGGAAGCCCTGTACGTATGCAATCTGTTATAGTTTTAAGATGATGATCAGGAAGCTGTAGCACTGAACTCCTGGAAGGACTACTGCATTTTTAAACCCTCTTCCCTCATAACCATAAGTTTTGATTAGCACTTCATTCACGTTTGAATAATTGTATTGTTTTTATACTTTCAGAGGAAAGGTGGCCATTGCCTCTTTCTCATACTTTGTTCCGGTGCAACCTGAAATCCTTTTGCACTAGGTACCGGTACAACCAAACCTAAGTAGCCTGGCTTGGAATGTTTCCTTGACCTGTGACAATGCCTTTCACATGCCAGGATGGAGAGCAATGAGTGCCTGTGTAGAAATCTCTGTCTTTTGCGCAGCTGGAATTTAGCCTCACAGCCACTGCACGGCCCACTTTTTTCTTCTGGCCCCATTCACCAGTCACATGTGGCCCCCCAGGAGGTTTTGAAAAGTTATCCTCTGTTGGAAAAAGATACCCAAATCCTGCTGTGACATATTGCAAACACAAGTTCCCCCTGGTCCTGTACCAATATACTTGGTCACGGATTAGTAGATGAACACATGATCAGCATATGGAAAGTCCAGGTAAGGCTAGGGTCAACTCCCTACCTGAAACCCTGAAGTGCTGCTGCCAGTCAGTATGCAGATAACACCGAATTAGAGGACCAGTAGTCTGATTCAGGGCATGTCCAGATGACCTGTTTAATGAGCATTCATCCTGACTTGTTTGCCAAGATATTAGATGGTGTTGGCTCCTGAATGTGCTCCTGGACTTAGTCCTGAGCCTGGATGCCCAGGTCTCTGCAGAGGCCAGGAGTGCATTTGCACAGTTATTGATTGATTGAATTTATATACCACCCTATACTCGGAGGTCTCAGTGTATAAATGAGTACCTTGGGTCAGGGACTCAAGGTTTAGGAAGCATATATAAAAACAACAATTGCATTTAACAATATTCAAACTGCCTCTTCTCAAAACTACTGCACCAGCTGCACCCATTTCTGGAAATGTTTGATTTGACCATAGCGACACAAATCATTCAATTTGGATTGCTGTAATGCGCTCTATGTGGGGCTGCCTTTGAAAAGTGCTCAGAAGCTTCAACTGGCCCAAAGAGCCGCAGCCAGACAGTTGATCAGGGCTAGTTATGGGGAGCATATGATGGCTTTGTTCCAACAGCTCCACTGGCTACCAATCTGTTTCCAGGCACAATTCAAAGTGCTGGTTATGACCTATTAAGCCCTATATGGCTTAGGTTCAAGATGAAAGACTGTATTCTCTCATTTGAACCTGTCTGGGCTCTGAGATCTTCATGGGAGACCCTTCTCTGAGTTCTGCCACTCTCACAGGCATGCTTGGTACGGACAATGGAGAGGACCTTTTTGGTGGCTGCTCTTAGACTTTGGAACTTCCCTGCCCTGATAAGAAGTTTGACTAGCCTCTTCCTTGTTCTCCTTCTGCCAGCAGATGGATACCTTTTTATTCCAAAAGTCCTTTAGGAACCGACTCTTTAAAAGGAAAGGTCTACTGTGATGTTTTTATCGTTATTATATCATTTTTAATAGATCTTATTGTTGTCTATTATTATAAACAGATTCTATTAGTGTTTAATTACTTTTTAATGACTGTCTCTTCTATATTTTTAGCCTTTTCTATTTTATCTGTGTTTTTGTCTTATCTGTAAGCCACATTGAGTCCTTTGTCTGGGGGAAAAGGTGGGATATAAATAAAGATATTTAATGCGCATTCACTCTAATTTGTTAATGGGGAGACTAGAGGACAGTGTATCAAAGCAGGTATTACCCCACACTTTCCCCAACCCAGTTTTTCCCACTTATTGGAGAAAGTCCAATCTGGGGGAGGGGGCAGGTTTGTTGCGCAAGCCCTCCCTATCGATTCTAACTGTGCAACATGAATCTGCCTATACTGTATGTGATCAAATCCCTCAAAAAAGTGACCGCCTGGGAGGGAGCGCCCTCAGTACAACGCAGCTTCTTATCTCTAATCATCAAAGGGGGGGGGGGGCTGACCGTCTTCTGTGAAATCTGAAATCTAGCTGCACTCGCTGCTTTGTCCTTGTTAGTTGGCCCCAAGAAATGTTTCATGAGGACACGCTCAGGCATCATGCAGACTAACTCCCCCCCCCCAACCCCCGATACTGACAGAGAAAAGCGTGTGGCACCTCGAATTGTGTGGGAAGCGAAGGCGACGGCGAGCGACGCCCCGGCATCAGCAAGAAGCGAGCCTTCTGGGCGCGCTCTCGCACCCCCACATGCACGCGCGTGTTTCCCCGCTCCCGTCGCGCGCCTTGTCCCTCCCTCGCCAGCTAGAGCCAAAGCCGCCTGCCAGCGATTGGAAGTTCCTCGCCCAGGCGGCTGCGCGTCCGATTGGGAGTTTTGCTTTCCACACTTCGACGCGGGCTTCAAAAATACCCCTGGACTCCCGGAGAGGGAGGAGTAAGTGGGAAGCGCTCTCTCGCTCTCGCTCGCAGGCAGAGTCCGCGAAGGCAGCGGAAAGAAGCTTTGCTCCGACTCCGGCTGTCGCCCAGCTGCGAGGGACGGTCTGAGGGGGCTGCCGCTGCTGCTGTCGTTCGCCCCCCGCCCCGCTGGGAACGGAGCCGCTTCTCTAACGCTCCTCACGCTCTGAGGCGCCTCACGCCTAGTGTAGCTGAGGCGGCGCTCCTACTACCCACGCCTTCCCTCAGAAAGATGCTGCTGGGCTTCGAGGCGTCTGAGGCGACAGCTCCCAGCCAGGTCCGAGGAGGGCGCGCTCAGCCCTGACGCGGAGGGAGAGGGAGAAGCGCTGCCACCGGCTCGCCGGCCCCGCAACCACCATCACCACCAGCTGCCCGGGCTCCTTCCCCGCGCCTCCCCTTGCCCTTCTCTATGGGGTTCCTCAGCGAAGGTGAGCAGCGCCCAAGAGGAAGGCACACCTGCCCATGGAGTTTCTGACTGGGAGCGCCGACCTGTAGCCGGAGCCGGGTGGGAGCGCCCCGCGCCACGACCAACCTTTGCCCAACCCTCTTATTGCCCTCTTCCCCCCCCCCTCGCAACATGGTACCTGCCCTGACATCGACCAGGCGCCTCGCTCCCGGGTTCCCGCCGTTCTCTTTCGCCGCCCTTCCAAGGAGGCTGCCGGGAGGCCATCGTCGGGGCGACTTGAAAGTGCAATAATTAAGAGCCCGCGCGCCGCCGCCAGTGACATTTGTTGGCTCGCTTGTTTGTAAACAAGAAGACGCTCGGGAGCCCTTGCCTCCCAGGCAGGTATTTCTGCCGCCCCCCCCTCCCTCCCCACTCCGCCGCCTCCTCTTCCTTCCCCTCCGAAAAGGACGAGAGACGGGAACTTCTTACAGGGTTACTATGCAATTGCGACTGGTTTCTTGGGTCTTTATCACTTTGAACTTGATGGAATACGTCGGCAGCCAGCAGAACCCTTCCAGAGTCCGGCGGCAGGGAAGTAAGTGCGCCCTTTTTCCTGGGTCTCTTCTGAAGCGGGGCTGGGAAGGGGATGGGGATCACCTGTTGAGGATCTCTCGCTTCTCTCGTGGTGCCGGGGATGTCCCAGGGGGAGTCACGCTGAAGGGGGGGAAAGGTATTTTGGTACGGCAGCAGCAGGTCTCGGGCAACCCGACCCTCTGCATATTGGCTCGCTTGCAGCCTCGGTGAACTACGCTGTTCCTTAGCCGCGCAGCGCTAAGAAGTGCCGCTGGTCTCTTCTCCGTTATACGCCGCGCACAGGGCTGCGGAACTCAAGGAGACTTGTCTCCAAGGAACGTGGATAGGATCGCACTGCGCAGTTTTTTGTTTTTTAAAAAACGAAGCTTGCATAGAGGAGCAAAGGAGGATCACGCCCTTCTTGGGTAGCTTTTTTCCCAATCAGCTTAGAAACACATCACTGATTCACACTATCATAAAGATTAAACTAAAGCTATTTTCCTTATGTATTGTGCGATGCATTCCACACACACGTGGTTCAGGATCCAGGAGGCATCTCGGTGTCCCCTCCCTCGGCAATGCAGCAAAGGGTCGCGCAGGTTCCTTTGGGTGCCTCGTGATATTTGCCCAGCGGTTTGAATGGGATCTGCCTCCCACATAAGTGGATAGGGGGCAAGTTGATACTGTCTTGGATGAGTGCTACTACGATGTACCTCATAAAAAAGGAAGAGTAACGTTGGCCCCAAGCATCTTTTCTTTTTCTTCCTGGTGGTTGCTCGGCTTTGTAATTTCTCTGAAATTTGTGGGTGAGAGAAGCACCCAGTGTACGCATCTCTGTAGGTAATTCTAACATCACATTTTTACAATCAGAAGGTGGCAGAGAGGGCCAATCTGAAAAATAGAAACACCAAAGAGAATGTTATACATCAAATAATGGTGACAATGTTCTACTAGCGAGCAGGAGTCGGCTAAAGTTAAGCACGTTGCATGTTTGCATCTGAGTTAAGTTGGACTTAGGCCCCATTGATTTCAATAGGCGAGATGAAAGCACAGGACAGGAGCCCAGTTGAAGTTTGTGCAAGATCGAAAAGTGCCCCTGGATCGTGCCCCTGTTTAATTCACACGGGCATCGTCCTCGGAGGAGTTCGGAGACATCGTTGGAAGTGTGTGTGTGTTGGAAGCGTGGGGCTGTGGGTTGTGTGTGAGTCTCCCACCGAAGGAAGGCCAAAGCGACACTGTTTGAACCTTGGATTCCAGTAGATTGGCCTGGGCAGATAACGCAGGAGACACTGGTGAAGTTTGTGATGAATGGGGCCATTCTTTCCAGGTTAGACAACACCTAGGTAGGACTTGCCCGTCAATGAGCCTCAAGTGAGAAGCTAGGGCGAGTGGGTGGAGGGGTTGAATGAGATAAACCCAGATGAGCGGGTGCAAATTTGGTCTCTTCATTTCGTGCAAAGTCTACTAGGAATCTCTTTCCTCCGTCGACCTCGATAAGGATCCTCCTCCCCTCCCAAAGGCCCTTCCTAGAGAGCTGGGCGAGATGTTTCTGAGCTTCCTTTGGCGCTTTGTACTACTTGGTGAAAGGGGCTGTGCATTTCCCTCTTGCTTGACAGCTCTGCCCTGATAGGAAGAGGCCAACACACACAGCAGCCTGTTTTCATTCCGCCCCCCCCCCTCCAAAAGTACACAAGGTTATTTCCTAGGTTTTGCCCAGCCTTCCCTTTCCCCACCTTGGCACAAGTATCCATTGAAAGCTTCCTTTGTGCACCGGCTTCTCGAAAACAAGGTCTGATTCACCGAAAGTGCCCTGGAAATACCGCTTTGGCGAGGGATCTCTCCGGGCACGCTCGTGTCCGCTTCGCCAGAATGAAAGTCTGACGACGGGACGCCCTCTTGTTGCCCCGGGGCCACGGAGCGGCTCGTTTCCTCCAGAGCTCCCCAGAGCCCCTTGAGCCCTGTGAGCTGTTGCGAGATCTGGACGTGGTTTCAGACTGGGCAAGTCGAGTTGGGGAGACGGTACTGGAAGGCACAGCGCACCTTTCAGAAAAGGAGGTGCTGAAGGTTCCTCGTTCAAACAGTGGTAAGCTAGATGGACCGGTGCTCTGGTTCAGTATAAGGCAGCTTCCTCCGTAGAAGGGGGGACCTTCTTTCTCTCTTTCTCAGACAATAAGCATCTGACTAAGGACTGATCCGAGGAAGACGTTTCGGCATTTGGTTTTCTACACAGCTGGAGTCCAGGAAATAGACTTATCCAGGAGAAGTAATGAAATCGTTCTGCAAGACGAAACTAGCCCCGATTTCTCTCTCATATATGAGGTGGGGCTGTGGGGCGAGCTGTTTCGCACAAACTTTAGGCTTGCACGTCATGGAGCGGTGATCTGCACGCGTGTCTCGGTGGGGCACCACAGATCTAACGCGGAGGACTGGACTTTCGCTTCTCCTCCTCGGTGCTTACATCGGAGTCTTCGGCACGCAGATCAGCCCCATTAAGCTCAACTGGGTAGGATAGGGTTGCTGCCTCACATAGCTGCCCCTCACTGAGTGCAGAGCGATTAAGTGTATGCCAGTGTATGCGAAATGTTCATTCATTTCGTATGTCAGGCAGCCGAGAGCGCGCGAGAGTATCTGATATTACTTACTCATGGAAAAGGAAAGCAACGCCCTGACTTATTCTTCTTCTTGGCATATGAGGATATGTTGTTGTCCCCTTTAGTTCGAAAGGACTGAGGGTAAATTTGTTAGATGGTGACACGTTGTTTGGGCGTCATCTGCTCAGCCCAAGGTGGTTTGCTTTCTCCAAAGCCCAAGGATCTCGCCCTCCTTCCCCCAATCTCCAGAGTTGTGAAAGGCGCGACCCCTGGCGTCCGCTGCAATAAGAGGGAGAGGGAGGGAGGGAGAGAGCGCTCTTTGCAGGTGCGGGCTCTTTTCGTAGGGAACTTGTCCCAAAGCTACGGAAAATTCAGGGATGCAGGGGTGTGGTGTGGCTGGCTGAGCTGCGAGCGCCAGTGTGTTGGTTTGACCCTCCACCCACCCACCCACCCACCCACCTGGCCTCGTCCCCTACCGAAGCTTTTCCGTTGACTTCAAAGGCAACTATATCGGTCCTTAAACTTGGATTTGGAGACAATGAAACAACCTCCCCCCGCACGCGCGCACACAACCAAAAAACGAGCGCGGGGATCAGATGACGATGACGAGATCAGAAGAACAGATGTTTAAACAGCACGGCAGAGAATAGCTTCTTATCGCTCTTACAAACTAATCAGGCAGTGCAAATCAGGCAGAAGATTTACTTCAAAGGCAGATACACCCCTTACTTGACTTCAGACCAGAGAGAGAGGGCGGGGGGGGGGGATATTCAAGGAGAACCAACGGGTGCAATTTTAGAAGATGGCTGGGAAGGGGATTGCTACATCTGCCTTCTTTATGCATCTCAATGAATGGTGGGAGCCATATAAAAAGGAGCCTTGGGGCTGTAATAATATGTTGCTCATTACTCATCATGCTGCTGGTATTTTCCAAACTCCCCAGCCTCGTTGTCAATAATTAAACCCATCAATCCCAGCACATGCAAGTCCTGGAGGGGGGTGTCCAGTGCTTCTTCCTCTGCCCACAGAGCATCTGCAGCATGAGAGACAGAATGTTGCGGGGTTATTTGTTGATGGAGGAGAGGCAGGCTGCATGCTGTCTCCAAATGGGACTTAAGTAGAGGGTAAGACGTGAAGGGGACTGGTCCCTCCCCCCTCCCAATTCCCAACTTCAGTCCAGGAACTTGGGAAGCAGGCAAAGAACAATAGGGAATATGGGAAGGGGGGAAGTCCAATAAATCAGGAGGGAATTGGGGATGGGGTGGGGGCGTGTGTCCTGCTGCTTTCTGTTCACCCCTCCCATCCAATCCACCTCACCTGTGAAATGTTATGTTATGTCTGGGATCCAGACAATGAAGATTTTTTTGACATTTTCCTCCTTTGAGCCCCAGAACCTCAGGCTAAACTATAAACTGCTTTTGAAACTCTTTTAAGTTTCAGACTATAAGACTTTGACTTATGACTGAGAAAGCTAAGACAGTTAAACCACAACCAACAGAAGAACGGGGAAACTACTTCAACCACAATGCAATAAAATGGTGCTATGTGGTAAAAAAAAGAACCCTCTTCTTTAGTGGGCAGCCAGTTCAAAAAGAACCTAAACATAATTGTGTCCTATATTCATAGGGGTTTGGCATTCTTTAGTTGTGTACACCATACATCTAAAACACATTTTTCCGCACCTGCCAGAGAATTCTGAGAACTCTTGTTTATAGTTCACAGAGCTACAATTCCCAGCATCATTAACAAACTACAGCTCCCAAGATTATTTGGGGTTTGTGCTTTAAATGTGCTCTAAATGCATAGTGTGTACACATACTATGTATAAACCAAAAATGGTCTTTCAGCATTAAGTTTTTAAAATGTTTTATAAGACAGATAATGGTGAAAATAACAGGTTATCAATTGTTGTTGTTTAGTCGTTTAGTTGTGTCCGACTCGTGACCCCATGGACCAGAGCATGCCAGGCACTCCTGTCTTCAGGCTATCAATACAACCAAACAAATATTCTTTACCATATTTCCCATATGAACCAACCTGGACCCTGTGATCATGATCTGAGGCCCTTCTTTGTGTGCCTCCTCCATGAAAGGTCTAGAGGGTGGGCAACATGAGAATGGGCCTGCTCTGTGATGGCTCCCCGCTTGTAGAATGCTTTCTCCATGCAGGCTTACCTGGCACCTTCATTACATATGTTTAGGTGCCTCTTCTCCCAGGTCTTTGGATAACGACAATAATGCTCATTTAATTAATCACAATGAAAAAGGGAAAATATTTATACTCCCTCTTTTACAATACACAGATTTCCTGTGCTGTCAAACTTGCTTGTAAATATAAATTGGACTTTTGAAAATTGTCCTTTCAGAGAAAGAGAACAAATATTTTCTAATTTTCATTCTTTGGATCTGTCGAAATACTTTGGTGCTAAGCCTAAAGAAATTA
This sequence comes from Podarcis bocagei, assembly GCF_964188305.1. Lineage (NCBI taxonomy): Eukaryota > Metazoa > Chordata > Lepidosauria > Squamata > Lacertidae > Podarcis > Podarcis bocagei. The sequence goes on from NC_138127.1 coordinate 43,539,653, forward strand.
GTAGCCTCACTGCATTGTCAATAGAGCCACTCACTCCCTTTTACCTACATCTTCTTCTCCACTGAAGTCAAACATCCATTTCAGTTATATACAACACAGTGAAAAACTATTGAAAAATATCAGCTGTATAGGTTTACATTATGAAGGACTCTGAAGGAGAGTCTGTATATGGAGAAATATCCTGTCTAAAGTTAAGTAAATACCTAGTTTGATGCAGTTAAAGCGCCAGCCAACTTCTCCTGATCCATTTTCTTAACATGTTACATGTATGCTCAAAGTACAGTAGATTCTGCCAACAAACAAGCAAGCAAAATCTGCAAAACTGTTTACAATTACCAAGTAGAAATAGGAGTGCATATATATCTTTTGGGAGAGAAGTTGTTTGAAGTTGCGGACCCACTCGCAGCGACCCCTTCCCACGGAGCAAGGCCTAAACTAAGGAAGGTGAAGAAACTGGACAAAACAACGTTCTGGGCTTTAAAAAGTTATGGGGTCAGGTGCAACAGGTTTTTATTGGCTGGGGGCAGACTAGAGTGAAGCCTGCTCCACTCTGGTCTGCTCTCAAACCATGCCCACCCAGCCTGGCTGGATTGGTCCAAATTCAAACACTGGCTGGTGGGAAAGTCTGCCCACTTAAGCAGCTGGCCAGGGGAAGCCCACAAATGCCAGCTGACTGTCCAGCAGTCACCCACCCCAGGATTGGGTAAGCAGTCATTTCTTTCCCCTCCTCTCTCTTTATGGCTATTCGCCATCTGAAGGATGGGACAGAGGGCTATTTTGGAGAGGTAGGGAAGAAGTCCCACCTGCCTTTCATCCTATGGGATTCTGCTCATCCCATCTCCTTCACTTCTTCAATTCTTCCCTCTTCACTTCTCACCTCTCTTCTGCTACAGCCTTCCTTCTGTACAGTACCTATTTTGTTCAGCTGCTGCCACATCCACTTCTGTTTCTAGGCACCAGGTGAAGTTATAGTAATTGTAACTAACTCCTGTTTACAGTCATACCTTGGGTTGTGATCGATGTGGGTTGCGCGTTTTCGGGTTAGGGACGCACCCAACCCGGAAGTACTGGAACAGGTTATGGCACTCGCGCATGTGCAGAAGCGCTAAATCGTGCTTTGCACATGCGCAGATGCGCCAAATCGCGTTATGCACAGACACGGCACTGCGGGTTGCGAACACCACGGGTTGCGAACGTGCCTCCCACATGGATCATGTTCGCAACCCGAGGTTCCACTGTATTTTAATCCCCGTTAACTGGCTATTTGGTATCTTAGTCCTCTGTTATTGTTATTTTGTTTAGGTTTACTTTTATGGTATTTGCATTTGTTTGCTACTTTGGAAAGAGTAAAAAAAGGGGGAGTTTAAAAAAACACCCTCTTCATATAACTAACTAACGTGCTAAATAATTACCACCTCCTTTCCTGATGCACATGAGAATTGCCTATGAGAACAAAGTACACACACTCAGGATGCTAGACAGTATGTCAGGACATAGTCTTCCTTCCCCAGATGCATGCAGTATGGAGAGATAAGAAGGGTGTGTTCCTCCATCCACATGGCTCCCATGCTAGACCAAGAACTGGTTTCATGTATGGGAGAAATGAAGTGAGGCATCTCTGATCAGAGATGGTTTTACTCCCTGTCTCCTCCTCCTTCTGCAAGTCAGTTGTCTGACTTTTCTATCACACTCTAGTGCAGCCTTCCTCAATTTGGTGCACTCCTGGTGAAGTATGGCCCAGCCAGCATCACTGATGGTCCAAGATGGTGGGAGTTGCAATCCAGAAACAGCTGGAGAGGACTAGTTTGGGGAAATCTGCTTGCTTTTGCCAAAGAAGGGAATGTTGGGAAGTAGCTACGTATAACAGATGCTTGTGTGTGCTAGGAATATAAGAAAGAACAGAATATTGGGAACTGGCTATTTAATACATGAGTGTGTGTGCGCACACACACATGTATGCTGACCTAGATACAAAGAATGGTGTCACATGGTATGGTTACATTGCTAGCAGATGTGAGCCTGGCTAGTGCCTGGTTTGGAAGCTAGGTGTCCCCATGTCTGCTGCTCAGAGTTCCATGAAGGGCAAATTTTACCTTTGCAAGGACCATTGTGGGTTTTCTTCTGAAGTAAGTTTGCTTCAAGTACTCCTTAAGGTACAGTGGTCCTAAGCCATATCATGCTTTAAAGGCCATAATCAGCACTTTGAATTGAGCCAGAAGTCCAGGCATTTGGCTCAAGACTGGCAATATATTTTCTGAATGCCTGGCCCCGGTCGGCAATCCAGCTGCAGTGTTGTGCACCAACCTAAGCTCGGGAATGATTTATTGAGTCAGCCAAATGTAAAACACATTGCAGTAATATAAGTGAAATGTCAACATGTGGATAAAAGTGACAAGGTTGTCTCTGATGAGGAAGGCTCTGACTCCCCAGGCTCAGCTGATGAACAGTGCCTCATGCACTTGGGCTTCCCAGAACAAGCCTGTAACTAACAGCAGCTCCCAACTGTGCTTGCTTCTTAAGCGATATGCAGTCCCACCCAGTTCAGACTGAATTCCACTTCCCTATTCTGGTAATCTTCAGTTTATTGGCCTTTATCCAATTCACCACCCATTTCAGACACTAGTTCAGGACTTCAGTTACTTCACCTGAATAAGATAAACATGAGTGGCAGAGTTGGCACTGCACACCAGGCCCCCCAATTTCAGAGAAATATCAAACAGCATGGGGGACAGAATAGTGTCCTGTGATGTATCATGGGGCCCCAGGCTGGACAGTGCTTCTACTGATCACTTTCCTCCTCCCTGTACTCCTCCTCCCATTGCTGTCTTACCTGGGCATCTTTCCATACTAATTGGCAGTGGGAGCAGTAGATCTGCAGGCTCACCACCACTTCTGGATGTCTTCTTCCTCTCCACATTGCTCTTCCTGCTGCCGCCTTACCCAGACTGACTCTTCGTCCTAAATAGGCAGCAGCAGCACTGGATCCCCAGTCCAACCACTGGTTCTGCTTACCCTTCTCTGACATTTGTGGGAATGAAGGGGGAAATGGGGAGGAAGAAGGCAGCTAAAATGCACAAAGTTTCCTGGGAAGAGGGATTGATTGTTATACCACTCTGGGAACCATAACTCTCTGAGTGAAGCAGGAGTCTTCTAACAATTCTCATCCTTAACAAATTTCAGTTGCCGGGATTCTTTGAGGAAAGCTATGAATGTTTAAAGCGTTATGATACTGCTTTAAATGTATAATGCAGATGGGGCCTATGGCTGGTTACAGAATACTGTTTATACTGGTTCCAGTGTGCTCCCACTGCTGGTTTTTCAATCTCTGTTCACATAGTATTATCCAGGGGTAGGCAACCTAAGGTCCGTGGGCCAGATGCGGCCCAATCGCCTTCTCAATCCGGCCCATGGACGGTCCAGGAATCAGTGTGTTTTTACATGAGTAGAATGTGCCCTTTTATTTAAAATGCATCTCTGGGTTATTTGTGGGGGCTGCCTGGTGTTTTTACATGAGCAGAATGTGCGCTTTTATTTAAAATGCATCTCTGGGTTATTTGTGGGGCATAGGAATTCGTTCATTCCACGCCCCCCCCCATATAGTCCGGCCCACCACATGGTCTGAGGGACAGTTGACCAGCCCATGGCTGAAAAGGGTTGCTGACCCCTGGTATTGTCAATGATCCAGATGCATTTTGCAGCTTTTGTGAAATACTGAGGTTTGATGCTTATCCCACAAACCAGCTTTGATCCGACTTGGAAACTGTAGCCTTATTCAGTTAACAGTGAAGCCCCAGTGTGTATACTTGAGACACTGACCTTTCCTTCTGGGTGTGGCTCTACATGTGTGGTGGCAGTATGGGCATGCATGCGCAGATGAAGATGGTGCCAGCAATATATCTGCTTCTGCTTAAGTTTAAATACTTTCCAACTGTTTTGTAGCAGACTTAAAGCTGTTCTCAAGAACCTGTAATATGAGGCTCTGGTTTCCTAGCTCCAAGTGCCTCTGGGCTTAGCTTTTCACAAGTTAGTTTCAGCAGGAGAGAAGGTAGGTGGAAGGGTGAGGACACCCACCAGGCAGTTTGCATTGGGATATCCCCACGCCATCTCCACTCAGTGGTGTGGGCAGGCTGTGGGTGATGTGGAAACATGTCAAAGCATAGGAATGCAAATGCAAATTGAAACACAATGGGGGGGAAAACACCTCATTGTGTTTTAAGATGGTAATGTGTACTCAGCCTATGGTAAGGATGTGTAGTTCAGGTAGGACTTGGATATGTTTACCTGCCTGGTATTACCCGGTAACGTCAGGCTCTGTTTTATGTTGGAGTGTTTTTGAACTGAGTCCAAATATAAATCACAAAATAGAAATGACTAGCTGATGTAGAAACACCTGCAGTGCATCCCCGGATCCTCATGCACAAATCCAACTGCAAAAAACATGGCACTTTAATGTATTTTATAGAATTTATGTTATGAGCGCATCCAACAATACAACAGAATTTACTGAAGGTAACTTTGAGAACATGATATTTGATTCCTATCAGCTCTGTGGGTCAAAGAGAGGGAAACCACCCATGTTCCCTGCTGCAGGTCTCCCACAGACACGCTTAGCAACAGTAAACATTATTCCAGTGCTTCTTCTCCAAAGCTACAAATACCAGCATCTGCAAGTATTTTATGACTTTTACTACATCACCTTCTTGACATTGTCATAACTCACCCATAAACTTTCCTCCTATTCCTAAATAAGTGCTTCAAAAACTTACATACTTAGCTGAACACCAAATCAAGCCTTAAACTACTTACAAACAATTGGCTTCAGTGGGATGAATACAACAGGGGTGCAATCCTGTGCATGTATATTTGAATGTAAGTCCCATTATGTTAAATGGGCTTATTCTCAGGTAAGTGTGTTGGAATCCTAGGGAGAGGTTACTTCTTAATAAACATGCACAGAAGTGCAATGTGGAGTATATAAGAAGCAAAGAGCTGTACTATTATTTTATAATTAATATTGTATAAGAAGACAGGGAAATATGATTGCACTACTTAAATGAAATCCACAACTGGAGTAAAAAAAGAGAGAGTAAAACAAAAAAGTACCGTTATTATTATTTTACTGGAGTAATGACTTTCAAGCTGCTGAGAGCAGAAAGCCCATAGGTTAAATTACTGTATAAGAATACATGTTAAGAGACTTTGTCTGGAATGAAGAATCTAAATAGGCAACAAAGGTTGGGAAAAGGAAGCACCTCAGGATTATCTTGAAATATTATTGGGCTTACCACTCCTTACGTTCTTCGCCCCAAGGCATTACACATAGAACAGACCATAAACCTTGACAAAAGTAACCTTGAACTGAAAAGATGATGGCAACTAGGGATTGTTCAAACAAACATTCAACTCCTCAGTCAGAATTTTTAAAATTTCTTTTCTTCACAACTCTCAAATACCAACCACAAAGTAGTATATTGCATTATCGTCACCACCGTCACCACCAGCTTGCCTTGATCCGTAATAGAGTACTATCAGGGAGTGTCCAGCACTGCTTGGGAATTTAAAGAACTCCCCTTTCAGAATTATGATTTTTAAATGGATTGTGTCATTTGTGAGTTTGGGGGTTATGTCTGTATATACAAACAAGCCAGGGTGCACATACATGCTACACAGGGCTCCAAACTAACCCGGAGAGCACCTGACCGAGTCCTGAATCATTTTGGTGTGTGGAGTTAAGGTGCATTTGGGGTTAATTTGGTCCACTATCTTCATTCAAAATGGCGCCTGGCACTCAAGCCATTGATGAAGACTGCTGCCTCTACCTTGGGAACTCTTGTGTCAAGTAGAGTGATGATATCTTGAGAGGCATCCAAATTGGTACAGGTGAGGATCAGCAAATTGGGCAACAATATCTTCAAAGGCATCCAAATCAGCAGAGTTTGGAACAGTCAAGCCAAAAGCCAGGTGAAGTCATGTCAAAGTTATGTTTTGGTCCACCATCTTGATTAAAAATGGTGCCTAGTGACCCAATGTCAACGAAAACCTTGTGCAGAGTTTGAAAGTGGCACAGTTTGGACCCCTTACACCAAAAATCAGGTGAAGTCACATCAAAACCATGCTTTGGTCTGCCATCTTGATTCAAAATGGCACCTGACATCCAAACATCAACAACAACCACTGAGCCCATCTCAGGAACCCATGTGTAAAGTTTGGCAATGATATATCAAGAGGTGTCCAAACTCATAGAGAACAAATGGACAAACAGACAAACTACTTTTCAAAATATATACAGTGACCTCACTACGTGAGAGTTCAGTTCTGGGCATCCACATGCAAAGCCAAATTGTGTAAAGCTACCAGCATGCGTTTGACTAAACTGTGGGAGGCAGTGGAAGACAGAAGTGCCTGGCGTGCTCTGGTCCACGGGGTCACGAAGAGTCGGACACGACTAAATGACTAAACAACAACAACGAAGGAAACCCTCAGAACCATGCCCCCCTCCTGTGTAACCATCCCTACCTGTCCGGAGCGAGCTTAGTCCTCTGCCTTGCTTACCAGGCCTCACACGACTTTCCCAGAGCCCGGTAGGCAAGATGTGGGGATTAAAAAGCTCTGTCCATGGTAAGTTTTCCCCACTCTCCATTTATTTATTTGGAGGCTGCAGTTGCATAAGTAAATTATGTGGAAGTGGCAGGCCCGGTGTAGTAGATAACAAAGCAGGTCCCTGCCCTGAGGTGCTTTCAGACTAAAATTGACACAGGGAAACATTAGAGGAAGAGAGGGAAGTGGAGGCAGGGGTAGGCATTGGGAAGAATGTAGCTTTTTCAGTTGCACATTATTAGACTTTGTTACAGGCTAAGTCAAAGTGGTACAGAATGGAAAGCTGGGAATTTCACCAAAGAGCACATGGAAAAGGTGAGTTTCCTTGGATATTTTATAGAAATGTGGGGCATGCGACCCCATATCTCTCCAAAATCTGCCCTGGAAGGCTCCACAGAAGAGAGCGTAGAAGCAAGGGGAAATGCTTGTATTGACAGAATGATATCCTTAGTGCTACAATTTTCTACCCATAGTTTGCAGATCTGCTTTAAGCCATGGTTTGCCAATTTGGATGTTGCAATTAACCACATCTAAGTCTTGTAAACCATAATTTGGCATTTCAAGTGAAAGATATGTTCATATGTGAATAATTGTCAACCAATGGCTCCAGCGTTGTGATGACTTACATGTGTGACAGCACCATCACAAAACAAAAAATGAACAGAACTTAACCTGATTATTTTTGGGGAATGCATTCCTTTTCAGTAGAGGCAGTAATTTGTGCATTCAGCTGTGAGTTATTAAGTGTTAAGCATCTGAGTGATGAGATACCAAATGGTGTATGTGCATGTGTAAATCAGCCCCAAGTAGAGTTACCTTTTCTTTAAAATGGCAATGTAATCAAAACCAGCACTTGAAACAATGAGTACGATCTAATGAAAGTTAAGCTCTTTTAACTCTCACTGATTCTAATAGGAGGGATGTAAACATGTGCTTAATACTCCCAGTGAAATTAATGTAAGTTCACTGAGTTTTATTTTGGCTGGACTGTGCCCAGCAAGAGTGTCTTGAGTGTGGAGGCGCTGCTGGACCTCTTGGTCTGCCTCTACACCAAGTGCAGCCACGACTCTCTGCTCCAGAGGGACAGGCTTGCCTTGGACTTTCTCGAGTGGGAATGGACCCCCTGATTACTATGCTGACTCAACATATCCTTTACCACTGGCGATAGGCCTTAGAGCCCCACTGCCTCCACCATGGCCCACTCACTACCTGAGGACCCCAGCTGGCACAGCATTTGGCTGAGCTGTCTTAACAACAGGCATTATGTGTGTTTTTTATTTTATTCTTTAAATTCCATTTATTTCATTTCATTTGACACATTTTCCAGATTTTAAATATATACATCATACATTTCCCAAAACAAAATAATGCAGAACAAAAATCACTTCCCTCAGGACTTCCCAGTCCATCCCCTGTGTTTTAATGAACTGAATAGAATGAAAGATAGTAAGACATGTGATCGTGAAGAGTGTGCGTACAGACTTGACTGTGCATAGCTCTCTCTCTTTTTTTAGTTGCTATTTTGTTAACGTTGATACTGTTTTATGGATTATTGCGATGCTTGGCTTATTTTTCAGTTGCTGCTTTGTTAATGGTGTTTTAGAGATTGCAATTATTTCGTTGATGATTTGTTATTTATTTTCTATGATTCATGCTGTATTCATGATGTTCCATTCTGTAATTGTTATTTATTGTTTGTAAGCTTCTTTTAGATGATTTTGAATGGAAAGTGGCATAGAAATACAATGAATCAAAATCAAGTCAATCGGATCTGTGTTAGCAACTGATCGCAGCTTAAGGAAAAAAGCCTGTTTTATCTTGCACTTCAGCATATATTTGAATGTGCTGGAGCTTTTGGAACCGTCTAAGGTTGCTCTCCATCAAAATGACTTGAAATTGTTTAATGCTGATGCTGAAACAACAAAGGAAATACCCCAAGAGCCCGGGGGAAGCAGCTGTAGGGGCATCTGCTGTTTTCACTGTTACATGGGACTCTCCCTGACATTTTTTTAAACTATTTTTTAAAGTACAATCTCTGTTTCTTATGCCATAAATATATTCCCCATGCTGTAAATAAATAGCTTGCAAGCATCATAAAGCTGATACAGAAGAATAAATCTTTACTACATAATGTCAGGTCAGAAGTATAAATCTTATCTAATATGCCAGGTCAGAAGGAAATAATACTTTCAGTGAAAAAAATAGCAAGCACCTTCCAGTAACAGAGCTCTGTGGGGTTTTTTTCTTCACTCCTCTAAAAATATGCTGCTGCCAATAAGATGATTTGAACGGTCTCATTTTAGAATTTCCAAAAGAAAAATAAACATGCGGACCAGAATTAATTTATAAAATGCTCCAAGGTTTATTTTGGCAGAACACTTTTCAGCAGTGAGATTTTTCTCTCTCATGCTTTCTTCCAGACATGCACACATTTACTTTCCTCTACTTTTCTTATAAAATGGACAAGTTATTTAGCTGTAATATAACAGAACAAGACTGTGTGTTCTATTTATAGCTAATACAGTGGTACCTCGGGTTAAGAACTTAATTTGTTCTGGAGGTCCGTTCTTAACCTGAAACTGTTCTTAACCTGAGGTACCACTTTAGCTAATGGGGCCTCCCGCTGCCGCCGCCACACAATTTCTGTTCTCATCCTGAAGCAAAGTTCTTAACCAGAGGTACTATTTCTGGGTTAGCAGAGTCTGTAACCTGAAGTGTCTATAACCTGAATCGTCTGTAACCCGAGGTACCACTGTAGTAGAAGCCATGGTTTTTTCAACATAAGAGGGCTCTCATTTCAAATACAGTGGATTTTGTTGCAGCAGGGAACCCTACACCCTTGGTGCTTTAGCCCCAAACCTCATTACTTTCTGTGGGCCCTGCAATGGGATTCTTGCTCTCATCTTACCAAGAAGTGATTTATAAATTCATTTATTTTCCCTAAATAAATAGGAAATCATGATTTGCCATACCAAAAATATTTCTTTGCTGTTGTCCCTTGTTCTCTTTTCCATGCACAAAGCTATGCTAGGTTAATGCAAATGCCTAAAACCAGTAAGCCACCTTTGAAAGTCTTGGGGACAAAAGTAGCCCCTCCACCCAGTTACCTCCTTCCTGTAAAAGGTTGGGGAGTTATAGCAGGATGCCATAAGTGAACAGCCAGCTACAAGACAGCATTGTTTCTTGGACCTGGTGGGAGATGGGATGTACCCCATTAGGACTGGGAAGAACGTGCTTTTCAGGAACCTTGTCAACATGATCAAGGAAACTTTTAAACTAAATCCTGTGAGGAATGGAGGCAAAAGCCCAGAGCTGTATACTGAGTCAAGTACTAGGAAGAAGGCAAAAAAGAAAGAAAGAAAGAAAGAAAGAAAGAAAGAAAGAAAGAAAGAAAGAAGGAGGCAGTACAAAGGAAGTGGGGCCTGGTAATTTTCAGGTAAATACAACAGCAGGGAAATTGGGAAGGTGCAATCGCCATGGTCTCTTACGACACAAAATATGGGAAACAAACAGGAAAGATCTGGCATCCTAACCAGGAAATTAAGGTATTACTGAGGTGTGATGAGGGGAGACTCATGATTGGAACATAGCAGCTGAAGGGTATACCTTGTTCAAAGTGGGAGGGGGGACAGGGAGTCTTATTATATGTAAAGAATGTGTACACCGAGTTCAAATTCATAAATCTGAATGTGTCTCCACTGTGATCCCCCCCCCCAGTTCTTAGCAGCCCTTCCTTCCTTTCAATGGTGGGAAAAGCAAATGGAAGCTCAAAGATCTGTATGGAAGGTGACTTTGGATCCAGGAAGTCTATTTCTCTTATGACCTCTACACTTACAGATTTGAAAAGGTTATAGTAAGTAAGTGAGTGAGTAAATTTGAAACTTGATCCCAGGCTTGGCTTGCTACTTGTAAAATTACCAAATCATAGAGGCCCAATCATAGTGGGAAGATGCCAGCCACTCCTAAATTGAAAATATTAGATAGTTTTACAAAGTATTCCTCTTGGCTCCTGTAGTTTGTATGGATCTTCCTCACTTCATTTTAAGTCATGCCTGGCTGCATTGCTTTCACAAAAATATCGCAGTTGAGTGCTGTTGTTGCTTCATAAAGGATGCAGAATTAATAGGCAAGGACTCTGTTAAAATGTTCAGGCAATGGAAAACTTTGGGCAGATTCACTGCACCTTAACAACCCTGACTCTGCATATATTGTACCTTGACCAAATTTGACTGGTAGCTTCTTGGTTCATGTTCTTGACTGATCACCCACCCTGTATATGTATTGACTATGTGTTGCTATCCTTGGCACTAATCTTTGCCTCACTAGTATCCTCCATCTGTATTTTTTCAGGTATTTTTTCCTACCCTTCCTCCTTTAGTTTAGATAAATTTACCCATGTTACAAATGCTTAATTCCTTGATAATACACAACATACATGCATCTTGTGTTTTGTGAGTTTATGTGTAATCTGCAGAGGAGATCATGTGCTTTAGTTAATTGGCTGTACAAATATTTCTAATTTTTTGTTTTGTGCATGTGTCACATTGTGCTACTTTGGATTATGGTCGATTGATAGTGGGACCTCATATATTTGGGGGTCAAGACCTTATTGTGTTAGAATTCCATCTCTGATTAATTGCTGGCAAATGGTGACATTTAGTGCTATGTACAGTGGTACCTCGGGTTAAGTACTTAATTCATTCTGGAGGTCCGTTCTTAACCTGAAACTGTTCTTAACCTGAAGCACCGCTTTAGCTAATGGGGCCTCCTGCTGCTGCTGCGCTGTCGGAGCACGATTTCTGTTCTCATCCTGAAGCCAAGTTGTTAACCCGAGGTACTATTTCTGGGTTAGCGGAGTCTGTAACCTGAAGCGTATGTAAGCTGAAGCGTATGTAACCCGAGGTACCACTGTATTTAGTTGCCATTGGAATTAGAACAGTGATATTACCGTACTTTTCTGTGTATTAGACAAGGTTTTTTTTACTCCAAAATAAAGTAAAAAATGGGGGGGGGGAGTCGTCTTATACATGGGTAGTGCAGAGGGGGGATGGGCGATTGTTTGCATCCGTAAGCAGGATCTAGCGATTGGGTGGGTGAATGGTGTTTGCTGCAAGGGCTGCTTTGTATTGGTTGCTGCTTTGTCAATTGGGTGGGTTATTTGTTCTGGTGAATTCTAAAATGTGCTTGTCTCTCCCGCATTTGCCTTTCTCAGTTCTGTGAAGGGTTTAGCATAAATAGTCTGAAGGAAGACCACTTAAAATTGATTTCTAGACTGTATTTCAATTCAATGTAGATGGCAGCAACCAGTTTACTCTCTCTCTCTCTCTCTCTCTCTCTCTCTCTCTCTCTCTCTCTTTCGGTTTTGGCATTTATATACTGCCAAGTTAACCATGTCCTCTGGGCACTTCACAACTTTTAAAAGCAATAAAATACAGCTGCAATAAAATAAAATAATTCCAATCAATATAAAGCCACTATGATGGTGGGTAAGATCAAGAATGATAAAAACAGCACTGAAGTCTGGCCAAGGGAGAAAACAAAATACCCTAGGTCAGAAACAAAAATGTTCTGGCAGAGCAACCCAGACTTTAGCCTGGCAGCAGAGGGTGTGACAGAGCTGTGTACTGCCACCATACCTGCAGTTATTGGTGCTCATGCAGGCTAGGATGGGAGTTGAAGATGGAGCAGGCAAAAGTCTGATCTGTAGCAATTGAACCCATATTGAGCCTGATGCTGTTAACTGATGGCAGTGGCACTGACTCAGGATCCAGCAGATCCTGGGCTCGCTCAGCCCATTTCCACCCCCAGAATGCTAGGTTTTGGGCTTTCCATGGGCTACCATTTCCTGCCAGTAGTATTGCCCACCTGCACTCTCAGCACATGGAGTTGGGAGCTCTGCACCAGCCAAGTGATTCTAGCAGAGAGTGTTGGAACTATTCTGAGCTTGGCAGATTGTGGGTTTGGACTGCAACCTAATTATTAAATGACCTGCATGAATAGAAGTGTTTTCACCTGGCACTGAAATGTCTTTATATAGGTTCCAGGCTGCCAGGCAAGCCTTTATGGAGAAAGGGCTTTATAATGGGGCACCACCACTGTAGAGGTCATTTCTCAGAACACCTTTAGTTCACTAAGGGTGGAAATTTGGAGAAAGTCCTCACCTAGTGATTGGAATTTTAAAGTCTGGACAGATTTATATAAGAGGAGGCGATCATTCAGGTATATGGGCCCCAATAAAATTAGGGCTTTAGAGGTTAATGCCAGCATTTTGAATTGCAACTGGGACTTAGGATGCAAATGACAAAACACTGAAGTAATACACTGATAGTTGTCAATGCCCATCAATAATCTCACTACCCTGTGTTGAGCCAGATAGAGCTTCCAGGCAATTTTGAAAGGCAGCCCCACAGAGGATTTTTTGTAGCCTACACCAACCTAGTACCTGATGGGAGTTGTAGTTCAGAACATCTGGAAGACACCAGGTTGTCGAAGACAGTTTTGCCGAATAACATTTCCACTTGTCAGGAGCGTGGTTTCAGTAATCCATACAGCTCCTTGTCTTTTTTCACGGTTAACAAAAGCAAAATAAACCATGAAAAGCTCCAGAAAACCATGCAAAATAATTCAGTTTGCATAATTTTCACAGATAAGGAGGCGCCTGGGAGGGAATTTTTTAGAGGGGATTTCTGCTAATGTGGCTTGCATAACAGTCTACAGCTGCCACATATTTTTACTTGGTTTCCCTCTTGCAGAATTTGGGTTTCCTTGTTGCAGAATTTTGTTTTTCTGACTGCAATTTTATGCACCCTTGCCCAAGAGTAAGTCCCATTAGTGCAGAGCATTCACTAGCCTTCAGGAGACTGGGAAAATATATGGAAATCACAGCCAGTTGAGCTAAAGTCAAGATGGTAAACCATGCCTGTACTTGGACCCACCAAGTCAAACATAGCCATATATGGTGGGTCCCAGGGGCTTGCTGAAAGTTTCTTGTTTAGGTTGCCTGTCTGGGGCTTCAAAAACAAATGGGATGTCAACAAGCACCAAAAAGGCTGTAATACATGGCTGGTGAGCTGTGTTCAGTTTGGTGGGTCACAATTTGTGTAGGCATGCAATAAATTTGAGTGACTACATTAAGTCTTGTTTCTTAACAGTGCAGGCAGCGCTATAACTTCTAAGATGGAATTATGGGCTTTTTGTAGTTTATATTCTCTGGTATGGGGGAAAGGGGACTTTAAATATGCTCCTGCTGTTTTTCCCCTTGTGGTTTCTATTTCTTAAAAAGCCTGTGTGACAAAAACGCTTGCCTCAAAAGGCTGTATGAGATACTTGCTACTGTAGTTGTGTAAAGCTGATGGTATGAACTGAATGATCTCTGTACTGTTTGAAAGCTGATGAGCAAATATGCAGCGTTACTAGCCAAATAGCTAAACTCAGCTTTTGGTTACATTAATACATACACAGTGACTTCTCAGTATTTCCTACAACTGCATTTTTTGGTATTGTGCAAATTATCAGTGGCAGCTGTAAAATCTGGCAAGATGCTAGGGTTAATTGTAACTATATATTTAGGCCTAAATAAAGTCTGTGGGAAAGTTCCATGCAATTTTCATTTGCATAAGGCCTATAGTTTGATTGCATAGTGGAGCCTTCCCAAACAGGAGCTTTCCATAACCTAACATTATAGTCCTGGTTCAAACCTAAGAGGAATCCATTGTTTGCCACTCTGTTACCTTAGGTGGGTACATTTCCTGCCCCGCCCCCCTCTTATTTTGGGCAGCAGAGGATGAGATCAGAATTTTCCATTTCCATTTTTAAACATACCACAGTTCCCACAATTTGAAGAACCATGATTTGATTAAACTCCAGTTTGTGAGAATCAGCCAGGTTTAAACTGTGGCTGGACCACTACATCTGAATGAGACCAAACACTTTAGAGCATGACTGATGGGTTGTAGCTGTGCTTCCCTCTCACTGAAAAGGCATCACAGACAAGATCCAAATAATGTATTTGATCAGCTAGTTCCTTAGGCCAAAAGGCAATTTAGATGTTTTTCATGAGTAGCAGCAACTCTGCATTTCACATAACGAACTGCCTATAAACCTGGAATCTCAAAAGTAGGTTGTGATTTGTGTGTTGCCCAGTCAAAAGTTTCAATGTGTGCACGCAAGTCCATGGGACTCTTATGAATCCCAAACCATTTGTATAGGCATGAGTGACTAGATAATCATAGGAATCTGTTATGGCAACAAAGGGTAGGTGTATTTTGCTTTGCATGTCAGAACAATTAAAGATCCCCACAATGCCACCTTAAATGTTCACATTCTTAAAGGGGTACCACCAGAAGAAGCTGGCAGTAAATAATAGGACCGCCCTTGAAAACTGGATATTTTAACACAGCCGGTTTGTATGACGTGTGTTGAGCGAAAGGAATCACAGCCAGTTGCACCACCTGTCAGGAGCACAGTCCTGCCTTTGGGTGCACGTGCACAAATGGATCTCACATTTGAATAGTAGGTACGTGTAGGGAAAAACCACCAATGTTAATAGGGACAAAATGTGCAATTAATATTTTGTTCCTCCACAATGCATGGCTGGTCAGATTGTCTGAGCCTAGCCCATAGAAGTTAATAACTTCCACAGTCCTCACTGTAGTGAATTCATTATTTTATTCCATAGTCCCTTTATTATTGTAGGCTCTTTTTTCTTGCATGAAAGAAAGGTAATCATACAGTCTGCAGTCTTCAATTATAAGAAGTATCAGATTTTATAGACCTCTTGTCTGAATAGAACAGGGTCAGATTGGATTGAGAGTGAAAAGTAAGTTGCCTTTGCCAGTAATAATGGTAATTACGGTATTTCTAGAAATTTCTGTTAGTGCCTTTCTTGGGGAGTATTGTTATGTCGTGCAGATTTTCCATTCAAATAAACCTCAAGGTACATTGACCCCTGTGGAATTATTTGTATTCTTTCCTGAACTGACCTATAAATATAGGAGAAACTAGATGGTATATTGGAGGAGGGGAAAAAAATCTTTCATTCAATATGAAAATAATTATTATGTTTTTAATATTATATTATTATTACCATTATTTTTATTTATTTATTTATTTTAAACCAACTGGATTAAGCTCAAACCAGTTGTCATTCATGTGGCTAATCAAAGCTATTCCTATTGTGGTAAGGAAACTTAACAGACTGAATAAGTTTTGCATACTTCTCTGGTAGATTTTCTCTTGGAACATTTCTCAGCAAATTCAAGATCCCAGTTTTCATAGTGCAGGTTTAGGTGTTTGACCTGTTACTGAAGAACAGACACATTTTGCCTGATATATTATTTGGTCTTTAACATTTCGTACTCGGACTGCATACACCTGCCCCAAAGCCACATCTGATTTAGCGCCTGATTTGGTGGTTCAGACCAGCCTGACTTAACCTGGAACAATCTGAACCTGACCCAACCCTTGGATCACGATCTGGAGAAAACAGATTGTCGGAAATCACACTTACTTGTATTGGGAAATCCAAAATGGTCACATATTTGCAAGACTGGGAACCTGTATTAGAATCAGATATATTTAATTTTATAGCACAAGTTAAACCTGGAATACCTCCAGTTTAGTTTTTATTCCATTTGAATTACTCTAGTCTTATGCTGATTGGTGTGTCACAACTCTCACCAGGCTATTTACCCACAATGCTAAATCTGGCCATATCCCTCTTAGTGGGTTCAAAGCAGTGGTGGTGCCAGTTTGTTCAAATGGCTCCAAATTGCACCCAGTAAATTACAGACCAATAAGCATATTGTCAACCACTGGAAAACTGTATGCCTTGCTGTGGTACCTCTGGATACGAACGGGATCCATTCTGGATCACAACCCGTGTCTGTGGGTCGCAATTCACTGCTTCCACACATGTGTGTGACGTCATTTTGACCGTCTGCGCATGCATGAACGGCGAAACCCGTTCCAGGTCACCATGGAGCGCAACCCGAAGCATATTTAACCCAAGGTATGACTGTACATTGAAATAGTATATTGCTGAAGTGGACCAATACAGTGGTGCCTCGCAAGACGAAAATAATCCGTTCCGCGAGTCTCTTCGTCTAGCGGTTTTTTCATCTTGCGAAGCAACCCTATTAGTGGCTTAGCGGATTAGCGCTATTAGCGGTTTAGCGGCTATTAAAGGCTTAGCGGCTTAGGGGCTAAAAGGCTATTAGCGGCTTAGCGGCTTAGAAAAAGGGGGGGAGCGAAAAAAATCACAAGACTCGCAAGACGTTTTCGTCTTGCGAAGCAAGCCCATAGGGAAATTCGTCTTGCGAAGCGCATCGAAAAACGGAAAACCCTTTCGTCTAGCGGGTTTTTCGTCTTGCGAGGCATTCGTCTTGCGGGGCACCACTGTATCTTGGAAGCTGAACAAATTGCTTTTCAAAAATGCTGTTTTCAATATTAAACAGCAACGTTTGTAAGTTTAGTTTCAGTGATATAGTCTTCAGAATTGTTTAGGCTCAGAAGGACAGTGAAGAAAGTATACGTATTTGAACCTTCTCATTTTTAGGTCTCATTGGTGATGATTATGCATACATATGCAATGTGGAGAAGACAACAGGTTATTCTTATTGATTTTTCTTCTTTCATGGCTTCTGATGTTCTTCTTGGATTGGTTGAACCAAGTATTGTTTTAGAGGTGATTGCAAACTTAGTTCAAGGTTTGTTTTTAGTACATAGGCAATAACAAAAGCAAGATTGCAAAGACCAGGTGAACCAAACAATAAAATAAGTAAGCCAAAACACAACAAATTACAAAACAATTAAATTTAAAATTAAAATATTCTTAAAACAACATACAACATTCACATCTGCATAATATTGCTTTGATTTCTCTGTTGTCAATGCAAATGAAGCTACTTTTTCTATACTGTGACTATTTTTGCTTTTCAAAATGACTCCTCTGCCAAGGAACTCTTCCTCGTGTCTGTTATAAAACTCCAGCATGTTCTAGGTCACATGTTCAGTTTACATAAGGCATTGGATAGGCCTTTTGGGCTTCACCATTGCCTCAAATGAAGTTAAGACTGCAATCTGAACATCCCCACAGTATGAGATATAGGAAAGCAATAGGTAACACTGGTGGTTTTAATAGTAGTATAATAATCTACTATTATTGTTCCTCTCAGTAGTAAGGTTTTGCAAAACACAGAATTCCCTAGAGCACAGTTTGGGGGGGGCAAACTTACTGGATCAGTGGATAAAGATTAAGGCTGTATTAGTCTCTCTTTTTAAAATTTAAATATTTACTCAAAAGTTACAATACAGCTTTGTCCACTTGCCATAATATCACAGAATGATCCAGTCCTCAATCTACTTACTTGGGAGTAAGGTCTAGTTAATTTATTGGAAGGAATATAATTTAGTAAGACTTATGAATAACATGCACATGTTCTTGATGCTGCAATCCTACAGTCACTTCCTTGTAAGTAAGCTCCATTGCGCACAACGTATTATTCCAAGTAAACATATATATGTTCAGGCCACTGGTATATTTTGTTATTTTTCTCTCTTTTCATAAGGATTGCAGAGCTTTATTTTGCACGAGAGTGATACTATTAATCATAGTAAAGAAATAATGCCCCTTGTGAAATGTGGGGTTCCAAGCTGCAAAAAACCAAAACCATATAAAACCCCTAATGCGGTTTCAGCAGAAGATTTATGGATTACAGAGATGTTATCTAGCTAACTCCCCTTTGTTTGTTTGTGTTACTTTTCTTCTTAGTGAATCTCGATATGAGCCAAGATTGCCAAGGATGTGCAACATGTTCCCAGTTCAATGGATGCTTAACATGTAAACCTCGACTCTTTTTTTTCCTGATGAGGAGTCAAATTAGAGAGATAGGGATGTGTTTTTCATCCTGCCCCAATGGATATTATGGACAACGGTACCCAGAAAGAAATGAGTGTAAAAGTAAGTTGAAGGAAAAGTTGCAGCTACTCTTTTTATGCTTTCTTGTGAACCCTTGTCATAGATATGCGCCACTATTCCAATGCTACCCCATCAGATAGTCCACTGGCAATGGGCCCCTTTGTTGTGTTGCTCTCTTCTTGACACCACCTGCTTCTCTGTCAAACCTGGGGGGGGGCAGTGAGGCTCTCAGTGACTTACCATCCATTTACTTGGGAGTAGAGTGATGGCCAGCCAAATTCCCAGTCTCCACCAGGGAGCTCCAGTCCTTCACCTCTCCTTATCAACTTTTCACTTAAAGTTAGCAATGTAACTAAGCATAACCCTCAATGTTAGAAGAAACTGATACAGCCTAGGAATCCAATTTATTCGAGTTTGGCTAAGGGAGAGAAAGCAGTGGCTATGCACAGTGAAAATAAAATGCTAAATATTGGTCTCTCCTAGGGTACAATCTGTTGGCTGGTTGTCTTGCTATTTAAAAAATAAAATAAAGTAGCATAATATTTAAATGTTTGTTGTGTTGTTATTAATAATTATGGTAGGAATGATAAAAGTTTTTTATCTAAGGCAAGCCTCATTTTAAAAGAGATGTAAAACTACTATGGTAGTATGTGGGTAATGGGTTTTGTGATGTTGCAAAGTGACGGAACCTGTTTCCTTGAACCTTGATCCTGGACAGAAAATTATACATTGGGACATGGTGTGATGAGTGTGCTTCCACAGAGGCTTAACCACTCAAAATGATTCTGTCTGGATGCACTAAGCTTTATAGCTAGCCACATTGAGAAGCAGATAGATCATGGGCCAGCCTAGTGCTATAACTGTCAGTCCTTCCAGCCAGATTCTTCTTGCAATGGGGTTGACCCAAGCATCTTCAGTTGCTGATCCCTAACAGATACAAACTCTGTCTTGCATATGGCATCACACTAACTTAAGTAGATCATGGTATACATGGAAGATAGTAATTGCTTATTTCTTGCCCTTCAGAATGTAAAGCTGACTGTGAAACCTGCTTCAATAGAAATTTCTGCACAAAGTGTAGAAATGGGTTTTACTTACACCTTGGAAAGTGCCTTGGAAACTGCCCTGACTGGCTGGAAACCAACAACCACACTATGGAGTGCAACAATATTGGTGAGTAAGCTGTCTGTCCCAAAAAGCTGTACCCAGTACATCATTTCCATTTGTGGAATATAGTCTCTGTTGGTTTTTGCTTAGACATGCAGTTTAAATCTTGCAACGGGGAAATATTCACAAATAAAATGTTTGTACTTCAGAAAAGGGGTTTCCCACCTTTGTAGACATTTGAAAGATTTGGGGGGGGGTTGTTCTGTGGACTTACTTGTTATGATGGTTGTCATAACTTTTTCTGTGGTTGTATGAGTATGGTGGAGGCCTGCTGGTGTATGGTAGTATTCCTGCTAGCGGATCCTAGTTGAAATGCAGTAAACTGAGTGTTTCAAAAGCATGGTGGGATGGGATGCACTGGATCCCAAGCCAGTCTTACAGACATTGATCACCAACATCAGACTTCATCAAGATCACTGTGCCAGCTTGGAACTCACAATGGGGTGAAGCCTGGCTGTCCTGCCCCCTCCCTAGATTTTCTGCTACTGCCACCATGAGCAGCTGGGCTGCATCATTTGAATTAAATCCTAAAATACCAATTCATTTCAAAACATAATACCACAACCCAAATAAATAATTCATTTTTTTTTCAATTCTAACAGTTGTGCCATTTTAAACTCACTATATAATATGTATATGCATATGTATATGTATATGATGTATATGTATATTTATGTGTGTGTGTGGGAGAAACCAGTGGCCCATCAGATGCTTTAATTTCATTTCACTTTTAATTTGCATACCACCTTTCTATACACAATGTGGTTTACAAGCTGGAAAAAAGCAGAATATAGAAGATCACACCCACTTATAACAATTCAATACGAATGTTGTTGAACTCCCAACTTCCTTCAGCCTCAGCCAGCATGGCCAGTGGTCTGGCATTATGAGAAATGAGCAACATCTGGGGGAGGGTGCTACATGTTCCTCACCCCTGTGTTAAAATACATAAACCAGAGGCAGGTATGACAAAACTTTCTGGCGCAGTTTATTATTACAACCAGCAACCAGTTCCTCAAAAGTGCCAAGTGCAGGGAGTGGCAATCAGATTTCTTAGACCCTGTAGTAGATGATCTGTCTCACTGTGTATTATTTCCTGGTGCAGTTCTTAAAAGCAGCAACAGAGACAGGGTTGCTGTTCATTCTCTTCCCCTTTGCTCTGGATGCTCCTGGTGCTTCCATACAGTTCAAGTGTATCTATTTTTTATGTTACAGATAGGTAGCCGTGTTGGTCTGCCATAGTCAAAATAAAAAAATTCCTTCCAGTAGCACCTTAAAGACCAACTAAGTTAGTTCTTGGTATGAGCTTTCGTGTGCATGCACACTTCTTCAGATACACGTGTAGATTAAATATGTGATGTGCAAGGTGTGAAAAGAATATATTGTGTAAGTTCTGCATAAATTTGGGGCTATTTAGCCATACTTACTTGCTTTCTTTAATTTTTTTTTATTAAAGATGTGTGTGTGTGTGTAACAAAAAACTACATATAGCGTCTCCACTTTAAATTTATAGAGGCCATACTTAATTTATATCATATTTTTGTTGCAGTGCATTGTAAAGTTAGTGAATGGAGCCCATGGAGTCCATGCATGAAGAGAGGGAAAACGTGCGGTTTCAAAAGGGGGAATGAAACGAGGAAAAGAGAAATCTTACAACTTCCTACTACAAAGGGCAAACCATGCCCACATACAACTGAGACAAAAAAATGTATTGTACCGAAAACGAGATGCCAGACAGGACAAACAGGTACTTGCGATCATTATTCTTTCATATTTTTGAACTGATGAATACCAATTCCTTATAAAGGCGTGATTTCGTCAGAATTTTTGTTGGGGCTTAATAGTACTTTGGTTTGAGAAAATCCTAAAACTTGGCATGTTGGGAATGTTGACTCATGATTTTCATTCCTTTAAACAAGGTTTGTTTAAACAAGGTATTATCCGGAAGCTGTAAGAGTCATTTATGCCATTATGCCATTCCTCAGTTGTGACACTTGGAGTTAAGTCACTGTTTAAACAGTCTGGCAGAGGAAGACTAGAGAATAGCTAGATATTCTGAATGCAATATTAGCTACAGTGTTTACAAGTTGTGAGTAGCTGAATACGATGACTAACCAAGCAAGCCGTTACTCCAAGTATGGTCCAATTATGCCGGATGGCGTGGGGTGCAGGGAGGATATAAGCCACTGTAGCAGCAGGACAATGCCTGCCATATCCTTTCCTGATCCAGAACAGGAGGAAGAAAACACACAACTCCCCAAAGAACAGAATGGAACAACAGTGACAACCACTATGTGCATAGGAGCACTGCTTACAACCCCGCCCCCCAATATTGACTGGCGCAGGGATGTTGCGGCAGTGTCATGGAGTGAATGTGACAACATTATGGCATTGCCTTCATGATGGCCAGATATACTGTAGATGGAAACAATGCATTCAGTCACAGGAAAAGCTTGCCAGCCTCCCCCCTCCATGATGCCACAGCAACATCCCCACTCCTGCACTCCACAAGCTCTCACTGCTGAGTCAACAGCAGGACCATAAAAGCCCTGCAGGAAGGGGTTTGAGTCACACCACCCACATTTGAAGCTTTTCGACTGCATACCACAAAGGAAACAAAGTTGTATAGGACACAGCCTCCCTATACAGTAGATGTTTTGGATGGAGGCCTGCTGAAAGAGTTCAGAAGTCTTTCTGTGGAAAGTGGGGAGAAAGGAGCTTTTCGCCAGGCAGAAAACTGGGGCGTGCAGCAAAGAAAGCCACAAACATACCCCCTGTGGGATAGCTTCCCCAAAACTCAGTGCATAGGACATGGGGCATGCAAACAGGTTGGATTTCAAGGCCCACCTTAGGGAATGCCAAGAAATCCCACTCAGCTTTGGCATTTCTAGCCAGCAGCAATCATGTCAGAGACAAACAATAGGAAGCTGCCAGGACTTCGGGTCACACCACAAACTCCACAAAGAAGCACCCAACTTCTTCAGCCACAGCAGTCAACTGAAGGCAGATACGTAATATGACCTTCATGGAGAAATGTCTCAGCTGCAATATGACCAATACATAAACCAGGATGACCATGGCTGCAGAAGGAGGCCTAGCCCTGTGGAACAGCTCAGATGTTACATGCAGGAGGTTCCTGGTTTAATCTGGGAGAGGAGCGCCTCCTGGAAGAGAGTTCCCAACACACAGTGTCTCAGAGAGAGAGTCGTTTCTGTGCTAATCAAGGTGTGCTATGTGAGACGGTAGCCTAATTCATGTATAGACCAACCAGCCCTTTTGGCAACCATTGTGATCAACCCTCCCCTGCCATTTTGCCTGGTAGACTAGCCACACTAGATAGCAGGCCTAATCATTTATCACTTTCCCCTTGCCAAATAGTAGTGACAGCCATCTATTTGTGTGTCATGAGAGGTCTAGCTGTTTGTGCCAAGTGCTCCCTTTGTATGTAAAGTGCCCTTTCTCTATGGATTCCATTGCCAGAATTCTTCTTTGTGTGCTCTAAAGTGTTCATTATATGTGAGGCCAGAGAGATATAGCCCCATGCCAAATGCTTTGTCATCTGAGTTATGGCCTTTGTTGGGGAGTTTATAGACAAGTCTTATGGGTTGTGATTGAGTGCATAGTTATGCCATATCCTACATTCTGTTGTAATGATGTGGATGGGGCAGTGGGCAGTAGGTGTAACCCTGAAATGAGTTTTATAGATGGAATTGTTGTTATCCCAACTCTGTGATCGCCTAAAGTTTTGCCATTGTTGAAAACATATTTGAGGTCTGAAGAAATATGGGATTTGGTGTAAGCATGGTCCTCTCCTGTCCTTCCCATGTATCCACCTGTTTTGGTTGCTACCCCTACTTTCCTAGGTCGTATGTAGAAAACTGTGATGTTGCTAACTATAGCCAATTGAATTGACTGCTGCATGTCCTATATAGTCGTTTGGTGAAACTCTTTTTTCCTTTAGAGTGGTGCTTTCATGAAAATATCCCTTTGTGTGTAATGTGTTTTTAAAAAGGTGGGTTTTTTTGTCTTGGTAATTTTTTTAATTCTGTCTTGTGTTGTTTTGCATTTATTTATTTCATAAAATTTACACACCTCTTGATTGTTTTAAAAAAACTTAAAGCAGTTTACAAAAAGAATAAAACAATAAAATTATTGGTAAAGATGGTTAAAAGCAACTATTTAAAACATTTTTTTAAAAAAATCAAGATCAGTGATAAAATATGTTAAAACACACATCAACATTCTACATACAGTATATGGGGAGGTTTGCCTAAACAAAATGTCTTTAACAGGCACCCAAAAGAATACAGTGAAGGTGCCTCCCTGGTGTCAATATGTATTAACATAGAAGACCGTTAGCAGCGAGCCAGGTCTCAGAAAACTCAAAAGTTTAAGTCAGAGTGGGGACACAACCCAGCCCACAGCTATGATATAACAGAGCAGTTGTGGATCAGAAGATGGCCAGGCCTGCCAAGGGTCATTGCAACAGCTTCCACCACTCACAGTTAGTGTCGAAGGCTGTTTTATGAATGCTGGGCCATGTGGTATCTGGATCCTTGTTGTGCCTGGTTATAATAAGGGAGAAAAGGAAGAGTAATCAGCAGAACACAGTGCTGTGTACTGCAGTGCTGTACAGCACAGTTGATTTGTGGACCACACCCTGTAAAAGTTTTATTTGCCTCCCTGTTCGTCTGATCTCTTTTCTACTAAACCACAGTACCTTTTAGTTCTTTTTCATTGCTTTATCCTTCCTGCCCCACTTAGTGACTTGCATGCTGCAAACTGGTTTGATATGCACAATTCTAAAGGGATCCTAACAGCTCATTATATTAATGTGATTTCCAGAGGTATTCTAGATACGCTAAGGAAGTATTTGCTATTTAATGACTCCATTAACTTTCCATTGATTTTTCACTTCTAAAAATAAATGCACATTAGCAATTTTCACTTTTTGCAAATGGCCTTGGTTTCTACTGGCTAGCCTGTAAATTTCAAAGTTGTTTGCAAGAAACCAGTGTTACATATTCACACCTTTTATGATGTGTCTGTTCACCTGAATGAGCCAGGAATCTATTTTATGGGATATGCCTACACGTCCAATTATCAATACCCTTTTGTTAGGTACTGTCAGAGCTGCTTCCAGATCCTAGCTCACAGAGGATCACGCTAGCCAGCGGTCACTTTATAAAAGTCTTTATTGAGTTACAGTTTCCATTCTCAAGCTGCTGCGCGCAACTCTACGTCTTAAGGGTTAGACCGGCGAAGCTCCGTCTGAGTCTCCGCCCCCTGTGCACCAGCTTACTAACCTAGCTTTACTCCACCTTTTCCGCCTGACCGTTCTTCTCTGGGTCCCTCTGCCCCCCGTGGTCTCTTCCTTCCGGGACTCTTCTGACGCGGACCCCCCGGACCCTCCTGTCTCCTTGCGCCGGGCTTTAGGACCTGGCTCCCTTTCCGGGCTGCTTACTGCGCCACCTTCCTGTGCATTTGAACTTGGCGCGCGCGCCCAACCTTCCACTTTCCTCCTGACCGTTTCTTCACTCTCCGATGGAGGTGTGGCCACTCCTGACTCGTGCCCTCCCTCCTGTTGCGAGCTGCCAGCGCTTGATACCTGGCGCCCTTCTTCTCCCCTGCTCTCTGTTGGTGACGCTGGTCCCGATTTCCAACTGCTCCCCTCTGAGCCCCCTCTGGACCCTTCTTCCTGGGGTGTCCCCCTAGGCTCCCCCCTTGCTCTGGCCACTGGCGCTCCTTTCTGTGAATCTTCTGATTCACTGGAAAGACTCGGAGATCTCGGGTCGTCGTCATCACTCATCTTTTCTTCTGCCTCCTCCCCCTCGCTCTCTGTTTCCTCCCTTGCCCTCGCCTCTGCTCCTGAACCCCTGACAGGTACTATTGGGGAACTTTAAGAGAATATGAGATGATAAACTTCTAAAATATAATAAGCTGTAGTGAAATATTTCACTTGACATTAATGGCTATAGAATCCAGCACTTCAGGATAGTTCAGAGATGGTATGAAAGGATGGGCAAAAAGGGGCAGCCTAGTGCAAATGTGACTATTGTCCTCTTCCATTGGCCATGAGTGGTTATAGATATATAGCTGGATCGAGGTGTCAACATGCACCTGCTTCCTACATATGGTTCATCTTTTGCCCATATGTAGCCCACAGGGATTCAGTTGGAACACTTTTAATTGGAAGAGGCTTTATTCAAAGCCACAGACATTTGAAATATCTTTGGGAAACTTTTCACATTTACTTGTCTGCCAAGGGTTCTTTATGCATTGCAGATAGTTCTGGATCATATTTTAGGCCACATGCATTGTACTGGTCAGCCCTGCTAGGACTCATCCTTAACCTTATGTGAACTGAATCTGGGAGCAAAGTCTGGAACACACCCAGCCAAAGTGGGAAATCTTCAAAGGTGAACAAGATGTCTTTCATGAAAGCTTGCCTACTACTCTTGCCTTTCCCACTGAGGAACTACAGATATATTTCCAAGCAATCCTGGGGACACAGTTTGCAAACCCAGATACTTGAGTGATCTGATGATGGAAGGCATACCCTCCAACATCTCTCTGCTGAAAATAGGGACATCTCATAATTTTACTATTTATCCCCCACACATCTTACTGGTTTCCCCAGCCACTCTGGGCAGCTTACAACATATATTCAATTCAATTCAAAATCCTTTATTAGGCATAACACACCACACATTAACAAACAAACATCATATACAGACTGTAAAAAATACGGGCTCAGCAAACACAATTTATCCTAGTCCTATTTACAACATATATAAAAGCATAATAAAACATTAAACATTAAAAAAAACAACCCTTCCCTATACAGGATTGCCTTCAGATGGCTCAGGGGGTCAGATAACTCCATACCCTCCATACCCTCCAACATTTCTCCAATGAAAATAGGGATGTCCTAAGGAAAAGTGGGACAAACCGGGATGGCTTCTCTAAATCAGGGATGTCCCTGGAAAATAGGGACACTTGGAGGGTCTGGGAAGGGTTTTTTTTTTAATGCCTTAAGTTATGTCAAACATTTGAATTCATATAAAGATTTCATTTGGTTTTGAAGAGAGGAAGGCCAAAATTTTGGCCACATCTAATAGTTTTATTTATTTTTTCAGATCAGTTCATCCATCCCTAATTAGTATATGTGTCCATGTAGTGCATCCAACATATTTGTAGACCGGATCTGATAAATATGCAGTTGACTCTTGTATATACAGAGTCCAGTCGGACGTCCTGTTGGGCTTTCAGTAGATTTCCTAGAACACTGTTTAGCTAAAATTCACAAAGCCATTCCTCAGTGTTAGTGTTGCTGTGGTTTTAGATGAAGACAATGTAACACAATACCAGCAGGCTCAAAGAATTAAGCAATTAAATTCCTCTTATTTACGCCCACTCTCATACCACACAGATTCGGACATCAGTGAAATGCAATGAGTTGCAAAGAAAAGTGGGCTGCTCATTTAGCGTTCCTGTGGGACACGTTGTTGCAGAGTTCATCTCTGTTCACTTTTCTTTGTTTATGAGCAAAGATTCAATTAACATTCTGTGAAACTGCTCCAGAGAAAAACAACAGAAGCAGCATAATGCAGTTTATTAAAAGAGAAAGAGTTTTCAATTCTGTGCACATGTGCCCTGGAATAAGATGCCTTGCTCGGATGTCAGACAGACTTCTGAATAAATATCCTAACTAGGCATAGGTTAGGCTGAATATGAAAGAGGGTACAAAATATTTTACAGGCTGACATACATATGCAAAAAAGTTAAACCAGAGTACTTCTGATAATAATCCAAAGCAATCAAGTCCCACTGACTTTGGCTTCCATCAAAGTATTTTGGTGTTACCACTGAACAGTCTTTTACCAACCAAAATTTATGTTGGCGGTATGATTTGAATTCATGAATTTATAGTGAGTTTCAGAAACATTCATAAATGTGTCTGAAAATTTCTGTTATATAGTTTTTAAGTATGTTTGCTGTGAGCATGCTGCAATATTATTCTGGAAGCTCTTTCATTCCTACTTACCAATATGATTACCACACTTTTCCGTGTGTAAGACGAGGTGGTTTTTTACTCTAAAATAATGTTCAAAATCAGGGGTCATCTTATACGTGGATAGTGCTGAGGGGGGACGGGCGATTAGCTGCAGCCGCGAGCAGGAGCTTGTCAGCAGTGATAGGGTGGGTGATTGGAGGCTGTGGCAAGGGCTGCTTTGGATTGGCTGCCGCTGCGTCAGTTGGGTTGGTGATTGGTGGCTGTGGCAATGGCTGCTGTGGATTGGCTGCCGCTGCGTCAGTTGGGCGTGCACTTGCCAGCTGCTGGTTTATGGCTTCTGTGACGCGTGCAATTGGCAGCATTTGTCAGTCTGGTGAGTGATTTTTGGCACCGCCCCCCAAAAAAGCTCAACAACTCTGGGCCATCTCCCCCCATTTTCTTAAATTGGATTCCCAAAAATAGGGGTCGTCTTATACATGAGGGCATGTTATACACGGAAAAATACGGCATGTCATGCCTGCAGGTTTGGATATCTTTTGTAGATAAGAAATGCCTTCTCTTTTACAGAGGGTATTTTTGGCTTTTAGTATTATTTTACATTGTTTTATTATTAGTATAACGAAAGGGAACAAGCTAAGGTTGCTTTTTTTAAAAGCTGTGATTCAACAGCTGAGGACTCACATAGGCGTTTTGGGAACCATTGACTAGAAACATTGCAAGAGGTTGCCCCAGGTTCAAGAAGAGAGCCCTCATCAGAACCTAGGCATCTTCCTCTTGCAGTTTCCTATCAGATCATGGTGATGAAGACATTATAACTACGGTGGCCAGTGGCAAAAGAGGAGCACATTCATGCACCTTATATAGATTAAGTTAGAAGAAGGAATTTCAGCAGGATTCTACCCCCACTCAGTCTCAAAGTGCCCTCTGACAGTTTACCAGGTAAATAAGGGCCTTCTGTGGGTGCCACCCTGTGAGGTGTGGTGGGTTGGTATCTGGAAGAGGACCTTCTCAGTGATGGCAACACAACTATGGTGTGCTTTCTCCAGGAAAGTATGCCTGGTGCCTACTTTGTTGTCCTTTTGGTGCCAGGAAAGGGCAGTCTTCAGCCACCATGACTTCTAAATAATTTTAGCCCTGCTGATTGCCTTTATCTGGCAGCAACCATTTTGCTCTGTGCTAGAGCATGCATAAGCCCATCCCATTGTGTTCCACCTTGTTCCGCCCCTGTTCTGCCCTCTTCCAAGTCCAAAAAGACCCATGCACCAGCAGCAGCGCATCAATTGGATGCGAGCAAAATGGTCGCTGCCTGTACTTGTATTTTAATTTGATTTTTCTTCTTTTAATGTAAGCTGTCTTGGAAATTTCTTTGGAAGGGCAGTATAGGCATTTCTATACTTACAGAATGTTCTGAAGCCTATTCTCAGGATCAGCCTTCAGTTGTGGATTATGTGACAGTGTGTTTCTCTCTTTTGTAAATATATGCAGCCTTTATTGGGCACCTCTTACTAAGCAAACAAGGGTCCATCTCTCTCTCTGCACTGAAGGATCTCAAGCAGCTATGCCTGCTGCTCCTTTCTCTGCCCTTCCCTTCCCAGCAGAATGTTGTACAAGGGTTTAGTATCTTTGGCAACCTAGGCTGTTCTACTTCAAATATAGTTTTCCATGCAAAAGAGACCATGTTAGTCCCCAGCAACTCCAGAAGAGTTTGTGAAAGTCTCCTTGGCTGAACCCTCAGACAGCTGCTGCCAGACAGAGGAGACAATACCAAATTAGATGGGCTACTGATCTCAGTAGGGATAAGGTTGTTTCAACCCAAAGTGGCATAAGTTGAGTGAGTGAATAGCCAGAACTGGATATGACCCACAGCTGTCCAAGATTTTAAAACATAAAAGGGATTGTGCAAAACCTTTCATCAACACAACTCAGTTCATATAACTAAGATGCACTTTCATTTGGCAGTATGATTTCAGCATGTTAATTATAACATCTCCATTTGGCATTTAGGGAAGATCCACACCATGCACTTGAAGTGCATTCAACGTATATTAAAAGCACAAGACATTCCCCCCACCCCCAAATCCTGGGAACTGCAGTTTACCCCTCATAGACCCACAAGTCCCAGGACCCTTAATAAACTACAGTTCCCAGAATTGTAGAAAATAATGAGCTTTAAATGTATGTTGGATGTGCTTCAAATGTATGCTGTGGTCTTGTCTTTATATACTTTATTTACTACTAGCACAAAATATTTTTGGCAATATTCTCTGCCACTGTTTTGCTCTAGCCCAGTATCATAGCTGTCAACTTACAGATTTGACAATAAGGGACCAGCAGCCTTGAAAATAAGGGACCAGCAGCCAAAATAAGGGACCTGCAGCCTCACCTGTTCCAGGCACTCCAGTCTTCCTGTCCTCCTGCAGTCTGGTCAAACTCATGCTGGTAGCTTTGAGAACACTGTCCAACCAACTTTGTAACCAGAGGTTCAACTGACTAGAATCTGAATCACATGCACCACAAGGCCTATGCAGCCTCAACTTAAGATGGCTCCCCGGCCTGGCTTTGCACTGCAAAGTTTGCAGCAGCACGTGCAACAAAATGGCGTCCAGCATTCAAAAACCCCCTCAGCTTGCATTAACTAGCCACACACAAGGCATGCAAGCTCCACCCCCCGTCGTTCTTAGACTTCTTATTGGGTGAGCAACACAGCCAAGCAACACAGTTGGAGCCTCCCTCCTCCCTGGCTGGCAGGGAGGGAGGGAGAGGAGCTGCTTCCTTTGAAATTTAAGGGACAACATTTAAGGGACATCCATCAATAAGGGACAGCAGCGGGACATGGCGCTGGAATAAGGGACTGTCCCTTCAAATAAGGGATACTTGACAGCTATGCCCAGTATTCCCTGTATTGGAAAAGGGTGTGTGCACAGAACGCAGCATTGCCCTGGATTATTCTAGTGTATCAGGAGTGTACAGTGCATAGTGCAGCAGGAGTCTTGGATGGCAAAGAGTTAGGTGCAGCTCAGAGCTACAAAGCCTCTTCCCATTCCTATGGGGTAGTAACAAAATTGTAACCTGCAGTGGAGGATAACCTGCCTCTAGTATTCAAAATATGAAACATGTGTATGGAGGAAGGCAAAGCATTTCACTCCCAGTCTGCTTCTTTCCCTGTCCCCACATCAAAAAACATGCTGCCTTGAGGAACTTGGAGCAGATGCTGAGACTCTTGCAGCTGAGGCGTATCACGCCAGCACGATCCTCTAGCAACAGCATGTGAATGACACCAATGTGGTTACGGTTAATGCCCTTTCTTTGTGGTTATTCCCCAGGCTGCTGAGGCTTCAGAATTAACATGAAGCTAATTACCGTATCTCAGTGTTGACATTTTGCATACGCTGCTGGGTCACCATAACTTGGATTCTGTGACTCCAAGCTACTACTATAATTATGAAAATCCTGTGAAGGGTTTGGCTGTTTATTTTTAATGGTTTTTTTCTGCCAGCAAATCCTCTTTTATTCCCCCCCCTTTCTTCCTTGCAGCAATCCCCCCCCCCTCCTAATGTAGCACATTTCTGCTTCATTTTGAGTACTCCTGAGAGCTCAGTTGCAGGCTCCCAGTTATAATCGTGTTGTGACAGATTGGCTTCAGCTATGATGACTTAAATACAACCATCAGAGGGGAAGCATGAGAGATAATCCTTACCACCCTTCTCCATTAGCATAAGCAGCTGCCTTAGGGACAAGCTAGACATGAAGTTAATTATGTGAATGTGGTTAAGGCAGGGATAGTGAATGTAGTGCCCCCTCAAGTTGTTGGACTACAGCTCCCATCATCCTTGCCCATTAGCCATGTTGGCTGGATCTGATAGGAGACAGAGTCCGGAAACATCTGGAGGGCACCATGTTTGCTACCCCTGGGTTAAGATGCATACCTAAAAAACAGTAAATATCAGTCACAGAGGGTTCTAGCAGAAGCAGAACTGTAGAGGTTGTGGAAGGAAATTAACTCTTTTCCTCCCTGCCATGTTCACCCCCGCCAAATCTTCCACAGCTGCTATTTGCATCAGGAAGGAATCTTTTTATTGGTGTCAACAGAGTCAGTACATTAGTTTGTTCACTCGAGGAGACAGTACTTTCCACATCCTTTTTATTTACCATCGGTGGCCAGTGAGGTGATTCACCAGTAACCATTCTGTAGCAATCAAGGAGTACCATGGGATTCATTTCCATGCTTTGTTATTACTGACTGGTAAAAGAGATGGGACATAAATCTTTGTGTATAAGGTGCATCGCAGCACTGGGAGGTTGTGGAAGTGAAGAGGGAGGATGCCATAGCCAAAGCCATCCTAGCACATGGTTGCTGATATGATATCCCAGCGCAGATCCAGGCTGCTTCTGCCTTCACTACCACCTCCCATCTCTTAAGGTACAACTGGGAATTCCTTTCCTCTCTTGATTGTCAGGCAGCGACTGCAGGCATAGCAAAGCCACCTCACCAGCTGCCACTACTTGCTACCTATGATGGCAAGGATTGAACCTGGAACCTTCTTCATGCAAAGCAGATGCTCTCTGTTGCTGAACTATGGTTCCTTCCCCAGCTGTTGTTGTTGTTTAGTCATTTAGTCGTGTCCGACTCTTCGTGACCCCATGGACCAGAGCACGCCAGGCACTTCTGTCTTCCACTGCCTCCCGCAGTTTGGTCAAACTCATGCTGGCAGCTTCGAGAACACTATCCAACCATCTCGTCCTCTGTCGTCCCCTTCTCCTTGTGCCCTCCATCTTTCCCAACATCAGGGTCTTTTCCAGGGAGTCTTCTCTTCTCATGAGGTGGCCAAAGTATTGGAGCCTCAGCTTCAGGATCTGTCCTTCCAGTGAGCACTCAGGGCTGATTTCCTTAAGAATGGAGAGGTTTGATTGTCTTGCAGTCCATGGGACTCTCAAGAGTCTCCTCCAGCACCATAATTCAAAAGCATCAATTCTTCAGCAGCTAGCAGTATACTAAATGAAAAATGCCTGAGAAAATCTGTAACACAGAACATCTGTAACAGAAAATCTGTAACACACTTGAGTCACCTATACACAAACAGTGCATTGGGGTTTGCAGTGTGCTGCAACAGGGTTTTTGTGGGGTGTAGTTAGCTAGTTTGCACAACACAATAAACCAAACCAAACTTAGTAAGAATGCATGGGCTCCAAGAGAGAGGTTTACATCTGCCTTTCTCCTTTTGACTGTTGTGGTTTATTGGGCTAAGCCAAGACTTGGTTCAGCATGTCCAAACTGGGACTCATGGTTAAGCTTTATCCCCACTAACCACAAACTGTATCCAAGAACAAACCTTGACTACTGCTCATGGTTAGTGAGGTCAGAGCTTAACCACGGACTACGTGCTAAGCCAAGCCATGGCTTACTTTAGCATAGCAGGCCAGCAAGAGGAATGGGCAGGAGGAGCAACGTGGCTGCAAGCTTCTCTTCAGGAGCCCACACATCCACATCGTCTTGGTAAGCCCTTGTGTATCTGAAGAAGTGTGCATGCACACGAAAGCTCATACCAAGAACTAACTTAGTTGGTCTTTAAGGTGCTACTGGAAGGAATTTTTTTATTTTGACTATGGCAGACCAACACGGCTACCTATCTGTAATTGGTAAGCCCTAGTTTGGCTTACCATGTCGTATGAACAAGGAGGATGAATACTGGAGCCCAAGTTGAAGAAAGAGCCGAATATCTCCTTTCTAGCATTTCTGTACCAGTTCTATCACACATTCTGCATCTGATCCATATATGGACAAAAGTCAGTTTCCCAAGGGTCTCAGAGTGGTGCTTGGTTGCTCATTGCATTAGCAGTAAGCTCACCTCTTTCTCCCCCCAGTTGTTCTCTCTGCTTCTTAACTCCTCAAACAGGCAAAGATGCAGCAGAGGGGTCACTTGGCAGGCTTCCCCCCTCCTCTGAAGCTTGTGCTGAAAATGTGTTGGACTTAATGCAAGTAAACAACTTTATTAACCAGATTATAAATCATTTTGAAACTTTAAAGCATATGTTGAACACTCTTGTACTCTGCAACCAGAGAAAACATTTTTTTAAAAAAATAAAGAATAGACCATATAATAGCTACTTTTTCCCGAACTGCTAAGCAAAATAAATTAATCAATGTACACTTTTATGAACTTTTTATTATTCAGAGCTCTGATTTCAACATTCTAAATACTGCCCTTCATCAATGTCTGACAGCTTTTTAAATGCTGAGGGCCACGTAGGCAAAATGTAATGAGCTGGATCACTGTAGTTAATTTAAGATGTTTTTAATTGCTAATTTACATAATTATCACATCAAACTCTAATTGATGGGTATGTTAACCTCCCCCCCACCCCACTCACCTTTACAATACTTTTATAATGAAGCTGATAAGCTTGATATTTGGAGATAGACCTAATCCTCAAGTTGTGTGAATGGTATGGGAAGTAGCTGTCTTGTGGGTTAGTACATTCCTGTTAGTGGAACTGCTCATTTTCAGGTGGTTCTATTTATGTGGTTTAAATTTATACCAAACCATATGGGAAATGCTTCACTCAAGCGGCTTCTGACATGGCTTGGGACCTCAGTGCCACTCCAGTAATGTGGAAATAGAGCCTTACAAACCAAGAAACCCCAAATGTGTAATACTGTGGACAGCATTCAAGGCAGAGAAAAAATAAGAAAGGACTGCATAAGACAACTTTCAAGGGTTTCATATATTTTATTTTATTCTTATGTTTGACTGACTGCCACATTTCGGGATTCTCATAATACACATTTTTCCCCCTTCAGGAGTTGATGAATGCATTAGATTTCATAAGTAAGTATTTTAACCAACTTTTAGTAGTAAAAAACTAGTTGACTGATTCAGGATACTCATCTAGAAATTCACAATTCAAGGCGTGAAACTTAAATGGTAAATAGTACCACCTTCTGACACTCATGTGTCTGGCAAAGGGCTTATCCACACTTATTATTATTATTATTATTATTATTATTATTATTATTATTACCCCCCCCCATTCATCCAAAGATCCCAGGGTAGGTCGCAACAATTAAAACACAACATGGATATTAAAAACACAATATTACTCAATACTGAAAACAGTTTAAAACAACTTAAAAGTATGCCTTTGTCTCTGTTTACACAGAAGTTCACTGCTTGTTTGCAGCATTTTATCTTATTTTTTTAAAAAAATATTTGTAATTTTCATTTATATACATTACAACAATTATTTTGCCAAGTTTTAACATTTTCAATTTTGACCCTCTTTCCCCTTTTTGCAGTTCTTTACATTTATTTTCGTCCTTTCCTGCATACTCCAAATTGTCTTAACTTATTCTTTTATTCACACACCCACATCACTTCCATTCTTTTCTAAAAAGTTTGTTGTCTTGATTTCTTATTCTTCCAGTAAGTTTTGCCATTTCTGCATACTCCATTAGTTTCTGTATCCACTGTTAGCATCTTTTCTTCAGAAAGAATATGAACAAATGGTTATGGATATGGAGGAATATGGAAGAACAATATACTATTAATTATGTTTTATCTACTTTTAGAACAAATGAGTGAGGAATAAGATTTTCTTTTTGGGGGGGTGGGAAGCTCTGTTGATGATCCAACGTCATGTTGATCATGCCAGGCAACTTGGCTTTAAGCCAGTTTAGTGTCACATAGAGGAGACCGCGTGGGTTTTCGTCACTTGAGGCAAAACAAAACCATACATTCGCACATCATGTTTGCACCAAGAACCAGTCTGCTCAACCAGACCCTTCCATGCACCCAGCTCTCCTTCGCCTGGCATCTTTCCCAGGACTATTCTAAACAAGCAGTTCGCCCTGCTGCTGCAACAGAAACAAGCAGCTTACTTTCCCCTGTGCTCCCCAAATGACTGCTGTTTATATAGAGAATACTGACACATAGTGGAAAGGCCAGGAACTGGACGGACTGGGTGGAGGAGTTGCTCCTGGCTCCTTCTCTTCTCGGATCTGGCGTTTCAGCCTTTGAATGTTGAAAATATCGTGAGTGGAGGGGAAAGGAAGGGCAGGGAGGAGAAGGAGAAATAATTTATAAGTACCTCCAATAAAACACGGCCAAAGTATGCAAAACATTTTGGAAATGCCAGCCGCAGAGGAGGAAACATTTTTAAATGTAATGAAAGCAAAATTTAGTACTGTTTAATTATTTTTCCATGGGATATTTCCATGTATAGCAACACTGCTAACCACAGAATTCAGTAGTATTTACTTACTATTACTAGCCGGAGTCTTTATGGGCCGATTTCAAAGTGGAACAAAATCACTGGCATCTCTTTCCCTCAGAGAAACTATTCCAAGCATCACCTTTACCAACGTTTTTACAAAGAGAAGGCCTGCAAGGCACAGGCAGTTCCACTTATTAGGAAGTGGTCTAGAAAGTGTCCAAGTCAGCGTAGGCATTAGAAAAATGGTTACTGTTTGAGAAATGGACTGACATCAGGCCCAAAAGGGACTGGTAAATCATCATCTAGTCTAGACTCTTGCCTAATACAAACCACATTTATCAAGCTATTGTGGTACTACGTGCAGCTAAACTAAAGCACATATTAGAGGGGGCGAGGGAAAGACATCCAGGATTGAAGTAAATAGCAGTTTTGGTTTGGGTTTGTGTATCGTCTCGGACTGAATTAAAATGGAGTAATTCTTCATTTTATGTGCATTTCTTTAAAAACATGAGTTTTATGTTTTTGCGCCTATGCTGGACTAATATATAAAGGGTGAGGGACTCTGCTTCTACAGATGCACAAAAATATATTTCAAAAATAAAATTATCGTTTTGAAAACATTTTTTTCAAGCAGGTGGGGTGGTGGGAGAGGGGACAGAGAATATTTTTTATTACCAGTAACAGGACAGGTACCAGTTCACATGTGCCTAAGATGGCTACATAACCACAGTCCAAGAAAAGCAGTAGAATAATCAGCTTTGGGATAAATGGCATACTTCTACTAGAAGTATAATAGATAATGTAGTTTCTCTCAATAGACAGACTGGAGTGTGCATGTGTGTCCCTGCAGGATCTGACTAAGAAATGTGCATTCAGTTGTATGCAATACACATTTGTCTCAAGGCAGATTTAGACCTGAGCTGGGCTGAATATTCATAATCACTCAAAACAGGAGTTTTTTTTGGGGGGGAGTATACATTGTGAACAGTGGCGTAGCGTGGGTTGTCAGCACCCGGGGCAAGGCAAGTAATTTGCGCCCCCTAACCCGTGGATTTGTGCCCCCTAACCCGTGGATTTGCGCCCCCTAACCCCCTGATATTGCGCCCGGTGCGGCCGGCCCCCCCTGCACCCCCCACGCTACGCCACTGATTGTGAAGAATTAGAAAACTGGCAGAACAACTGGGACTGAGAAGCAGGCATCTGTAGAACTGAACAGCATTTAAGAGAAGGAAACCTTCATTGGTACTGAAATGCAGTCACATCTCTGCTCATAAAGTTTTATTTAGAGTCATCTGTTTTTCCATTGTTTTATTTAGACTCATCTATTTTTTCTGTTGTGGCATATCTGCTTAGGTTAGCTGGCACTCACCTATGCATCTGTACAGGTGTATGGGTAAATAAAAGATAGATAAGGTGAGTGGATAAATTTTATATACACACACAAACACACCTCCCAAACGTTTTTGTCTATGGACATAAGTAGCTTCAGTATAAAGATATTCAGGTATATCAATGCCTTGGCTTAGAATTTCTTCAGATGGTTTGCTTTCTATTTGTCATCATCTGAGGGATTTGGTTTAAAACAAAAACAGGCTTCCAGCATAAAACACAATGCTACATTCCTGAAACATGAGATGAACAACCTTTAATTTGCACAAGCTTTCATTCGCAGGAACATGAAATGGATGGTGCACCATCATTATGGACAATGTCTCTTTTTGCTTTTAAGCCAACACAAAAGGCTAAGTAAGATGTTTAAACATTTAAAGAAATCTCCTGGTGGTCTCTCCTATTCTTTCTGTCTCCCCTTCATTTCTACTGATTACATGGATTGCATGCTGTGTTCTTCAACCTCTACTTACTGTTGGCTTGGAGTATAAGGCTCCCTCTTAGCAGAATCCTTTCAAAACTCTTAAGGTCAGATTGCGGAAAAATCTCAGCTGCTGGACTTGGATCCTCTGAGCTAGTAACCATTTATAATTAATATTAATGAATGGCAGATGACAGCTGTTTATTGCTTAAGTAGAAATGTGCATTGCAAAACCAGAAGGATTTAGTTTAAACTCCAAGGAATTGACTTCATTAGTGGGACAGATGACCGGAGAAGGGAGAAATTGCCAGTGTGGGATCCAAGTGCTGGAATACCAAAATCTGCACAATGCAGTGCAATCCAGAAAAGGTGCTCTGCTTGTTCTTTATTATGAGTTCATCATACAGGGCACTGTTTGAAGAATTTACCAAAGTATTCCAAGGTTTAGCTTTATTACGTTTATATATTGCTGTCCACTGTGAAAAGTTCTGGGGTGATTTACAATAATAAAAATACATAAACATATTAAAAACATCAAATCACTGATGCAGCGCATATGCCTGAGAAAACAAGAATGCATTTGGCTAAGGTCGAAACAATGAGAAAGTTGGCACCAGACTGGCCTCCTTGGCGCCATAGACAGGAACGTACAACAGAAAAGGCCCGTTCTACTGACTTACCCATGCACTGAAGAATTCAAACTTTTGCCAAAGCATCTACAGTAATGGTAGTTTTTAATACTCAGATGTTACCCCTGCTTTGCAGATGTGGTACACACACACAGTCAAAGCAGTGGTAGAAAATACAGCATTGGAATTTAGGTCTCTTGGCTTTCCAGTCCAATGCCTGAATGACTGATTTATTACATTTGTTGATTACATTTGTATCCTGCCTTCCTTCAAGAAACTCAAGATGTTGGACATTGTCCTCCCACCACGGCCACCCAATTTTATCTTTATAGTAACCCTCTAAGGTAGGTCATGCTAAAATATAGTGAATAGTCCAGTATTACCCATTGCGCTTCATTGCTGAGTAGGGTTTTGAACTGGGGCTCCCTAGTCTAACCACTGCACTACAAAGCTCTGGTTCAATCAATCCCTTATTAACTACCCTTCAACTGAACTTGGTTCCAGTTCTGATAAAATGTTCCAGTCTCAAGAACAGACTGGCATACCAGTCAATCTGCAGTGATCATACCAATGAATCCCTCTTTGCCTGAACCTTTGGATTCTCCTACCCTGCCTCTCAGCATCTTCAACCAAAGAGTTGCCAAAGATCAGCCCAACTGCAGTTGAGTCCTCTTTTCATCAAATTAACCCTCAAGACCACAAACCATCAGGGGGTTGTGAATGAATTATTTATTACGATCACAGGCCAATATTATCAGACACACAAATAAATTATACGGGGGCTTGTCATATTGCCTGTGTGACCAATTGGCCCCAGTAGTGGCTTAAAAAACACACCACACACTAGTTTTTACATCCAAATCCTCAACCACTAATGTCCTGTCCCCTCTGCCACCCAAAATAAAGCATTTCCAGATACATTTACAGATGCATTTGTGGAATGGTTGTTTTCATGTGGGAGCTGTGATTTTTTCCCCTGGGCATTAGTGTGAGAAGAACCAATTCTGGTTCTTGACTAGTGGAAAGAACAAAACAATTGTCTTGTTAGGTCAAGTCATAATGCTAGTCTGGCATTCTGTCTCCAGCAATGGCTAGCCAGGCTGTGTAGGAAGCTTACTAGTAGGACTTAATAAAGGTGTTGCTTGTCCCTAACATTTGTAATCCAGGGCATACTTCCTGTGAACACAAAGATTTCACTTTAGATACCATAGCTAATAGCCATTGATCATTTTATCCTTTGTGAATCTTCTTCTTCTTCAAAAAGGCTATATAAAGTCCAGTCATACATTGTGGTGTGATTTCTGCTTGCATAACACCACAGCAGTTACATCTGAAACTGGCAACTGTGTGATCCAGAGATCTCATGGAAGGCATTCTTCCAGGGGGTCTGTCCCTCAGAAGAGTAAGGGTACCTAACCCTCTCCCACCCAGGACACCCAGCAACTGGGATTCAGAGACACACTGCTTCTCCTGCTCCAGACCCCCTATAGCTGTAATGATTAATATCCAATGGCAGCCCTATCATCCTATGAATTTTTAACCCTCCTTCAAAACCATCTAAGTTGGTTGGTAGCATTACATATTGTGCCAAGGAATCACATAGTTTATGCTTTGTGAATAAGTGCTTTAAAAAACAACAACAAACCTGTCCTAAATAGCTAATCACCAAGTGATGAACTTCCCAGCCCGTAATATGCTACACAAGCAGAGCGACTTGGGATCAAATGCACTATTAAAATACAAAAATGTTAGAGAGTCATTGTGATGTTTTGGGGCTCTTGTAAGAGCACGACTGGATAACAAACTGGTAAACATATTGTTAAAAACCCCACAGCGGCATCTATTGAATAAAATGAAGATGCAGCCTCTGTCTCCACATGAATGAATCAGAGCATTAATCCTTCACATTTTCCCTGTCTCTTTATAAACAGTTGGCTGCTAATTTCAGTTTCTGTAAAAGCTATGGCACTACAAACAACCATAAATTCACTGCTCATTCTTTTGGGGGATTTGGAAAAGAATAAACTTGCTACATTCTTGCAAAAGTGAAACTGGATAGAACCTACATGTAGAAGTTTGTAGTTTGCATTTATATTCCCATCAGAGGAAACAACCTTAATTCACAGTATCATGATTTTGATTGCTAAGGGCTGCTGGCACAGTGCAGAGTGAAATCAACATAGAACATGGATCTCATTTACATGGTTTTGCTGATGTTTAAAACCAACTTCAGTTTAAGGAGCAGTAGAAAGGGGGTATACTGTGCAAGAGATTCACGCAGTTGCCAGGTTTATGAATGGAACAAATGAACAGCAGCTAGTGAGAAAATTGATGAAGCATAAATAGTTAAGTGCCACTTCACATATTACAGACAACTGTGGAATAGAGGGCCGTAGTGATGGCTGCTTCTCTGCACAAGATTTTAGCTCAGAAAGGATGCAACCTATTCCCTTTTTCAGTTCTGCTTTCACTCCAGGAGCTAAGGTGGAAACTCCACTCCAATACACAGGATCAAACTCATTATGTTTGAGAAATGCCAAAAAAGTATACTGACTTTTTCTCTGGTAACCAGAACAAATCTATGTAGGTTACACCACATCTTACCTTAACCATGGTACCTGGCTAGCACCTTTTATTTCTGAAACTCAACATCTAAATGTTCCTGCCACCAATGCTTTGTATTCAGTTCAGCATATGCTGTCTCATTCCATCACTACACGGCAGCATTTGGTGGTCTACTACCTTTTGAAGCCTAAGCACAAACTGAATAATAATGTGAATTAATTCCACTATATTGAGTCCTGCAACAAATCCCATTAATGTCCCCAGTGATTCTCTCTGCTAGCATTTTTGGTGTCAGCCGTAGCAACCAATCGCTTCAAAGCAGTTTCGCTAAATAAGACCTACAGTTTATATACAGCTAAAGGGTAGTGATGGTTGGGGAGATTCGGAGCCCATTCAAACAGAAAAAAACCCTCTTCTCCACATCAGAGATGCCCAGATCTGCATGTGCTAATGGACTCAAGGAAGTGTGGCAATTGCTTGGAGTTCTGCAATTTGATTTGATTTGATTACAGCCCCCTTCACAAGATAAAGGGGCTACAGGGTTGCACCTTTTAGGCCCATTCCTGGTGTCACCTGGCTCCTTCTGACCGCTCTCTGATGCTGTCCATAGCTGGGGAAAGTTCAGAAGGAGGTACACCTGTCAAGTGCAAGCAGGCTACCCCTGTGGGTTGGAACCCTGACTATTCAGGGCTACAGTGTATGAAGACAGCTTGCACATCTTCAGCAGACTTCCATCCTTCAGACTCCCCACCCCCACCCCCCGTGCATGAACAGCATGGCATCAAAGCCAGAAAGGGATGAACCACTACAGGAAGGGGAGCATTCATTTATTTTTCAGCTTTATTGTTTCATTCATCTCATAGTTACATTCTGTTGGCAGGTAATACAGTATGAAATTGAGTCAATAAATGCTCCTGGACAGAGAAATGGAAGCTTTCAGAAATTACTCTTTCCACATATCACCATACATTTAAAGCACATAGCCTCCCCCCACAAGGAATTCTGGGAGCTGTAGTTTACGCCTAACAGAACTGAAATTTCTGTCACCCTTCAAGAATGACAGTTCTCAGGATTCTTCGGGGGAAGATGTGCTTTAAACATATGGCTGTCAGTGCTTATGTGGGCTAATGCTATTCAAACCTGATCTAAAAGGGTGCATTCAGTTCCCTACGCTGGTTTTGCTCCCATATTTGGTATCAGGAAGTAGTTTAGAAAATATTTAACTCTCTCCACCACTTCTTCCTTGTAGCATATGTTTGGCCTGAGTCGGATGGAACCATCTGTTCTACAAGTCTCTTGCTATGTTGCAGTCCATTTGCTTCTGTTCTCTGCTTGTGATATATGGTATTCCACGTTATGTGCTAAGTGGTGGAGAGGAGAATGCAACAGGACAAATGGCAAATGGTGTGTGGATTGATTCTGTCTTGAAGCAAGGTCATTGGACTTTACAATCATCTAGCCCTGATTTTGGGAACTAAAAAAATAAATGGCCAATAGCATAAGAAAAGTGTTGCACAAATTTCAAATAGTGCACAATGTATTTACACATTGGTTTATTTCAGTTATTTTTAAGTGCGAGTTCAAAGAGAAGCAGTATCATTGTTCATTACAAATTGGTTGGATTGCAAATCCTTTTAACATGAAATCAAATTATTCCTTTGGGTGCTCTCTCCCACTGTAATATTGTTCTAGAATGAGTTCAGATTATCTGCCAGGATAGAAGCATCTGTCTCTTATCATGTATAACTTTTCCTGATTATTTCTCGAAGGGCAGACTAAACATGCAGTTCTGACATAATACAGCATCAGATCTGTGTTTCTGGTTTGCTCAAATGCCTCCACTAGCTGAACTAAAATCTCAAAAAGAAAAGGAAAAAAGAAAAGAGCAATAGCCGCGACCTCAAGCGAATCTAATGGGAGAGGTTAGAGTGCTGGAAGACCAATAACAAACATCACACTCACCTTATGTGGAAGTGTTGCTGCTGAATGCATACCTGTAGCCATAACCTTTTTCAGAACATTTCAAACTGTGTACCACCTGTTCAGTTCCTGTCCTAAGTGGTGGGAATTACTACAAAACTTGGTTGGTTGTTCTCTTCATGGTACGTCTGAAACAAGATGGTCAGATCATGTTGAATGTGTAAAGTCATTTGCAGCTCCCTTGCCTATCATTAAATTAGCACTGGAAGACTTCCTAGGACTAAATTTGACAGCCCAAACGAGAAATGAATTCCATGGAGATTTAATATGTGACATCTTTTGCTTGTGTGTTACTGCCAGTCATGTGGCACAAAATATTAGCTGGCATTGATATATGCAACAAAGTTATCCAAGATAAGAGATGCCACACTGGATATTGAAGTAGCAAACATAGAAACTCTCTTCACAGAGCTGACAAAACTTCAAAACAACTGGAAATGCCTGTGGAATGAAGCCAAACTGGTTGCATCAAACTTACATACAGAAATAAAACTCTCCCATAGATGTGATGGAGTCAGGCACAAGAGGGCAAGGCTG
This sequence comes from Podarcis bocagei, assembly GCF_964188305.1. NCBI lineage: Eukaryota > Metazoa > Chordata > Lepidosauria > Squamata > Lacertidae > Podarcis > Podarcis bocagei. The sequence goes on from NC_138127.1 coordinate 43,583,083, forward strand.
CATAACCACAGCACACCTACTGCTAACATGGAAGGAAGAAATGAATGGCATAGATGATATTACAGAAGAGGCCTACTTCAGAAAGTGTGTGTTTTACATTTTGGTAGCAGGATTAACTGTCCGCTTCAATGCTTTTAAGCACTTGGCAGAAAATTTTGATTTCTTATAGAAAGATTTCACCATGTCCAAAAGTGATGTGGAGAGGAAAGCCTTATCTTTATCAGAACAATATCCTGCTGACCTTAAAGGTGAAGATTTTGGAAAGGAAATGCAACATTTACCCTCAGTATATAAAGCAAATTTTGTAAATACACAGTTAAAGCCATTAGATCTGTTGAACTCGTTAACAGACTACAAAGTACAGATTTTCAAATGTTTGTGTTAGCTTAAGAATACTATTAACAATAGTAAGCAACAGTAGCTTCTGGAGGGAGGTCATTTAGCAAACTTCAGCTAATTAAAAATTATTTAAGGTCCACAGTGTCTCAGGAACATCTTGTGGATTTGGCCAGGTTAAGTATTGAATCAAACATTGCCAGAGCAAGTAATTTTCATGCTGTCATTCAAATTTTTTCACAATAAGGCCAGGAAATATCTTTTTAAAAAGTGAATATTAAGTTTATCTGCCCTTTTAAAAACAAAATGAATACTTCTGCATTGCAATATAAAATGATGTTCCGATGTGAATTCTTTCTCCTTATCTGCATTGCAGCATAAACAAAGTTATTCAAATCAAATTTGCTTTCTTATCGCTGATCTTTTATTTTATTTATACTTTTCTAAATTTATTGTGGAAGGAGTGTACTAGCATAAGGCCTTAAATGAAGAAAATTGACAGAGCACCTCTCTCCACTCCTTTCTCCTCTTCCATACCCCTTTTGACCTTACAGGCTGCAGCTCATGGCCTAAAACTGTAGTGGATAAAAACAGAACGACTAAGAGGCCATGTATGCTTCATAAATTGTGTTTGTGCAACTAATCTGGCTGCAAGGATGCTTTGCCATAAGGTGGACCAACGGGATAGCCTGTTGCTGCTCAAACCTCTCTCTTTAAATGATACGGCTGTGTGCTTGAGCCCAAGGGAAGAGTGGAAGTGTGTGGCTGCTGACAGACAGCATGATGTAGTGCTTGGACTAGGACCAAGGGAGGCCTGAGTTCAAATCCCCATTTGGCCATGAAACTCGCCTGGGTGACCTTGGGCCAGACTCTCACTCGCTCAGCCTAACCTAAAAATGTCATTAGTAATAATAACTTGGAAGCCACGTGTTCTAATGCCAGTATCCATTCTGCTTCCAGTGCCAGCGGGACTGTGCTAGTAGATAATTTCATCCCAGCCTATAACCAGGGTAAAGCTTCTTTGAGGTTGGGGGCAGGCCCATTTACTCTCTTCCTTTAGAAATGGCACAAGTTGTTGAGTACCTGAAATACTGGGGGATCGTGCTGTTCCTTGAATGAATTAAAAAAAGGCTGGCAAATGAAAATGCAATCACTTTCGTGCTGGATGGGAGCCTTGGGAGAAGGGGTCCTTAAAATTATGTTTTTGGCAGACATCTGTGGAGTTCAGTCTGAGTGTATTTGAAAGTTGGCCCTTCTCCAAAAAATTGGTCATGCTTCTTGGAAATGAGAAAGGAGCTAGGAATTTACGTAACGTTGCATTAATGGACTATAGGTGACTTGAAGTTGACCCAGGAGTAAACAAGAATTGCATCAGTGGTTTTGGAGACAGTGGCTCTTCCAGAGCATTTTCCCAATCGGGGATTGTTAATTGGAGTTATATATCTGTATGCTTTCCTTTTTAAGCCATATTGAATTGATTTATGGAAAGAGGCAACAACAAAAGCACTGCTAGCTGGGTGCACCTTAACGAAGCTTTCCCCACATAGCCTTGCACTATTGTCATTGTCCTCCTACCATGGTGGACTTGCAGGCCAGTAATTCCAGGTGGGACAAGCTCATGGAGCTTTAAATTATACACCTTTCACTTTATTGGGTCCTCTACCGCCTTTGCATTCCATGCATAATTCAGTGTGCAAGGTAATAATAATAATAATAATAATAATAATAATAATAATTTATTATTTGTACCCCGCCCATCTGGCTGGGTTTCCCCAGCCACTCTGGGCGGCTTCCATAGAAACAAAAAATACACTATACACAGGTTCAGCAGGTGAAAGAGTAGACTTCATTTATACAAACATTCAGCACATTCTTGCAATTGTTAATAAGAATCTGCATCTCTGGTTCACAGTTTTTGATCACAATTCCCACTTTTGTTTCTTTCTGTGGGTTAAGCAGTAATACCACAGCACATTGGACTGGGAGTAATTCCCATTGAAGTCAATGGGACCTACTTCTGAAAAGTCAAATACAGGGTTGCACTGTTAGTTGTTTTATATTGACATTTCTGCAGCTGAATACCACAGCTGACTGTGTGAGTGGTATCTTCCTGTATCCTCTCAGTGTGGTAAACCAGATTGATTCACAGAGCACCAGTGTGGTTGAAAGAAAAAGAACATATATAATGTATACACCCAGGATAATAGTGCTCTTCACTCTCCTTCCTGTTTTAACCCCTGACTTCTGCACAAGAGGATGAGTTTTTTTTCTTTTCACATTGGAAAGAATCCTATTCTCTCTGAGCAGACTGCAAAAAATGGGTTCAGAAAGCTCAATGGTGCCCCTTGGTGGATTTTTATTGCTACTTCACCTAAACCAATGCAATTTGTGACATTCGGAACCACAGGAATTGTTCGTTATCCACCTTAATTGTTGCATTACAAATAATACTTCCAATACTGAAATCCAACTTAGTTTCATTTACATATTTCTTTCCCCACATATTTGTAGATGCAGGTGTCTCAAACCTACAAATGGGCACACACTTTTGAAATCCAGTTGCCACCAGCTGATTTATATTTCTTCCTAGCAGAATATATACAAATACTTTATGGAAAATATATTGCTATAGGACATTACTAATGGTTAAAATGTATGCAGCAAAGCCATGTTGAATTCTAGCACATTGCCATTTATTATGTCTAATTTATTTTTACTGATATGGCGGCTGCAGGCTATAGAATAACTCCTATTGGAGAGCAACTGGAGCAATCCTAGAAGGAATTTTTTACAAGAATGATCACCAAAATGTCTATGAAGTGTGAAATACTTAAAAAAGAAATGGGTGCATTTTGTGTATTGGAGTAACATGTCATGATTAAGCCAAGAGTTTGAAGTGGTGTGTGCTTCCAGTTACTGTTCACATTTGTAGAAATGCAGAGTTAAAGGGTGGGGGAAGGAATAACAACAACCTCTGAAGAAAAGCGAATATACGTTTTAAAGAATGGTCTTGTTGCTTTTTGCTGTAGGAAGAAGAAGCAGAGAGGAAAGAAGAAAAAAGCCAAAGACAGAAGAAAGCAAGGAAAACAGGCAGGAAAACAGTGGCCGAGAATCTAGAAGACAAAACCGAGAACGGGACAACAAAAGTAAAACACAGTTGAAGAAAAAAAGAGCACAGGATAAACAGCAGAAACCAGTAGCCACCAGCACTGTACACTAAATCGCCTTTACACCACTGTTTAAGACTTTTGCTGCTGCTATTTCCACCAGTTCTCTGAGGCTGGTGCTCCCCAATTAAGCCACAAATGGACAATATTTCCAGTTATTCTTAAATCTTAAATGACATTCCAAATAATTCCTATTATATTCTTCATGCAGTCATAGTTTATTCAAGAGACTGACATGAGCCAAGATTCTTTTTAAGTAAAAGAAAACCCCTTTAAATGGGATACTTTCAAACTGTTATATTATATGCTTCCATGCATCTCTAAGAGGCAATTTAAAAGTTTTGTATATAATTATCAATATGGTATAAGGTATAGCAATATATTGAATGACATCTGCGGGGGGAAAGTCTTTTTCCTTTGTAAAATATTTTTTCAATCTATTGTTTATGAAGCAAGAGATATCTAAGTAAAATATACAGTATCCCTTTGTGCATAATTATATATGCTACATAAGAGTCCGGAGAAAGAGGAAATCTGTTAAGAGGTGTTGGGAATCTAAGCTTTAATGCTGCACATTCTTATCAGAACTCAGCTACCTGGTGGTTCCCTGGTTTTCATCCCAGACTCACGTGAGAAACTCCCGGCTGAACAGTTTCAGGGCTCTGAAAGCCAAGGGGGTAAAGCAGGGGAGGAAGAAGCCACATTAAACACACCAGAGACTCTTTTTCTGAAGAACAAGCAATAGCGCTTAGCTATACAGCGCTCCTATCCGCAGGACAGCACAATAGTTTCTGGTCTAAACCATGATTATACAAGGTGTGCCGTTCTATCCTTCTTCTTTTGTAACTCTGTGTAACTTAAATCAGCATTTCAAACCTTCCAGTGACTGACAAATCATATTTGTAGGAAAGCAAATGAACGAACAAAACACGGAGCGAATAAAGAACAGAGAAGACAGACCACGTAAATATAATGTCATTTTGCACTGTTGATTTTTTTGCCCTTTCATTTTTTTAAAAAAAATAAACACTATCACACAATCTGCTTTGTAAACAGAGAAAAAGATGTTCTTTAGAAATGTGCTATCTAATAAACTAAGGCCACTTTACTGAATCATGTATATTTGTGAGTGGAATACATGAGAATTAATTAGAAAAAGAATACTTCCAGACAAAGGTCTTTAGGGGTGACAAGCATCCTTATTCAAGATAGATTGTGAACTAACCAGCTGTTTGGGGAGATGTGCAGGGGGAAGTTGCTAGCAGCACAAGACAACTTTCAAACCAGCCCTGTAGCTGTGCTTTCAACAGGCTCCTGATCTGTAGCAATTAGCAGGCAAAGCTTTTGACAGCATGGAGGTTAATGTCGCTACCTGCTAATTCCTGCAGATCAAATTGCTTTTAAAGGCATAGCTAGAGGTGCAGTTCATAAGTGGGCAACTCTAGCACAAACTAAGAGTCCAATCCTTCCTGTACACAGTCTGGTGTAACGGTGGTGTTTGCACAGTACAGTTTACATTACAGTGGTACCTCTGGTTACGAACTTAATTCGTTCCAGAGGTCCATTCTTAACCTGAAACCATTCTTAACCTGAGGGGCGCTTTCGCTAATGGGGCCTCCCGCTGTTGCTGTGCCGCCGGAGCACGATTTCTGTTCTCATCCTGAAGCAAAGTTCTTAATGCAAGGTACTACTTCGGGTTAGCGGAGTCTGTAACCCGAAGTGTTTGTAACTCGAGGTGTTTGTATCCCGAGGTATCAATTACTGTATTCACAAAAACAACAAGCACAGGAGAACAACTGTTTCCCTCACTTGCTGTGATTCAAAATATGATTTAAGTGACCTTTGGGTGGTGGTGGTGAACCTGAAGTAAGACTGCCACACACTGGAAAAATCAGTTTTAGCATTTCTTTCACAGAAAGCTGAGCAGATGCTACACCTTAACTCTAGTTCCACATTGTGAGGGGCAGCTGTATATTCATTTGTCATCTAGAGCAAAATCGGAACTTTGGCGAGGGGCCCTCGCTACCCAAATTGGTTTGTGTGTGTGTTCTGCAAAATATCATTGAAGCAATCATGGTGCATTAGTGATACACTTATGCTAGACTGCCCACACATCAATCTACTTCACTAGTTGTTCTGAGATGCTCCCTCAATGTTAGTGCATTATTGCCATCTCAAGGGGCACTCATGTTCTATAGCGCAACAAAAGTGGGGTGAAAAACAAATAAATAAAATGTTCGTGGTGTGAAAAATTACAGGATTTCAGCAGAAGCTTATGGGATGTGCCCTGATCAGAAATTAAACTGTGTATTCATTCTAAAAAAAATTACAGTACTGAAAACGACATAATATATAACTGCTCCAGTGCTGTCTATATTCACATCTTTTTCTTTCTCAGTTTTAGCAAAACATTTGCCCCTCTCTCACGTAGGTCAGCATAGCCTCTAAAACAGAGGTCGGCAACCTAAGGCGCATGAGCCAGAAGCGGCCCATGAGGGTTGCTTAACTGGCCCATGAGCCACCCCTGAACCGAGCCGCCCGCTCGGCAAGGCCCCGCCCGCTGCACTAAACCAGCGCAGTGGAAATCGCTTCTGTGCATGCCCAGACACTGAAAATCACTTTTTCGGCATCTAGGCATGCGCAGAAGTGGTTTCCGGTGCCGCGGACATGCGCAGGCGCGATTTCCAGCATCGCACTGAGGTGGTCTGGCCCGGCCCACAGAGGATCTCCACGGGAGTGATCCGGCCCATGCCCAGTAAGCCTTGCCGACCCCTGCACTAAAACCACCAGGTCTGCAGCACCACATAAAAGACAGGTCATTACTGACATTGAGTGAACTCAGTATGAAAATAAATATTTGGCCTTCTCCTGCCCTCTCTCCCTAAAATGGGAGCTTAATGAAGTGGTCATAGAATTGACTGTACAGTTGCTCATGTTCATACTTCTCTTTAAGTGTGTGATTTATGCTGCTCACATTTGTAGTGGTAGGTAGGTGAAGAAGTAGTCGCTTCTGTGTGAAGCTATAATGAGTAACATTAACAATTTTTGAAATAAAGTGCAAAAACATGCCAATGTCGACTGTCACATTGTCATTGCCCCTGGCTGCCAGCTCTCCTCACTGCATTTGTTAATTAAGCAGTAAGATATAACAGAAGGTGGAACACTGCTGATTAATGCATGCCTGGGGAGCGTAGAAAAAATCCTGTTATCTTTGGGTGATGTCACCCAAAGAGTTCATCATTCTGCACCTCAGAATAGCACCATCTGTGCTATGAACATGGACATAGAGTCTTCTTTTATTATATTCATAGGGTGCCAATGAGAAGAACAATAATACTAACAGTGGACAGATCATCCTATTTCCATTCCAGGTCAGTTTCCTATGTGAAGGTCTGTTCTGCTAACCCATATTTGTGGATTTTTATTTTTTTTAAATGAAACACTATTTTGTATGCATTCTTCCCCTAAAACATCATGCATTTCTCCATGCTTTTCCATGTACGTTCCCTTAATATACACATTTTTGTCCATATTTTTGAACCCAAACCGCGCTGCAAAAATTGGAGAAGTGAAAAATCCGATGCAGATTGGAAACTCGGCTAATAATGAGTCCAGTTCACTTTAAAATATGGACTGAACAAAATCTCCATCTCTATTATGGTCTCCTATTTCAACTGGAAAATGTCACTTTTCATAGGACTTAGCAAGTGTTTATCAATGTTAGACATGATTATGGCAGCTGTGGTAACTAACTGGAATGGCCTGTTTGTGTAAGCAGTGCACTGCATGAGCTTAGATGCTAGTGGATCTCAACTGTGGGCAGGTAAAGTGGCTGGTATCTATCTCTAGTTCTGAAATACTACACAGATGATCAGGGCCGCCTTAAGCATATCTGGCGCCATGGTTCAAAGATCCCTCCGGCGGGAAAAGCATATCTTTACAGGGATATACCCAGATACAGGGCATAGCCCGTAACTGGTTGTGCTCATTTATCTCTGGTCGGGGACAGAGGGTGGCACTAGGGAGGGAAATGTCGTCACGCCACTCCTTGGTGTGTGGAGTGCCGCAGGGCGCAATTCTCTCCCCAATGCTTTTTAACATCTTTATGCGCCCCCTTGCCCAGATTATCCGGAGCTTTGGGCTGGGCTGTCATCAATATGCTGATGACACTCAGCTCTATCTACTGATGGATGGCCACACCAACTCGGCCCCTTACACACTGACCAGATGCTTGGAAGCTGTGGCTGGATGGTTTCGTGGGAGCCGATTGAAACTAAATCCTTCGAAGACAGAGGTCCTATGGCTAGGTCGGGATAGCATGGGGATGAGGGACCAACTCCCTTCTCTTGCGGGGGCCCAATTAGTGCCATTGCCTTCCGTTAAGAGTTTGGGTGTAATCCTTGACGCCTCCCTTTCCATGGAGGCGCAAGTCACAGCAACAGCCAAGGCGACATTTTTCCACCTTCGCCGCATCAAGCAGTTGGTCCCTTACCTTTCCCGCCCCGACCTGGCCACAGTGATCCATGCGACAGTCATCTCCAGGCTTGACTACTGTAACTCGCTCTACGCGGGGCTGCCCTTGAAGCTGTCCCAGAAACTCCAGCGGGTACAGAATGCTGCAGCGAGGCTCCTCACAGCGTCTCTGCCATGGGAGCATATTCATCCAGTGCTTTTCAAGCTGCACTGGCTCCCGGTGGAGTACAGGGTCAGATTTAAGGTGCTGCTTTTGACCTTTAAAGCCCTTCACGGCCTAGGACCCTCGTACCTACGGGACCGCCTCGCCTGGTATGCCCCACGGAGAGCCTCAAGGTCCATAAATAACAACACCCTAGTGGTCCCAGGCCCTAAGGAAGTTAGATTGGCTTCAACCAGAGCCAGGGCCTTTTCAGCACTGGCCCCAACTTGGTGGAACGCTCTGTCTCATGAGACCAGGGCCCTGCAGGATCTGATCTCTTTCCGCAGGGCCTGTAAGACAGAGTTGTTCCGCCTGGCCTTTGGATTGAAGCCAATTTGATTCCCTCCGCCCCCCTTTTTCTTTTTTCTTTTCCTTCTCCTGCAATGAGGCTCCATTTTAATATTTTAATGTTCCATTATTTTAATGTTGTATTTTATTTTTGTTTTTAAGTTGTAATCACTCATCTTGTTTTTATTATTGCTTGTAAGCCGCTCTGAGCCCGGCCTTGGCTGGGGAGGGCGGGGTATAAATAAAAAATTATTATTATTATTATTATTATTATTATCTGGTGCCGTGGTGCAAAGATTCCCGCTCCGGTGGGAAGGTAAACGCATTTCCATGCACTGCTCTGGTTCACCAGAAGTGGCTTAGTCCTACTGGCCACATGACCCAGAAGCTTTACGCCGTTCCCTCAGCCAATAAAGCGAGATGAGCGCCGCAACCCCAGAGTCGGTCACGACTGGACCTAATGGTCAGGGGTCCTTTACCTTTACCTTACCATGCTTACACATTATCTTGGCTTGGGAAAAGAAAACAAGAAACATAAACAAAGAACCAGTAAACAGTTAGGATGCAGCTTAACTGTATCAGAAAGGCACCCAGCCAATTTCGTTGCCAATAAATATTCCTGCAGACATTTCTGAGGTCATGGTCTTTCCAACTAGTGGCTTTTTTAATTGTCTTACTTTAAATGTTGAGATGATCCTATGCCCTTTTAAAATGTGGTTTTTGGGAGTGGGGGGTTATTAGGGTTGTTGTTTTTATTTTGATTATGTATTTTGTGGTTTTATATTTTGATTTTATTCAGTGAAGTGCCCCGAGACCTTGGGGTATAGGGCGGTATATAAATTCAATTAATAATAATAATAATAATCCCACTTCCCACCATCCACATGCCCCTTTTTGTCCCTTTACTCTGGCATGGTTTGCACCAGCTTTCTTTCAACTAGCATAAATAGATAAAACTGGAAGTGGGGGGGGGGGGAGAGGTAGCTGTGAGAGAAGAGAGACAAACATCCCCTCCCATACCCTATGCCTTCCTGCAGCACTACTCAGAAGTAAATCTGATTCTGTATACAATGGGGCTTACTCTCAGGTGCATTTACATAGGATTATCTTTGCTGCAGAAATTATACCTTTATATTGCTTTTAATTATCACCTGCCCCCGGAAGGTGACCTTCGCAAAATGAAATCGCAAGGCTACATTGCAAGATCAGAAATACAGTCATACCTCGTGTTACAGACGCTTCAGGTTGCACGTTTTTGGGTTACGGACGAGCCGAAACCCAGAAGTACTGGAACAGGTTACTTTTGGGTTTCGGCGCTCACGCATGCGCAAAAGTGCTAAATCACGCTTTGTGCATGCGCATAAGCGCCGAATTGCGACCTGTGCGTGCACAGACGCGGCGCTGTGGGTTGCAAACGTGCCTCCCGCACAGATCACGTTCACAACCCGAGCGTCCACTGTACCAAATATAAAAGTGGTAGGCAAGGGGAAAAGGGTGGAGACAGATGGCTGGCGACGCACAAACTACCAATGCTTCATCTAGCCCACATCATAGAAATGGCTTCCCTGCTCCCGCCCCTTTTAATTTAAGGGGGGGGGGAGAGAGAGCAGGGGACCCTTATCAGCCGCACTCAATAGAAATCATACCCCACCACATAAAGGTAAAGGGTAAAGGGACCCCTGACCGTTAGGCCCAGTCATAACCGACTCTGGGGTTGCGGCGCTCATCTTGTTTTATTGGCCGAGGGAGCCAGCGTACAGCTTCTGGGTCATGTGGCCAGCATGACTAAGCCGCTTCTGGCGAACCAGAGCAGCGCACGGAAATGCCGTTTACCTTACCTTACCTTACCTATTTATCTACTTGCACTTTGACGTGCTTCTGCACTGCTACGTTGGCAGGAGCATGGACCGAGCAATGGGAGCTCACCCCGTCGCGGGGATTCGAACCGCCGACCTTCTGATCGGCAAGTCCTAGGCTCTGTGGTTTAACCCACAGTGCCACCCGCAACCCAACTATTAAAACTCCCTCTTGCCAAATGGCCATGGGGGGCAGGCGCAGCAGCGGAGGAAGCCTCTTGGCAACACCCACAGAGCGGGGCACGCACATGGCGTCCATAGGGACGGCGTGCGTGGCGCAGCAGGGAGGTGCAATTGGCGGTGATCCCCACCCAGGCAAGAGGAGCTGCCCAGGAGGCAGCAAAAGGGGCCGTGGGGCTGGGAGGGATGCTGTCCTTGGCTCCCCCCACCCACCCACAGCCACCTATGTCTCCTGCTCCTCCTTTTGGGGCAGGACAGGGACTCGGAGCTTCGCTGGAAGCCTGAGGAAGCCGGAAAAAGCCTCTCTCAGCATGGCGCCAACAACGTCGGAAGCCGCTGAGCAGGCCCCTTAACAGCCCAACGCCAATCCCAGGCACGCAGGGAGGAGCCGGGTGGCCACCTCAGTGCCTCGCTTGGCCCTGAACTCACGCAGAGCCCACAGCAAAAGAGCT